>NC_138769.1:50390229-50930229 GCF_965119305.1 Pelophylax lessonae | reverse complement strand
GGAGAAGAAATTTAACCTCAGGCTACGCAGGGGGTTCTTTACTGTAAGGGCTACAAGACTGTGGAATTCCCTGCCACAAATGGTAGTAACTGTGGGAAGTCTGGCTTTTTTTTAAAAGACTCTCTGACGTACATCTCAAGGATCAGAACATTCAGGGGTATGAGAAATGAATACGTCCACACCCACCTACACAGGTTGAACTGGATGGACTATTGTCTTTATTCAACCTCACCTACTATGTAACTGTGTAACCATGTAGTATTTCTCATCCTTGTGTCTCCTCCCCCTACAGCGGTCATCACCACCCCCCTTTTTTACTTCCTGATTTCAGTCTTATTCCCTATATAATTTTGGACGTCCCCTTCCCCTGCCATTGGTCTGATGCAGGAGCTTTACTACGCATGCTCCGAAACGCGTTACCGCCCCCTGACATCACTACGTTTGTGTGGTCCACGAGCGAGGCGTGCATTCCATCGCGGCCTCAGACGGAAGCACCTGTCCTGTGTTGGCACCACACTTCCACCCATCCCACTGCTGGACGGCTGAGGGAAACTGAGCCACAAGGTCAGGAATGAACCTCCAGTGATGCTGCTATGTGCCCGGTTCATACGATCATCTTGTAAATTCCCAATCTTCATGCGTCAATAAATGATTGTCTATACTGCACTTAGAGGCGCCTTCTCTTTTTTCCTAAAAACACACGCTGTGCTTGTGGTGCCATTCATTGTTATTGCCACCCCAAATGTCCCAAACAGAGGCACGCAAACAGCAAGGTTAAAAAAAACATGCAAAGCTTGGCACCCAAATGAAATTATATCAGCTACTTTGTCATTTGTAGGGCAATCCATTAAAAATAATAGGGCTGCCCTATGCCCATATCACAGCAATGCGCAAAAACACACACATACGTGATGCCTGACATGACGCATCAGAGTGCAAATGGGGCCTGAAAGGAATTTTATTAAATTACATTAAATCTTTGTTTAAATTGTTTTTCTGGTATTCTTTAAAACGTCTTTAACGATCTCATTAAAACATTGTAACAACACTTTGTAGAGTAAGGACTAATTTAATGACCTTTATTGACCAATAAACTATCAGCTCCTCGTCTCTCATTTGCTGAATGGTCCATTTACTTTTTATAATTTCTAGGTTGTTAGTTTTCTTACCCGTCTATACAGCAATCTGCTTGGTGGTGACTTCAATGAAAGTTTCTTTTTATTTTTTTTAAGCGCACTTGACTTTTTAAGAGAGCTGCATTGATGACTGAGGCTGTTCAATCAGCAAGGTGAATTCTCACATTGCAAATCCTATGTTCATAACATGTAATGTTTCAGTTCAGTTTAAATAGCCACAATAAAAAGAGGACTTTTTGCATGTACTCGATTACCGGATTGGATGATTGAAGTGAAATTAAAGTTTGAAAAATGAACATTTGTTATTGTTTTAGTAAATCAACCCTGGAGACTGTCCATGTATTATTATTATTATCATTATTATTATTAATATTATTATTATCATTATGTTCATGTGATTTCTGGGTTGATTTTTACATTTATAATTTCATACACAGATTTTAAATGCTCCCCCTAGTGGTCATCTGTATATGATGGAATGTGCTTAAAGTGGTTGTAAACCTCTGACATGAAATATGAACAAATCATACCCCTCTATAGTGTGTATTAGTCTCAATCCAGAGCACTAAGTGTTATTTCTGTCTGCTGCCTCGTTCCTCTGCTAACTTGTCATTTCTGACAAGTTTTTTCTGACACCAAGAGAAGCCTCAGCATTACATCATACCCTCCCTTCAAATCAGAGACCCCCCCCCCCTCTTCACATCAGAGTTCCTCCTTCACATCAGAAGCCCCCTCATCACTTCAGAGCTCTCTCCCCTTTATGTCAGGGTCCCTGTCAAGGAGCCCCGATACATCAGGGTCAAGCAGCGTTGGCCTGTCCATTGGGGGCGCCACCCCCCATCCATGCATCCGGCCCCCTAATCTACATGCAGGGCATCGGATGCATGGATTCCAATGGTTTTTTTTATTTTAAGCACCTGATTAGAGCCAGAGGCTCTAATAGGCTTCAAAAAAGGATGGGCCCAGGGTGCAGAGCACTGCACCCTGAGCCCACCCAGTTGTATGACAATAGCGAATTAATATTCGCTATTATCACACTGACTCTCCCCCCAGCCAATCAGGAATCAGGGTTGTGAGTCCCCTTTCCCGATTGGCTGAAAAGAGAAGCAATTTTACTTGCCATTGGCCAGAAAGAGGGAGGAGGCCGGAGTAGACTCACAGCTACTGGGGGAAGGAGTGGCCAGACAGCCGTCCGTCCCGGGGGGGGGGGGGTTAGTGGATCTTCCGGCCGTCTCGCGCGGGGTGGGATGTTGGTTTTGCCGCACCCCCAAATTATCATGCACCAGCCGCCACTGGGGTCAGGGCCGCTGATAGGAGGGGAACACCGGTCATCCTGTAGGAGGCCCGGATAGTGAAGGGGATTGGAGCGGCAGGGTGTGAGAGGAGGGTGGCGATTACAGGAACGATGCACTGCAGGCTCTCCCTGCAGCTGAAAGCTGATTTCTCCCCGTTTCCCTCCCGCCAACATTAAGCTGCTGGAGGGAGAGACATACAGGGGTTGATTTACTAAAGGCAAATAGTCTGTGCACTTTGCAAAGTGCAGTTGCGCCAGAGCTTAGTAATTGCGGTAAAGGGGTTGACTTACTAAATATGTATGGGGAGAATATAGACAAATGGACTTTATTGGCACTAACACTCGGACACTAGTGTCATAAAATGGAATATTTTATTTTGAAATAATTAAAAAAAAACATGTATATACAATGTAAGTGTCACCACAAGTGTAGAACATAGAGACATAAACAAAAATCAAATATAAAGCACGCAATTCAAAAGGCACATATATTCTAAACTGCCGAAGCCTCTATCACCGCCTTATGGACAAAGATTACCATACTTTAACTTGTATAGATTAAAGATGCTAGAATGGCCCTCTGGCTATTTCTAATGTAGAAAATTAAAGCTCTTTAGACGAATCCATCGGCGGTGAGAATGAAGAGGCTCTGTATTGAATACTGTATTCCAGTCACGGACAAACTCTACATGTTTCGCGCTGTTGGCGCTTCTTCAGGAGTTTAAATAGGGGCTGCAACAGTTCTACAAAGATATATAAAAAAGAAGCATTTAGGATTTATACATAGCAGGATATACATATATGTACATGCGTGTATACCTTCCTGAGACACATGGAAGGAGAACAGAACATAAAAGTATCAATATCACATCAATATTATCAATAGCATAACCCATCTAATTGAGTTTAGCCACGTTTTTTTGTTATCTTACCAAAGTAGCAGTGTTAATAACACAGTGTATAGAGACACTGTTCTCTATTGCATGGATGCCGATGCCTATGGTCATGGAGCAGACACGAGGGCGAAGATCCAAAATTACGTGCCAGAAGACCCACCCCAAGAGAGAAAAGGGGGTGTGTCAATATAGGAGGTGGGGGGATATTTAGGATAACAATCCTTAATCTGATAAGAAAAATTATAATTATAATGAGCAAAAATAGAAAGGGTATCATACAATGAATATATGTTGATAAAAGTTTCAATATTAGATCTCTTACCCATTAATACTTAGAAAATAATAATAATAATAGAGGTGAGGTCACGGGAAGTGTAGCTGACTGTTGTAGTACAGATAGACATTACAAGCTGAATGCCAAAAGGGTAATTCTGTATTCCCTGTAAGCAGAAACAGGGGACATTAGAATTAATAGGAACAGATAGAGAAAGCACCCAGATAGAGATGTAAACGGGAACAAACCTTGGTATATATAATAATAGCTCAAACCATCCGGAAAAATCCAAATAGCCTGTGAGAAAAGGCTTGCTATGGGACAGACGGCTTCTACTAGATGGTGATACAGAACATCCTATAGACCCAAATAAACATAATATGGGGTATAAGGATGTATGTTGAAAAAAAATAAATAAAATTTTCGCAATTACAGAACGCATCATAATGCTAAGCCTTTATTGGCATCGTGCAAATAAATATGCATAATATATACCTTAGTATGGTGGATCAAACCATCCAGGGGGTGTCCAAAATAGCCTGTAGCAAAACTTGCTGTCGGGCAGGCAGCCTCTACTAATTGGCTAAACACAGTCTCCTGTGGATCCAATAAACAATATAGAGAGGATATAAGGACATTATTTTAAAAAAAGGAGGGGATTTACAATTCTATAATAGCGTCAAGATATTAAGCAGGTATTGGCGCCATACCATTCAGGGTGCAGAGTACTAACCTGAGGATATCAAAAGGTAAGAAAGATAATGCCGGCTGGACGGCCGTGACCTCCCACGAAAGCTCCAGACCAAAGGCTCGCTTCGGTCTGGGCTAAATAGCCCCCAACTGTGAGAGTCAACACGCCGGAATGGCGTGTGACGTCAACACAGTCCGGCATAAGGTCCGCCCCCTGCTCCGGATAGGGCGGATAATGGTGGAATGATCCAATCCCATGGTGCGGTGCAGTAAGGGCGGGTCCGAGAGGCGAGAACAGTGTCAGCCTCTCGGAGCGCGCCGCCCACTACCAGGAAGACTACGGTGACAGGGAGGGGCGGGTGACCGCCCACTCACAGTCCCGGGCTGAACCCCACATCGGAGCCGTGCTAGATGGGGACAGCCACGGAGGGAGATCCTGACAACGGCGGCGGGAGGGGAAGCAAAGCTCCTGTGAGGTGACGGCGCTACCAGCCGCACCTCCAGGCACTAAAAAGGGGACAGCGCCGATCATGGCTGTCTCCACAGACAAGGGCATCGGCATCATAAGCAAATATAGAAAAAACCTAAAATAAAGGAAAAAAGGAAATATTAAAACGTATTACCATCATGACAATTGTGTTTGTTGCACAAAAATAGAGACATCCCTAAAAACGACATAGATAGACCAACAACACAAGGGGCAAAAGGAAAAAAAAAAAAAAAAAAAGAGCCTAGTCTAATAAAAATGAAGTGTGTAATGATCAGGAGAGGGGGGGGGGGGGAAAGGGGGGGGGGGAAGAAAAAGGGGGGAGTTTCTTGGTCATGGGGGAGGGGGGCAAAGTCCAGGAACGTGGTCTGGGCTTGCATTGAAGAGAGCAATCCCTGAGGTTGTCCTAGCACATATAGTGTATAGGATAGAGAAAATCGCTCATCGCTAATAGCCCTAGGGCTGTTTACAGGAAGGGTCTGTATGATAAAACTTCATTAAGGCCCGGTGGTATTGTTGCGTTTAAACGCTCTATCCAAAGAACTTCTCTTTGCAATATTCTTTTGTCCCAGTTACCCCCTCTGGGGTCTGGGGGTATGGTTTCTAACACAATAAAGGATATACAAGATGTGTCATATTTATGGTAAAGATCAATGTGCCGACTAATTGGGGTGATCATTTTCCCCTTTCCCGAATAATATATATGATCGTTAACTCTTTGTTTGAGCATTCTGATGGTCTTGCCGATGTAGAACACTCCACACCGGCAAGACGCCAGATAGACCACTCCCTGTGTTGAGCAATTTGCAAAAAACCTTGGAACAAACATGTCACCATTAGGTAAAAGAAATTGCTGGCCCTGCCTAATCCAGGGACAAAATTCACATTTATTGCATTTATAAATTCCAAAGGGATTTCGCCGGCATGTTTTTTCTGGATTGTAATGCGAGGACACTAATTTGTCACGGATGACTTACTAAAGGCAAATAGACTGTGCACCTTGCAAAGTGCAGTTGCCCTCTGCAAGTGCAATTGCTCCAGAGCTTAGTAAATGAGATGAAGGTTCATTTTGCAAAGAATACCCAATCATGGAAAATAAAAAAAACAACATTTTGCTTGCACGTGATTGGATGATGGAAGTCAGCAGGGCTTCTGCTCATTTAGTGCTGGAGCAACTGCTCTTGTAAAGTGTAACTGCACTTTGCGAAGTGCACAGTCTATTTGACTTTAGTAAATCAACCCCAAAGCTTCACTTTGCAAGGAATACCAAATCACGTGCAAGGAAAAAAATACAAAAAACAGCATTTTTGCTTGCTCATGATTGGATGATGGAAGTCAGCAGAGCTTCTGCTCATTTACTAAGTTCTGGAGAAACTGCACTTGCAAAGTGCACAGTCTTATTGCCATTAGTAATCCACCCCACAGTGCATAGTTCCTGTAATTGCCCCAACCCCTCTCCAGTTTCCATTAATAAACTGTGTTTATGCCTCTGTCTCCTGTTCATTCATCTTAAATGCTGTGGCTGCAGAGAAAGGAATTGGAGATTCTGGGGTTGATTTACTAAAGGCAAATAAACTGTGCACCTTGCAAAGTGCAGTTGCCCTCTGCAAGTGCAATTGCTCCAGAGCTTAGTAAATTAGATGAAGGTTCACTTTACAAAGAATACCCAATCACATGCAAGGAAAAAAACCCCCAAAAAAACAGCATTTTTGTTTGCAGATGATTGGATGATGGAAGTCAGCAGAGCCTCTGCTCATTTACTAAGCTCTGTAGCAACTGCTTTTATAGAGTATATTTGCCTTTAGTAAATCAACCCTCTGGGTCCTCAATTCCTTTCTCTGTCTCATAGGTGAGATGTCAGACCCCTGATATTTCACCAAGCTGCCCCCCACCCCAAACAGCAATTTAAAAAAATGTAAAAAAAAATAACAAATAATACCAATTTTTTTTTTTTATTTAAAAAAAAATAATAATTTAAAAAATGAAGGGCTTATTCACATGGGTTCTCTGGCCCATACAGTGAGTGAGCAATTTGTTGCCGTCTGTTACTCCATGAGGATGCTGCGGCTGCATGAGCCACAGATCCTAGTTTGAAAGGTGTGCAGGTACTGGTGGATGCCCCCGAATGCACACTGTCTCTGTATGGGGCAGTACACCTACATCCACACGCCTATCAAATTAGGACCTGCGGCTGTGTTCATACAGCTGCTGCATCCACATAGAGTAACATAGGCTGCCTACACACAGCAATAGCAGATTCACACTGTACAGAGCACAGCATCCATGTGAATGAGCCTCAAGACCTCATTTTTTGCACACAGAACTTTATTAACTCAATACAGTTTTATCTTTTAGATTTAGCTGGAATTTTGTAAGTTATGTGTGTGTCCACTAATAATGATTGTAGTGTATTTTTTGGCAAAAATATTATTTTGATATTTTCAGAGAGGGGAGCTGGACAGGGCCCTGTGATTTCTAGCAGCAGCCCTGATCAGGGTCTCTGTGTCTCCCCTTACACCAGCATCCCCATCAGAGTCTCTTTTAGAGTCCACTCTTACAACATGGTCCCCATCAGAGTCCCCCATTACATCAGGATCCCCATCAGAGTCTCCCCTTACATCAGGGTCCCCATCAGAGTCTCCCCTTACATCAGGGTCCCCATCAGAGTCTCCCCTTACATCAGGGTCCCCATCAGAGCCCCCCCCCCTACATCAGTGTCCCCATCACAGCCCCCCCCCACATCAGTGTCCCCATCACAGCCCCCCCTTACATCAGGGTCTCCATCAGAGTCTCCCCTTACATCAGGGTCCCCATCAGAGTCCCCCTTACATCAGGGTCCCCATCAGAGTCCCCCTTACATCAGAGTCCCCATCAGAGTCTCCATCAGTGTCCCCCCTTACATCAGGGTCTCCATCAGCGCCCCCCCCTTACATCAGGGTCTCTATTAGAGTCCCCCCTTACATCAGGGTCCCCATCAGAGTCCCCCCTTACATCAAGGTCTCTATCAGACTCCCCCTTACATCAGGGTCTTTATCAGAGTTCCCCTCCTACATCAGGGTCTCCATCAGAGTCCCCCCTTACATCAGGGTCTCTATTAGAGCCCCCCTTACATCAGGGTCCCCAAAGGAGTCCCCCCTTACATCAGGGTCTCTATCAGACCCCCCCTTACATCAGGGTATTTATCAGAGTTCCCCCTTACAACAGGGTCTTCATCAGAGTCCCCCCTTACATCAGGATCCCCATTAGAAGCAGAGATCAACTGACTTGAATCCTCAGTATGAGGATACACATGCTGACCCTAGTTTGGGGTCATATAAAATCTTGTTGCGGGCTGGATGTGGCCCTTGATGTGGTGTCTGGAGACCCCTGCTTTAGTAGATATTGTTGAGGAGGAGACTCTTCCATGCAATCTGAGTGATGGTCTGCTTGGGCCTGTTATGATTTAAGGAAAAAATACCAAACATTTAACCGTGATACTATTGGCAGCCATCCTGCTTTCATTCTCTCTAATCAAATGGGTTTGATTGTAGTATTCGTTTTCAACACATCCCCCGCCATATTCCAGGAAAACACAAGATGAAGTTTATTAACTCCAGTAACATTTTGTGGATTCCTGTTCTGCGTTGGTTCTTTAAATCTGAATTTCAAATGAGGTTGAGTAAGTGGAATGCAATGTGTAATTTCCTCATCTGACCACAAGATGGTGCAACAGCAGGGAAAATGATTCTATTTCTTTTAGTAATTCACTACACTGTACACACAGGGCCGGTGCTAGACTGTTTTACGCCCTAGGCAAGATCAGCTACTTGCGCCCCCCCCAAAAAAAATAAATAAAAAAAGAGAAGGGGTTAAAAACTGCTCTATGTCATATCCAGTGACCCTGATGTAATGGTTCCTCCATGTAATGCTGTCATACCCAGTGATCCCAATGTTCCTCTATGTCACATCAGGGGTCCCTGATGTTCCTCCATGTCATACCCGGAGACCCTGATGTTTTTCCATGTTAAACCTGGGGACCCTGATGTTCCTCCATGTCACACCTGGGGACCCTGATGTTCCTCCATGTCACACCTGGGGACCCTGATGTTCCTCCATGTCATACCCGGAGACCCTGATGTTTTTCCATGTCACACCTGGGGACCCTGATGTTCCTCCATGTCACACCTGGGGACCCTGATGTTCCTCCATGTCACACCTGGGGACCTCAATCCCCCATGGCACACCCAGGGTTTCCAATTCCTCATGGCACACCTGGTGACCCCAAACCCCTGTTACACTTGTGACCCTTCTCCCCCATGTCACACCTGGTGACTCAGATTCCCCATGGCATACCTGGTGACCGCAATTCTCTTTCACACCAGGGATACTCCATGTCACACCCAGGGACCCTGATTCCCTGTTCTGGGGACACTTACTGAGCAGTATGAAGAGAGTGGCCTGCACTCTGCCCTCCTTCACCATGATCCTGCTTATTCCTTCTCCCAGGACGCTCCTCTCCTGGACCACAGTGCTCACCACAGCTCCAACCGGCTCCTGGTGGAGGGAGAAGCAGCAGTCAGAGAGCTCTGCACCTCCTTCATCACCAACATCCTCAGACCATTCCGTTGCCTCGTCGCTTCTGCTCCAGTAAAGGTGCCGCCCTCCAGTGCCGAGCTCCGGCTTAGGTTCAGCTCTCTTCCACTCCCTGCTTAATACCGACCCAGGGAAATTAATGGCTGCCCACCAGCTCAGATTAGAGAGTCACTTCCCGCCCAGGGATTAGGCCACTCAGCTCCAGACAAAGAGGATCATTATGCAGCTAGCACTCCAGTGGGCTTGGTAGTTCTGCCACTGCCCCAGACACCTGGCATCTTCCTCTGTCCCTTCTTACTCCCCCACTGCCGCCCCTTTCCTCAGCTCACAAGGATCATTCATGATGGAGCGTGAGTGCTGACTCGTGGCTGCGCCCCTAGGTGGCAATGCGCCCTAGGCGGCTGCCTAGTTTGCCTAGTGGAAGCACCGGCCCTGTGTACACATCTAAGCTGATAGCATGAAAACCTGCTCTTGAAAAAATGCTCTAAATTAATTAAATTGCGTGTGATGAGTTCATATTTTAGCTCGCTAAGACACGCAAACCGTCTCCACCAATCAAGTAGTCCGGGTTGGAAGAATATGTTATATTGAAAGGCTTTCTTTTTTACCATGGAGTAAAAGCTTTCTATGTTCAAGGGACACGTATCAAATATATACTTATTTTTAATTAATCAATGAATTATTATTTCTATAGAGCTTTTCTTCCCCGGGGGACTTAGCACTTTTTATTTGCTGTTAGAGCAGATGGCGAGGCATCCATCATGGACACTCAGTAGAATAAAATACAGGGGCCAATTACCCTACCAAAATGACTTTGGGGTGTAGCAGGAAAGAGCACTCAGGGGAAACCCAGGCAAGCAAATGGAGAACATGCAAACTCCATGCAGATAGTGCCCTGATTAGGGCTCAAGCAGAAGTGCCAACCACTAAACCACTTTTCTGCCCACTTATGGCTCATGCAACATGAATAGGAGACTTCCTCCCATTTACAAAATACTTAACTAGGTTCCTAATGAGCCATTTCTTTGATTTTATACGGTGAATTTATGAACTTGGATGCATTACAGCTCTGATTGCATACATCACCACAGCCTAGCACTCCCCATTAGATCCCTTTATAGGATGATTACTGTGATTATTGTCTATGAGACCAATCCTACAGCATACAAGACACATACAAGCTCAGACTGTATATGTTTTGTATTAGAAGACATTATATGTAAAAAACTAAAATAGAACTATAGGCAAAACTTTTTATTTTTTATTTTAGATAGAATAAGGGAGGGTTTTAAACCATGTTATATTTTTGCTATCTGTGTCCCCATTGGGTAGACTTCCCTTCACTTCCTGCTCCATAGCTAACACAGGAAGTAGGAGGACATTCCTCCAAAGTGGAGAATCCCTGATTGTCCCCATTACTTTAGGGTCCCTATCAGAGTCCCCCTTACATCATAGTCCCCCCTTACATCAGAAACACGTCACTTGCCTGATGAAGGGGCCATGCGTGGCTCAGAAATGTTGCTACGTTTTTATTATGTGACCATGGAATAAAACTTTGGACCCTTTCGAAGAATCCTTGGTGTGATGTTGGCATTTCTTCACTTTGTCCCCATCAGAGTCCCTCTTACATCTAAGTGCCACTTACATCAGAGTTCCCAAAAGAGCTGCACGATTAATCGTTAACAAATTGCAATTCAACGCCCGTTATGGTCCTAATCCAGCATTTCCAGGATTCATACAGTGCAGAGCCCTTCTCTGCTCACTCACAGCTGTAATAAATAAATAAATAAATAAATAAATAAATAAAAGAGCCTCCAATATTTATCAACATTGCTTAGCGCTGAGAAATAAATAGAAACAATGTATCATTTGGTTCTTTTAGATCAAAGGGATGAACTTCGGTCTGTAAATGAGGTCAGTTTAACCATTTAAAGACTAAGCCTTTTTCTGACACTTGTTGCTTACAATTTAAATTCAGTATTTTTGCTAGAAAATTAGAAAATTACTAAGAACCCCAAAATGTATTATGTGTCTCTTTTTTTAAGTAGAGACCCTAGAGAATAAAATGGCAGTCTTTGCAATATTTTGTGTCACACTGTATATGCACAGCAGTCTTTCAAATGCAATTTTTTGGGGAAAAAATACACCTAAATGAATTAAAAAAACGAAAAAGTAAAGTCACCCCAATTTTTTTATATAATGTGAAAGATGATCTTATGCTGAGAATCGTGATCTTTATTCTAAGCAAAAAAGGCACAAATATAATTTTATCAAGAATGGTGCAGCTCTAGTTCCCAACAGAGTCCACTTCATTCCTTTTCTGGTGACAGCCCAAAACTTCCAGTTTGCTTTCACTTTCACTCTCGGTGATAATGGTACAGAAAAAATAGAGAGGGTTAAAGTCTCTATTGGGGACACAGATAGCAATAAAAACGTGACATGGTCTTAATCTTAGAGTGCTGTGTAAAACCATTTAATAACACACAATATGAGAGCACTTATATGAAAATTTGTGAAGAGCAGGCATATGGGGACATCACAGGGGTAAGTTCCATAGGTTCCCTGTTGGTTCCCTTTCCCTAAAAGCCATCCAGCAGTGTGGGGAGATGGAAGGAGAGGCGTGGAGCACTGTGAAGGAGGAAGGTCCCGAGCCAAGATCACGGTGGAACTCACGCCTCGTTCGTGGACTGCAGGAACGTGGTGACGTCACGGGGCTGTAACGCGTTTCGGAGCATGCGCAGTAACGCTCCTTCGTCAGACCAATGATCGTGCTTCTGCTCTCTGGAAGAGCGGCCCTAGGGACAGCTAAGAAACCGCTCACCCACCCAGGAGGCCAACATCAAGTGTTGTAAGACAGATCACTCCCATATTTTTGTAAACGTGTAATAAATAACTAACTTTAGGCAAAATTTTCTTTTTTTTTCTTTTTTTTGTATTGGATAGAGTGGAAAGGGATTGGAACCCCTGCCAGGTTTTTATTGCTGTCTGTACTCCCATTAGGGAGATTCACCCTATTTGTCCAGTTTACATTAACATTGAAAGTGAAAGAAAATCCTACATTTGTCACTAAGACAGGAATCAAGAAATCTCCCAATGGAGACACTAGTTCTGGTGACAACCTCACTTTGGAGGGATTTCCTCTCACTTTCTGTTTTGGCTATGGGACAGGAAGTGAAGGGAAATCTCCCATACAAAGACACAGATAGCAAAAAATTAAAAAACATTTTTTCCTTTGGTTTTACTTTTTTTTTTTTTTTTAAACAGGTAAACCTTTGTTTCTACTTTAAGGCCTTTTTCAGATATGCAAATGAGGTCAGATAGGCTTCTGCATTCAGATGCAGCTAAACATGGTATCTGCACATTGCAGAACTCTATGCTGTGGTCTCATGCAAAGTGAATATTTAGCTGCAGTCAGTTTATATGCGGTCAGAAACTCCTATTTAACAGCTCCAATGAGCAGTCACTGCGAAGAGCAGCGACACCAACCATTCAGACTGGTCATGCCGCTCTTGGCCATGGCTGTTCAATTACAAAGTATGCATGGAGCTGACGTTTCCCATACAGACCCCCTAAGTCCCTGTTCACACCAGTGTGACATGTCATGCAATTCGACAGGTCCAAATCGCATGACAATTTGCACCCTTTTGTCGGCAATGAAACTGTTCAAATCGGTGCGACGCCGACTTTGTGGTGCCGCACCGATTATAAAAATAAGTTACTGCACTATTTTTGCCCATTTCCAGGGTGACTTGCATAGGCATCTGTGCATGAAGTTTCACAGATGTCAGCCAAGTCGTACCTGGAGTCACACTGACATGCGGCTTTGAAATTGTGCAATTTCAAGTGAAGTGGCACAATTTTAAAGTTTGGTGTGTACAGGGCTAAAGAACAACTTCAGGCTCACCCCACCCCCTCCAACACCATGCTCTCTATGCTCATGCTATAATAAAGGCCTGTTGGCCGAAACCCGCCAGCGTATTCTTGCTGTACTTACCATGTAGCCCTTACACAGCTTTAGGCCTGGGCCCCCCAGGGCCCGTCCAATGTCCGTCCCACTGAATCTGCCCCACTGGTGATACTACAGAGTACTTCAGTTCATCCACTTTTTTTTATAACTCTTACAACTTAATATATGAAAATGAATCCAATTCAGCAAAGAGACATCCCCATATAATCAGCAAAGCAATGGCCCAATCCAGCAAAGAGACACTCCAATCCAGAAATGAGAAGGCCATATATATTCTGCAATGAGACATCCCAACCCAGCAATGAGACATCCCGATCCAGAAATGAGACATCCCATTCCAGCAAAGAGACATCCCAATCCAGCAAAGAGACAGACCCATATATTCAGCAAAGAGACAGACCCATATATTCAGCAAAGAGGCATCCCAATCCAGAAAAAAGCCATCCCACCGGCTGCATTGGCTCACTCTCTGGCTGCCCTGCTCTAGCAATTGCTAATTACTACAGCAGCAACAACTCAGTCTCATTGGTTGGGGCCTGGGTGGTTGGGCCCCTAGGTACGTCCAGGCCCCTTACATGTGTATGGCCTGTCCCCCCCCCCCCCCCCGATGGCAGCCCTGGTTGGATGATACCAAGTTGCCATCTGGATCTTATCTGTGGATGCATCATGCTCTCCTTTATCTTACTGACCCTCCCCCAAGTTTATTTTTTAAATAATTATTTTATATTTTTAATAATAATTGCTGTTTCAGAAACTGAGACTTATGATTCACAGTAAAATAGCTCTATAACATTGTAAGCCCAGATAGCAAGGGTTAGCTACAGAAAATGGAAAATATCTGAAGGTCCTGATTGGAGTTGCAGGTTATTGTATTATTTTCCGTACCTTTTGATATGCAGCCTGTATTAAGTATTTTACAGCAGCTGACAGATAAGATATGAAACACCTCGTGCTCAGTGATGAGTAATGGAGTGAAATCTTCGCTGAGTACGTTTTCCCTTTAACAAGCAGCAGTTTCCATCCACCAATGATTGCCCCGAGCATTATCTGTTCACCAGCAAATACCACATTGTTGGCAGGAGAGTGCGTGTAAAATGAAATTCCACTTTAAAGAACTAAAATCCCAGGATTACAGGCATGGCTGCAGAATATCCGAGTCCCGGGAGGAGCACAAATAACGGGAACCTCAAGGACCGTCTGAAATGACAAAGCTCATCTACATGGCTTCTATGCCCTCCATGACACCTGAAACGGTAATCCAGACTGTCCAGATGTATACCACCATATAGACCCTCAAATGTTTAAGTAAAGCTCAAACTTTTTCTCTGGATGCAGTGGGAAAGGTTTTGAACTCTACCATAACTTGTTGTCTATGTCTCGCAACAATTGCCCATTCATTACCTACATATTGCCCATTTGCAGGGCCATCTTACCGAATGGGCATGCTGGGCAGTTGCCCGGGGGCCCCACTTGTCTGGGGGGCCCCATCTGACCAGCGATCCAGCCCCAGCCAAGCATTAGACCCGATTCCCTCGTGCATCCCGCCGCCGAACTTAGCAGGTGGCAAGCGTCTGTTGGCCCTGCACTGCTGTCAGCCACTTGGGACGTGGAGGGGGAGCCCACAACTGCAGGAATGCCTGTCTGCTTCCATGGGAACAGGCACACACAGGACAGTCGAGTCTGACTTCCGTCCCTGTGTGTGTTCACCGGACCCAGCCACTGAACTTAGAAGCTGTCATTAGCCTGGCACTGCTGTACCAATAAATATCGCCTTATCGATAATTAGCATTTTTATTCTCGTGGGCGATTGTGTAGGCAGGGCCCCAGTGCACTGCATTGCCCGGGGGCCTATAATTCTCTTAAGATGGCACTGCCCATTTGATGCCTACATATTGTATTTTAAGCACCTCCTTACCGTGAGGCGGTGGTGAAGAACATCTGGGTGACTCAGTGGGCTAGCATTTTAACTCAGGGCTGAATCCTTGACTCTTTGGTGGTGGAAGAAACTGAGCACCAGTCATTTCAAGACAGTCAAACAGAGTTTATTATAAAACCGAGAGACTTAAGGAGAGAGGAGTTAGGGCACAGGATACCAAAAAAGACCAAAATGCTGCCTCCGTATTACCACCAATTGAGAAAAAAGACCTTTAGGCCAGACTGAATCTTTGTATTTTTCCAACTGTAGAGCAGCTTCAGTTCAGCATAGTTACTCCTTGGATGAGCCACCACAATTTCCTGCAGTGACCACTGGCAGCAGCTTCTAATAAGCTCTATTCTTTCAGAGCAAAGTCTAACCCCTGGTGCTCCAGTCAATGTCTCAGCTTCACACCTTCCAGATAAACCCTCCAGCAAGGCAGTGCATGCCCTTCAGGCCCCATACTCAGGCCTTCCTTCTCAGAGCCCATGTCCTCCACAGGCAGCAGGCTAAGGGGGCAAAAACCACTACACATCCCCCACAAGCAAAGCCTGCGAGGCAATATAACTTTCTAAGGCCATTCCCAGATATTTATACACTCTCCCAGCATTCACTGCTGGCAATTCACCTCCTAGTGGTTGGCCAAAGAGACCTAAATATTCATAACTTAGGTATTGTATCTTCCTAGACCAGGGGTCTTCAAACTATGGCCCTCCAGTTGTTCATTAACTACAATTCCCATCAGGCCTAGTCATGTCTGTGAATGTCAGAGTTTTACAATGCCTCATGGGATGTGAAGTTCCACAACAGCTGGAGGGCGTAGTTTGAGGATCCCTGTCCTAGATTATTGCCAATCTCTGCCAAACAACAGGCAAAAACCAACAATAACACTGAGCTAGGGAAAACCTGAGGAAAGCAGATCAATTAACCCATGCTCAGGCTGATTACAGCCTAGCAGAACTTTGATCAGTTAACTATTTATCATCCCCTAGCCAATCCCTGGACTGAGGCATCCAGAATGTGGTTGGGGAGGTGAAAATTTTTCACGGAGGCCTGAACAGAAGGTTCTTTCCCTCATGGAAGGGTCCCGGTTCTCTTGGGGCTGCTGCCCCTGGTGGAAGCTCCACTAAGACAAGAAGCTGCAGTCTGGGCCTCTGCAGCTGCTGGGCTGAGGGCCTGGGGATTATTGACAGAGAATCACATGTGCTAGAGGGCATTGCATTGAAGTCCTGGTCTAGAGAAGGATCTGGTTAATCTCTCCCACTGAGGATCCACCTGCAGATGCTGGGTGGCAGACACAACCTGGGACACTGTGGGGTTGATTTACTGAAGGCAAAAAGACTGTGCACTTTTCAAAGTGCAGTTGCTCCAGAGCTTAGTAGGATAAGAAGAGGAGAAGGCGCCTCTAAGTGCAGCATAAAAAACGTTTTTTTGGCACACAAGATAAATAGCACTTACAAGATGCCCATTTTACACTTGTAAGTGCTATTTTACTTGTGTGCCAATAAATGTTTTTTATGCCTTCTCATCTTCTTATCCTGCTTGCTGGAGTTTCTTCTACTCTTCAGGAGAGCTGCCTCTGTGTCAGTGTAGCACCCCCTATATGTCCTCAGATTACACTATCACTCTACCATTGAGAATTGATCTCCTAAACAGAAGCACCTTCTATTCCATGTACATGCTCCAGAGCTTAGTAAATGAGCAGAAGCTTTGCTGAGTTCCATTATCCAATCACGTGCAAGCAAAAATGCTGTTTTTTTTATTTTCCTTGCACGTGATTGGGTATTCTTTGCAAAGTGAAACTTTACCTCATTCACTAAGCTCTGCAGCAACTGCACTTGCAGAGTGCAATTGCACTTTGCAAAGTGCACAGTCTATTTGCCTTTAGTATGTAGCACCCTCCTAGGTAGGTGCTAGAAAGAGAGTACAGTTTTGAATCCTTTTTGCTTACCAGAGGGATTGCAGGTAAATCTGTATTGTTCTTTGCCTACCACAGAGTAGGATCTGTTAGTGAGGTCTGCTCAACGTGCTCAGGTGCAACTCAGTCTGTCTGCAGAGTGTTTCACACTGATCCAATAGGGAGGCATATTGGACAGTGGGAGGACACCTGACAAATGAGTGCACAGGCATTGGGTACAGCCCTGGTAATTTGGCAGAGGAAAATGCCTCAGTGTATAAATGCCAGGAGCAAATGTGCAGGGGGTCTTTCAGCTGGAGAGTTTAGTCCTGGAGGGAGGGGGTAGCTGCTTCCTTCTTTGTAGAAGTGCCATGCAGCCTCAGGTGGTCGACCTGAGGGCCTAAAAAGCTAAAGAGGAACTGAACACGGAGGTCCTGTAAAGCTGACTAGGAGGGGAAACACTGGAGGATCTGTTTCTGCAGTACAGTGAGTACAGATCTGTGTCAAGTGGCCTGACCTGAGGGGGGCCACTCAGAAGAGTCAGTGGATCGATGTCAGTAAAGGGGATGCTAGAGACTATCCTGAAGATAAAGTCGATCACCAAGTCTATTGCTGGAGAAAGAGCAAGGAGACTTAACCCTTTTCATACATGTGGCAGTATGGTCTAAGCACTGCTTCCACAAGCAAACTGGTGAGGCCAAGTGAGAGTTGTCCTTATCAAATGTACATAGTTTCAGTTGGAGTATCCCACTATTCCCTTCTCCCATCCAAGTTCCACAATAAATACTAAAAACCAATACCCCTGGACTGTTTATTGAGTAACAAACCATTGGGAGTAAGGATGAATGTGTGAACTGTACCCTAAGTGACTGTATGCTGCTAATCAGAAAAGATCCAAGAAGAGTAAAGACCCTGCTGGGGACTGATAGTTGTGCAAGTGCCATAAAATGGAACTAAGGGGTTGATTTACTAAAAGCAAATGCACAGTGCACTTTGCGAAGTGCAGCTGCACTCTGCAAGAGCAGTTGCTCCACAGCTTGGTAAATAAGCAGAAGCTCTGCTGACTTTTATCATCCAATCATGTGCAAGCAAAAATATTTTTTTTCCTTGCACGTGATTGGGTACTCTTTGCAAAGTGAAACTTTACCTCATTTACTAAGCTATGGAGCAACTGCACTTGCAAAGTGCAACTGCCCTTTACAAAGTGCACATTCTATTTGCCTTTAGTAAATCAACCCCTAAGTGCCAGAAGTGGCTTTATAAACTGCTGTTCTCCAGAGATTGGAGTGTTGTAATGCTGTTTTACTACTTGGAAAATTTAATAAAGAAATTTAAAAAAAAAATAAACTGCTGCTATAGGGTCCTATACAGTATATACACTGGCCATTTCTTATTACCTCCAAGAACCTGTTTTGGGAAAATTAGAGAGAAATTTGTCTTCCTATTTTTTAATACTGATCGTTTTGGAGTATCCTGTAAACCTAAACCCCTCTCCTGTTAAAGTTCTTGAGCAATAAATTCTAAAAAGACAAGACTTGTGTGACTGGCAGCCTGTGTACTACTTGGAAGAAACTGTATGTTCTCATCGGTCACTCCGGGAGTAAGTGCTACACATCTGTAGGCAGCTTTAGATTCAGAAGGTAGAGATCCTGCAACTCTTCAGGTTTCTATGTCAACTCCCCACCTCTAGATTTCTCAGAAAGTATAGGACAAGTCCTCCCAGTGCTCTCCTTGTCCTGTAAACCAACATACAGTCAGGTCCATAAATATTGGGACATTGACACAATTCTAATCTTTTTGGCTCTATACACCACCACAATGGATTTGAAATGAAACAAACAAGATGTGCTTTAACTGCAGACTTTCAGCTTTAATTTGAGGGTATTTACATCCAAATCAGGTGAAAGGTGTAGAAATTACAACAGTTTGTATATGTGCCTCCCACTTTTTAAGGGACCAAAAGTAATGGGACAGATTAACAATCATAAGTCAAACTTTCACTTTTTAATAGTTGGGTGCAGATCCTTTTCAGTAAATTACAGCCTGAAGTCTGGAATGCATAGACATCACCAGACGCTGGGTTTCATCCCTGATGATGCTCTGCCAGGCCTCTACTGCAACTGTCTTCAGTTCCTGCTTGTTCTTGGGGCAGTTTCCCTTCAGTTTTGTCTTCAGCAAGTGAAATGCATGCTCAATCAGATTCAGGTCAAGTGATTGACTTGGCCATTGCATAACATTCTACTTCTTTCCCTTAAAAAACTCTTTCGTTGCTTTTGCAGTATGCTTCCGGTCATTGTCCATCTGCACTGTGAAGCGCCGTCCAATGAGTTCTGAAGCATTTGGTTGAATATGAGCAGATAATATTGCCTGAAACACTTCAGAATTCATCCTGCTGCTTTTGTCAGCAGTCACATCATCAACAAATACAAGAGAACCAGTTCCATTGGCAGCCATACATGCCCACTCCATGACACTACCACCACCATGCTTCACTGATGAGGTGGTATTCTTTGGATCATGAGCAGTTCCTTTTCTTCTCCATACTCTTCTCTTCCCATCACTCTGGTACAAGTTGATCTTGGTCTCATCTGTCCATAGGATGTTGTTCCAGAACTGTGAAGGCTTTTTTAGATGTTGTTTGGCAAACTCTAATCTGGCCTTCCTGCTTTTGAGGCTCACCAATGGTTTCCATCTTGTGGTGAACCCTCTGTATTCACTCTGGTGAAATCTTCTCTTGATTGTTGACTTTGACACACATACACCTACCTCCTGGAGAGTGTTCTTGATCTGGCCAACTGTTGTGAAGGGTGTTTTCTTCACCAGGGAAAGAGTTCTTCGGTCATCCACCACAGTTGTTTTCTGTGGTCTTCCGGGTCTTTTGATGTTGCTGAGCTCACCGGTGCGTTCTTTCTTTTTAAGGATGTTCCAAACAGTTGATTTGGCCACACCTAATGTTTTTGCTATCTCTCTGATGGGTTTGTTTTGTTTTTTCAGCCTAATGATGGCTTGCTTCACTGATAGTGACAGCTCTTTGGATCTCATATTGAGAGTTGACAGCAACAGATTCCATTTGCAAATAGCACACTTAAAATGAACTCTGGACCTTTTATCTGCTCCTTGTAAATGGAATAATGAGGGAATAACACACACCTGGCCACGGAGCAGCTGAGCAGCCAATTGTCCCATTACTTTTGGTCCCTTAAAAAGTGGGAGGCACATATACAAGCTGTTGTAATTCCTACACCTTTCACCTGATTTGGATGTAAATACCCTCAAATTAAAGCTGAAAGTCTGCAGTTAAATCGCATCTTGTTTGTTTCATTTCAAATCCATTGTGGTGGCGCATAGAGCCAAAAATATTAGAATTGTGTCGATGTCCCAATATTTATGGACCTGACTGTAAATACATCTTCCTCTAGACCTCAGTGAAAGTTGAGAGGGATGCCGAGGAACTTTTCTTCAGGATGCTTAGCACAGCACACATTTAGTGGAACTACATGAGTTTTTATACAGCATCAAGCTTACAGAGATGATAGAAGTAGTAGTGCACAAGCTTTCAGGGCATACCCCCCCTTCTAAGGCAGCGTTTCTCAACCAGGGTGCTGTGGCTCTCTGGAGTGCCTTCTGTGCCACTCAGGGGTGCTGTGCTGTGTTCTATATTTTTGCACAGCATTATGCATTTCCTTGGCGCAGACGGGCCAGTTGAGGACTCTTTAGTAAAAGTGGAGGGGCTGCAGACTTAGATGTGAAGGGGGGAATGAGGACTCTGATTTAAAAGGGGGGGGAGGAGTAAGGCGGGAATAAAGACTCTGATATGAAAGCGGAGGAGCGGAGGGACCAAGGACTTCAATATGAATGGGGGGCTCTGATGTGAAAGGATGGCTTCTGATGTGACAGAGGAACACCATTTTAGACTTGGGTGTCTTGAGATTTTCCTTACTTTTAAAGGGTTCTGGGACTTAAAAAACTTTGACAAACACTGATCCAAGGTACTGCTTGGACCTTAGAGGAAGGGGTGTACACTAAAATCTTGTTCTGAAAATGTAACTGTTAGTGCAAATAAAAAAGTGTCATAGACAGTACTCAACTGTGTTGTATATAGCATCAGCAAAGTGTAAATATATACACCTAGCATGCTTTGGGATTCCTCCAAAGTCCCAAAATCTCATTACTTTGCACACAGCCATCTGATATGAATAGAACCATTTGAAAAACCAAAGAGCGAAACAGGCTGCCCAATGAGTTATATTTACCTTCTACACTAGGCGAGCCCTAAACCTGATTATACGATTTCCCATCATTATTTTAAAAACTTGTGGTCAGCAAATCACAACCACAAATGACCAGGGGATAATGGCTGCATTTCAACAAGGCAGGCCAAGGTGAAAAGAGAATAACTTTTGTATGCAGCTGTGAATAAAGTAGGGATGGGTTGGAACTCCTGCCAGCTTTTTATTGCTGTTTAGATCTGTGCTTTTGAGATTCACTCCCTGTGTTGGTGTTGCTGACCATTATCACCTGGACATGGGAATTGTAGAATTTTAAAATAAAAATGGAACAGGAGGCGTGACAACTGTGTAGAAGGGAAAATTGACACCGGGTTGTTCTCAGGATCGCCCCAACGGGGGGGGGGGGGGGGGGGCTGAAATTGAGATGCCATAATGACGCAGAGACTGTTCACAGGGCTGCAGTTGAGAGAGTTGTCAGGTCCAGGCAGAAGTAGAGGCAGGCGGAAAGCAAGTGCATACTCAAGCCCAGGCAGAAGTCAAGGCAGGTGAAAGAACCGAGATTAGTCAGGTCCAGGCATGGGTCAAGTCAGACGGAAGGCAAGTGAGTAGTTAGGCCCAGGCAGGGGTTGAGGCAGAAGGATAGCAAGAGAGTAGTCAGATCTAGGCAGGGCTCAAGGCAGACAGAAGGCATGAGAGTAGTCCGGTCCAGGCAGAAGTTGAGGCAGGTGGAAGACAAGAGGGTAGTCAGGTCCAGACAGAAGTCGAGACAGCTGGAAAGCAGGAGAGTAGTCAGGTCCAGGCAGAAGTCAAGGCAGACAGATAGCAAGTGAGTAGTCAGGTCCAGGCAGGGCTCAAGGCAGATGGACAGGAAAAGAGTAGTCAGGTCTAGGCAGAAATAGAGGCAGACAAAAGGTAACAGATTAGTTAGGTCCAGGCACGGGTCAAGGCAGGTGGAAGACAAGAGAGTAGTTAGGCCCAGGCAGGGGTCAAGGCAGATGGATAGCAAGAGAGTCATGTCCAGGTGGAAACTGAGGCAGGTGGAAGACAAGAGAGTAGTTAGATTCAGGCAGGAGATGAGGCAAATAGCAAGAGAGTAGTCAGGTCCAGGCAGGGGTCAAGGCAGATGGATAGCAAGAGAGTCATGCCCAGGTGGAAACTGAGGCAGGTGGAAGAAAGAGAGTAGTTAGATTCAGGCAGGAGATGAGGCAGATAGCAAGAGAGTAGTCAGGTACAGGAAGGGGTTTAGGCAGACAGAAGGCAAGAGAGTAGTCAGGTCAAGTCAGGGGTGAAGGCAGGCGGAAGGCAAAAGAGTAGTCAGGTCCAGGCAGAAGTCGAGGCAGGCAGAAGGCAAGAGAGTAGTTAGGTCCAGGCAGAAGTTGAGGCAGACAGAAGGCAAGAGAGTTGCCAGGTCCAGGCAGGGTTTGAAGCAGACAGAAGGAAAGATCCAGGTAAGGGTCAAGGCAGGTGGAAGGCAAGAGAGTAGACGGGTCCAGGCAGGAGATGAGGCAGACAGATAGCAAGAGAGTAGTTAGGTCCAGGCAGGGGTTTAGACAGACAGAAGGCAAGAGAGTAGTCAGGTCAAGGCAGGGGTGAAGGTGGGCGGAAGGCAAAAGAGTAGTCAAGTTAAGGCAGGCAGAAGTTGAGACAGACAGAAGGCAAGATAGTAGTCAAGTTCAGGCAGAAGTTAAGGCAGGTGGAAGACAAGAGAGCAGTCAGGTCTAGGCAAGGGTCGAGGCAAATGGAATGATAGAGATTAGTCAAGTCCTAGCAGATGTCTATGAAGGCAGCATGCAAGAAGGTAGTGAGGGCAATGTGAGTGAGCAAAAAACAGGCAACTTACAGCCAGATATTATAGCTCTTGAGCTCTCAGGGAGCTAGCGATAACATACAACAGGCACTTCAAAGTTAGAGAGCTTAAAGCTGAATTCCAGGTATGGCTTTTTTGCATAGTTACATTGGTCCAGCTTGGATTCATGGATGTTTGTTTGCCGCTATCACTGAACTGTATATAGTTATTGCTGCCTATGTCCCCCATGGGGAAATCACCCCTGTCTATTTGTCCTGGTGACCATTCTGAAGGGGAACACCTCTTCTAGTAACAATTGCCTAAAAGAGGAATATTCCACATTTTTATGGAGCTTTTCACTTCTTTCCTGTTGTGTCTCCAGGACAGGAAGTAAGAAGAAATCTTCCCTATGGGACACAAGCAGAAAACCTGACAGAGGTTTCCTACTCTATCCAAAACTTAAAGAAAAATCTTTGGCTAGAGATACACTAACTTTTTCTTTTCTTTTTTTTTTTTTTTCAGATTTCCATCCCTGCCATCTGGATAACACTCCTCGCAGATGGACTTTATTTAGGCATATTTGTTGTCTTAAACTCTCTTAAAAGCAGAAATGAGAAACGTACGGCTGACCTTACACAGAATCCACTTGGGATTCCTTCCAAATGTTTGCTAATTCCAACAGTGACTTCTTGGAGTTGACATTTGTAAACTTGTCCAGCAGAGGGCAGTGAAGGCAAATCATTTCACAAAGTGAGACCAATGTGTACAGCCTGACAGCTAATGCAGGTGTTATTACTAGCACATGAATCTGCCACAAAGGGATCTGCAATCTCTCTGCTTGATGAATGTTTTATGTTAGCCATGATGAAGGTACAAAACAACCTGACATTTTTTTTTTAACATATTGTAATTTTGAGACATGCAATGTTAAACTGATAAGTGAGCACTAAGAAGAAAACATCTGTGCTGGGCCTGATGGCCTCTATGAATGGTTTGCTTTAACAAGGCTTGGCAGGACATGCCGTGCGCAGATTTAAAAGGGCCACGCTTTTCATTTGCATAGAAGGGACAGGTGGCCGGTTCACCTGGACAGCGGCAACAGACAAAGGATTTGCTGAGTATTTCACAAGCTACAAGCAGCTTTCTTGAAGACCTTTGAGCCAAACTGTGGGCACAAAAGCTTTAATTTAAATATATACCTCAATTGCCACTTTGTGTGCACCAAAAGGCATTACAAGCCTAGATATTACCTTGTTAAAGTAGCAGTGACATCAACTCTGTGCGAGAGCAGAGCTGTGGGAGGGACAGGCTCCACCCACTACCTGCAGAAAACTACAGGAGGGGCGGAGACAGGACCAGTCACCCTGCACAAGAAGAGAGCTGCAGTGGCTGGTCTTTATTACTGGAAGCCAAAGTTTCATACTGGGGTACTGCATAGATTTGGTAGAATTACACAAGGCACACCAAGATTCCAGGAAGGATACACAACTTATTGATATCATTTATTTAGACAATATTTTCTTATCCTAGAGATCAGCTTTAAAGCAAAACTCTATTGATTTGTTTAATAATCTTTGTCCATGCTACTCACCCAGGGCCATCTTTAACGCAGGGCAAAAGGGACAGCTGCCCTAGGCCCAGTCATTATTATGGGGCCCAAAGCAGCTGCCCCTTCAGCCCGCGCTGTCCAGGGTCTCCGGCGCCATCTATGGAAGGAGCAGTCAGATTAATCTGTCCTCTGTCTCTCCCTGCACAGTTTCACTTTCACTGGGGGTGCTGCTGCTGTACCAGTGCATTCTGGGAGTCTGGGGCCATCCGTTTTCTTGCCCCCCTCCCCGAGCCCTACTGTGATTGTCTCCCACCCCTTCACCACACAGCAAGAGCCCCATGTCAGCCTGTTCCCATACTGACCGACCTCACTGTCTCCTGCCCACTGTGGAGGAGGAGGGGGGAGGGGCCTGGAGCAGGCTCAAATGAGTCAGCTCAGATGAGACCACATATAGGGCACTGCGGGGGGGGGGGGGGGGTGCAGAGTGTTCCTGCACTACTGTCACTTTAGTCTGCACTGATTTGCTATCCCAGTAGCTTTCCATTCTAATGTCACCCTACAATAGGAGGGGCCCATGGACTGGAGATATTAGTGGCTCTATGGAGGGGCCTTGGCTCCTGAACTGGACGTGGCAGTCTCCCAATCGAGGGGCCCCTGGACTGGAGATAGGAGTCTCTCTAGATTGCCACCTCCAGTCCAGGGGCCCCTCCAAAGAGAGATTGATATCTCCAGTCCAGGGACCCCTCCATAGAGAGAGTAATGCATCCAGTTCAAGGACCCCCCCATATAGAGATTACAACCTCCAGTCCAGGGACCCCCCCCCCCCCCCAAAGAAAATGTTTGCCCAGGAACCAATCAATATTTTAGATGGCCCTGTACTCACCTCTTTTCATGTTCCAGAGCTACCATCTGCATCATCCTCCACTGATTGGGACCATTCATTTATAGCTTTAAGGACAGCCACTGTCATCCAGCCCCTTTCTGTTAGCCCCTGCAGGAGAGGGACCCATGACGTCAATTGGACAAGCTAGAATAACGCTTGGGTCAATATTAACAGTAAACAGGACAAATAGAGAGGATGAATTGCCCTAACGGGGGCATAGACAGCAATGAAAATCCCTCTCCACTCTATCCAAAACTAAAAAAAGTTTTGCCTTTAGTTATACGTTAAGCCCCGATAAAGGAGGATCGACAGCCTTGAAATGTGTTGGGTACCGTTTCTCTTTCTATGGTTACATTGTCATCTGCTATAAATGATTACAGCTTCCTAAGGTGACTGTCTGCTGTTCCTTTTGTTGATCTCATTCCAATTTCTCAAGCAATTGCTCCTTGGGAGAGCCCCTGCATTGCGGCAGAGTTATTGAGGTTAAGCCATCAAGTCCAACCAACACTCCCTGTCTGATGGACGAAAGACCAAAGTCCAGCTCCTCTTGCAAGTCATTCTTGCAAGCAAGCAGGTACGTTTATTTTATCGTAGAGACTCTGCATAACTCTTCTGCAATAAAGAGCCCGCCTGCTTGCAGTTTTTCAATCTTAGACTTTAGTTTCACTTTAGGAAGGTTTGTTCAACTTTGTAATCATTAGTGGGGTCAAATCAACTTTAGTTTTCAACCGCAGTAACATGAAAATTCAAAGGCAAAGAATGCAATTTTTCCTGAACAAATGAATTATCAAATAGTTTTTTTTATTTGGGACATTCAATTTATTCCAAAATTTAACGCTAACCACCAGAGGCGTATCTAGAACCTTCAGGGCCCCGGTGCAAGAAACCGTGAAGGGCCCACTGGATCCCTGGCCGGGGCCCTTCCCTTCAAGCCTTGGGATCTTCCCACTGATCCTGGGGCCCTTTACTCTCGTTGCGGGCCCTTTATTATGGTCCCGCAGCGGGACCCTTTCACAAGTTCTGCAGTGGGCCCCCTTCCTGCCATCTTGGGTCCATCAAGGTGGTGGAATGCCAGGGCCCGGTCGCAAGTGTGACCTTTGTGATCCTGGAAGTTCACCCACTGGTGTCAGTAGTTTTTTTTTGGTATTTTAATTTAATAAAACATTTTTTCATTTTATTTTTTTACAATGTCACTGACTATGACTCTGTCCATTCAGAAAAGGAATTTCATATTTACTGACCCCTTCCTGGTTCTCTATTGTGACACATCCCCTGCAGCAGCCGGCAGGAGAGGGAAGGGAGCACAGTGGGGGGAGCACACAGGGGCCCAGAGACAGCAGAATACAAGTGAACTAAATAGGAGGAGTGGTGGGGGCAGCATACAGAGGAACCAATCTCCTCCATTTTCCTCCTGCAGCTAATGGGGGACAGTGATTTCTCTACATGCTGCCCCCCCCCCTCCCATCCAGGTGTACAGGGGAGCCGCACAGGCCCTCTGGAGCATGGGGCCCGGTTGCAATTGCAACCCCTGTAGGTACGCCCCTGTTAACCACTTCCCACTGTGTGTACTTATGCAGTATATGCAGCCTCACAGAAGCAGGTCCTCTTCTGCGGGGTCGCATTTAACCACTTAAGCCCCGGAAGATTTTACCCCCATTCCGACCAGGGGGTATTTTGCGATTCGGCACTGCGTGACTTTAACGGACAATTGCGCGGTCGTGCGACGCTGTTCCTAAACGAATTTGGCGTCCTTTTTTTCCCACAAACAGAGCTTTCTTTTGGTGGTATTTGATCACCTGTGCGATTTTTTGATCACGCGCTATAAACAAAAAAAGAGCGTCAATTTTGCAAAAATAGCAATATTTTTCACATTTTTTTATATGAAATTCCCCCCAAAAAAAATGTAAAAATCAAAATTTTTTAACATTTTTGGCCAATTTGTTTTATACTACCTATGTTTGGTAAAAAAAAATTGCAAAAAGCGTATTTTGATTGGTTTGCGCAAAATTTATCGCGTTTACTAACAAAGGGAAAGATTTTTGTCATTTTTGTTGTTTTTTTTTTAACGCATAATGGCGGCGATCTGCGATTTTTTTGCGGTACTGCGACATTGCGGCGGACAGATCGGACCCTTGACTGACATTTTTGACACTTTTGGGGTTACCAGTGACATTTCTACAGTAATCAGTGCTATATATATGCACTGTTACTGTAAAAATACACTGGTAGTGAAGGGGTGTGTGTGCCTAGGGGCGTGCTTTCTACTGTGATTGGCTGTGGCTTCAGCTGTAAGGACACTGATCAACGGATCTACATAGTAGATCCGTGTGATCAGTGTCTTTGCAGCGAGGAGAATGACAGGCAGCTTGTTTACACAAGCTGCCTGACATTCTCCCTCTCCCCCGCCGATCGCCGAGTGGCCGGCGGACATCGGGTCCGCTGGTCACACGCGCGGGGGGGTCCGTGACCACGCGGGAGCGGGAGCGCGCCTCCGGGGGCGCGCGCTCGCTCCCTAGACCCTCACAAGCAAGCAACGTAGCCCTACGTTAGTTTGCCTGTGAGGGGCTGACCGCTGACGTAGATAGTCGTGCGGCAGTCGGCAAGTGGTTAAAGAAATAAGTATTATGGGGAAGTGGTATCCAACAATTATAACATTGGAAAATATCATCCCAGTATAGTCATGTGAAAAAAATGTTAATGTTTAAAAACATTTCATAATGTCTAATCAGTGTAAAGACATAAATATAAAATACTCAGAGATCATATATTGTAGGTCGATGCGTTTTACAGAATGATCCACTTCTTCAGGACCTTGGATCTCACACAGACAGAATAATCACTAAAATATTATCAGAAAATACATGTCAAATTAGTAATATTGTGACAGTGAATATCTTTAAAACATCAATAAGACATATCAAATATACAAAATAATTCATAAAGCCTCTTCCCATCTGAGGAAGAGAAAGAAAAAGGGGGAAGAGAAACCACAATAATTGTGGCGAAGTACTAACAAATATATGGGACATCAGTAATCTGCCTATTCTTCTTGGATTTGGCCAGAAAGCATACATCCACCAATTGCATAACCACTTCTGGACCAGAAGATTTCCCCCCTTAATGACCAGGCCATTTTTCTCGATTCGGCACTGCGTTATTTTACCAGACAATTGCGGGGTCGTGCAATGCTGTACCCAAATATAAATTGATGTCCTTTTTTCCCACAAATAGAGCTTTCTTTTGGTGGCATTTGATCACCTGTGTTATTTTTATTTTATTTTTATTTTATTTTTTTGTGCTATAAAGAAAAAAACAAGCGAAAATTCTGAAAAAAACCCAATATTTTTCACTTTCTGCTATAAAACATTCCCAAAAAAATGAAAAATCTAATTTTTTCATCATGTTAGGGCTATTTGTGTCCTTCTACAAACTACGGGAGAGATTTATGCCTTTTTTTTTACTAGTAATGGCGTCAATCAGCGATTTTTAGCCGGTCTGTGACATAACAGCGGACAGATCAGACCCCTAACTGACATTTTTGACACTTTTGGGGGGACCAGTGACATTACTACATTAACCGCTTTACCACCGTCCACAGTAATATTACTGCGGCAGAGTGGCTACGTCGTCAGACACTCCCCCTTCTGGGCGGCGCTTGCGCGCCGCCGGAGGCTCGCTCCCGCTGTTTTCATTCACAGCGGGAGTCGGGCCAGGGGAGGAGCAGCGGCGATCGCCGCTGCTCTGCCCCAATCGCCGGGGATCGAGTCTGGAGATCCGCCCGCCTGTGTAAACACAAGCGGGCGGATCTCCATAGTGACAGGGAGTGACAGTTCTGAGTGTTCAGCATAGCTGGACATCCGATCTGTCCCTGTGTCACTCAGTCACCTCCCCCCCCCACACGTCAGTAAGCACCAGGCATACATTAACCCCTCCCTCTCCAATAAAATTAACCCCTTCCCTGCCAGTGTCATTTTTACAGTAACAGTGCATATATATAGCACTGATTACTGCAGTAATGTCACTGGTAACCCCAAAAGTGTCAAAAATGTCAGTCAAGGGTCCGATCTGTCCGCCGCAATGTCGCAGTCCCGCAAAAAAAATCGCAGATCGCCGCCATTACGCGTTAAAAAAAAAACCACCAAAAATGACATAAATCTTTCCCTTAGTTAGTAAACGCAATAACTTTTGCGCAAACCAATCAAAATATGCTTATTGCGATTTTTTTACCAAACATAGGTAGCAGAAAACAAATTGGCCAAAATTTTTTTAAAAAATTGGTTTTTACATCTTTTTTGGGGGGAATTTCATATAAAAAAATGTTAAAAATATTGTTATTTTTTCAAAATAAACGCTCTTTTTTTGTCTATAGCGCAAAAAGTAAAAATCGCACAGGTGATCAAATACCACCAAAAGAAAGCTCTGTTTGTGGGAAAAAAAAGGACGTAAATTTCGTTTGGGTACAGCGTCGCACGACCGCGCAATTGTCAGTTGAAGTCACACAGCGCCGAATCGCAAAAAGTGGCCTGGACGGAAGACAGCAAAATCCTCCGGTGGTAAAGTGGTTAATCAGTGCTGTAAATATGCACTTTTACTGTAATAATGACACTGGCAGGGAAGGGGTTATCTCAGGGGTGATCAAAGGGTTAAGTGTGAGCCTAAGTAGTTTTTTCTAACTGTGGGGGGGATGGGCTAGTAAAATCAATACAGAGACCTGTGTTCCTAAATAGGAGGAACAGGAGTTCTCCATTGATTGCTGAGAGAACAACGGTCTGCTGTGTTTACAACAGCAGACTGCCGTTCTCTCTTCACGGGCAGCGATCACGGGTGCCCGGCAGCAATCGTGGCCACCGGCCCCGTGGATGGGCTTTCCCGCTGGTGAGTGGGCGCGCATGCGCCCCCCAGAATCGCTTCCACAGACCGCCGTACAGATACAGCGATTCGCGGGAACCTGCTGACCTGCCTCCGTATATAGACAGCCGCTAGTTGGCAAGTGGTTAAAGAGGCTTATTGGGCCTGACAAGTCTATGTATGCATACATAGGGGTGCTCCCAGTGCAGGGACCAGGCTCTTACTGTGAGTCCCATACTAATGATCGGGAACTGGGAAACCCAGTTCCTGATCACTTGATCGATGTGATAGTCTCAGATTGGCTATCATAGTGATCAATCGTTGTTTAGCCTGCCCTTGTGTTTTATTCTCTACTTGAATGGAGAAAAGATACATTGTATCTTTTTCTCCTACTAGAGGAGAGAGAGAGAGAAAGAAAGTAAGGCTCCGTTTCCACTATTGCGACTTGTTGTGCGACTTGACACATGTCAAGTCGCACAACAAGTCAAAAGCCATTACTTTCAATTTTGCCCGTTCTAACTGCTGCGACTTGAGTCGCCGCGACTTGAAAAATAGTTTGTGCACTACTTTAGGGCCGACTTCAGTGCGACTTCCTTCTATAATGAGGGACAAGTCGCACTGAAAGCCGCAAACAACTTACACTACGAAGTCGCGCTAGAAGTAGCATGACTTTGTAGCCGCGATAGTGGAAACGGAGCCGAAAAGAAAGAGAGAAAGAGTAGGCGTGAAAGGGGCCTTAGGCTGGCCATACACTATACAATTTTCTTGTTCAACTTTCCTTTAGATTTACCAAAACCATGTAATATAGGGTCAAACCTAAAGACTTTCAATTTGTATGCAGTCAGGCAGGCCCTTGCACTACATAGTTTAAGGTAAATCTAAAGGAAATTGAATAAGAAAATTGTATAGTGTATGGCCAGCCTTACTGAGTAAGGCCCCTTTCACGCCTGGCGGTCCGTTGGCGGACTCCGTTTATCTCAGCGGGGGATGGATCCGCTGATCCCTGCTGAGCAGGAGGATGGCAGCTCTGTCTCCGCGCTGTGTGCGGAGACAGAGCTGTGGTCCCCGCTGTTCTCTATGGGGGAATCGGATGAGAACGGACCGCCTCTCTGTTATCCGATCCCATCCGATCCGATCTGCTGGACGGATGGAAAATAGGGTTTCCATCCGTCCAGATTTGACGGATCGGATCGGGTGTCAGCGGACATGTCTCCACCGACATCCGATGCCCCATAGAGATGCATGGGGCATCCCTTCAGATCCACCAAAAAAACTGACAGGCGGATCTGAACGGTCCGCCTGTGTGAAAGGGTCTAAGAAGGAAATAGAGGGAGAAAGAGTAAGAAAGAGAGAGAAAAATAAAGAGACAGAAAGAAAGAAAGAAAGAAAGAAAGAAAGAAAGAAAGAAAGAAAGAAAGAAAGAAAGAAAGAAAGAAAGATCGGGGATTGATCAGGGTTAGGAGTAGGTAAGGGTTGGGGGTCAAAGGTCAGGGTTAGTGTATTTAAGCCCCGGTTCACACTTGTGCGTGTGCGGGGTTCGCATGTAATGTCGGAGCGCACTGCTCCTTCATTACATGCGATCGGCTGTGCGGTGCGAGTTTAGCCATACAAACTGTATGGCTAAATTCGCATCGCACCCGCAGCAAACACGCACAGGAGGCATTTTTGCAGCCGCATCAGGATCGGATCGCACAGCGGTTCACACTTGTGCGATCCGATCCTGTGCGAACTGCACGATCGCACTGCGATATGCGATCAAACTGGGGGTGTCGTTAAGATTACATTGACACCCCCAGCGGATCGCATATGGCAGTGTGAACTGCCGGGGGTGCGTGTGCGATGCGGGAACAGGCTGCGAGTTCGCAGCCTTCCCGCATCGCATCAGTGTGAACCGGACCTTAGGTAGGATTAAAAATAAAGCATTTTTTTAAATTACTATCAGTGTCAGTGTAATTAAAGTACAGTAGGATTAAAAAAGCAAAATGCGCACTGTTGTTTCTATAGGTACAAACAAATAACTTACACATATGTGATATAGCTGATTGTCAGAAGGAGCATCATTTATTTTGGGTTGTTCTTTGGCGGTAAGTTACAGTAATAGCAAGAATATTTACAGCTACATTTTTTTTTTTTTAAATATAAAATTTTTACTATTTTGGCCCAGTTTTCATTTGATAAAAAAACAAAAAAAAAAAAACAAAACCAGATGTCCATTACCTTTTACCAACAAATGAAAGCCCAATTTGTTCTATAAAAAAATGTGTTACAATTCACCAGGATATGCGCAAGCAGTTGCGATGATATGTACAGCTTTACTAACACATGTCAAAGTTGCAAAACTGTGTTCAGGCATTAGGATTCTATTTTACTCGCATCATGATGGGTTAAAAAGCGAACAAAAATGTGAAATACTGTGGAACAACGTTTGTCTAATCTTTGAATGTAATGAGAATTTTCTTACAAATGTTCTTTTGAAAATCTTTTAGCGCAGTGATGGCGAACCTTGGCACCCCAGATGTTTTGGAACTACAATAGTGTATGTCCAGTTTTACTTTATCTGCTTAGTAAATTGCTCCATGTGCTCTGTTGTTTGTAATAGCTGACCGTTAATGGCGCTGACATCTCTTGTGACATCACACAGTTTGCTGTCTCAGTCATGATGTCATACTTTCCACTCTATTATTTGCACAGTGATGGCTCACCAGCTTGTCACGAGTCTGATTGTGGTCACATGACTACCTGAATTCCATATCACTCGGCTGACGCTCTCCGAAAACATTTCAAGAATGTGACCGCATACAACATTGATTGCCCTGTGAAAAATAAATAAAAGTCCTTCCAGATGTTCCTCATCACGCTGTGCTGTCTGGATGAACTTTCCAAAGTCAACTTTCTGTAAACCCCAACAATGAACTTCTTCTATTTGCTCCCTTGTTATATCTGTTTGATAAGTGCAAAAATTGACCTGTAGATCCTGCCAGAAATCTTTCCAGCTGATACCTTCCTGTGCACTTTACCTTTGCTGCATTAGTTACAAGCTAGGCTCAGTATATACGTGCGGAATACCTTGTTGCCCCTCTGAATCGCATTTCAGAAGTGTTAGGAGGTGATATGTAAAGTCGACCACCTTGCTGCAAACGCCTGCATTGCATGCAGTTGTGGCATGGCCCCATTCAATTGAAGTACCACCACCAAACATGATGGGTTGTATACAGGGCAGCCATCGGGGGGGGCAGCCCATACACATGTAGGGGGCCCAGGGGTTCCAAGGGGCCCAGCCGCCCAGGCCCCAATCAACAAGACCGAGTTGTTACTGCTGTAGTAACTAGCAATTGCTGAAGCATGGCAGCTGCAGCGTAAGCCGATGCAGCTGAAGGGATGTCTCTTTGCTGGATTGCGCTGTCTCTTTTCTGAAAATATGAGGCTGTCTCTTTGCTGAATTGGGATATCTCTTTGCTGAATATATGAGGCTGTCTCTTTGCTGGATTGGGATGTGCCTTTTTTGAATATATGAGGCCGTCTCTTTACTGGATTGCGCTGTCTCTTTTCTGAAAATATGAGGCTGTCTCTTTGCTGAATTGGGATATCTCTTTGCTGAATATATGAGGCTGTCTCTTTACTGGATTGGGATGTGCCTTTTTTGAATATATGAGGCCGTCTCTTTACTGGATTGGGATGTCTCTTTGCTGAATATATGAGGCCATCTCTTGGTTGGATTAGGATGTCTCTTTGCTGAATATATGAGACCATCTCTTTGCTGGATTAGGATGTCTCTTTGCTGAATGTATGAGGTTGTATTTTAGCTGGATTGGGATGTCTCTTTGCTGAATATATGAGGGATGTCTCTTTGATGGATTGGATTCATTTTCATTCTTTAAGTTGTAAGGGTATTAAAATAGAAGTGGGTGCACTGAAGGACTCGGTGGGATGGCCAGTGGGCAGATTCGGTGGGCCGGCCAGAGGGTGGGCCCTGCGTTATGTTGGTGTTCAGGCCAAGATGGGCCCAGGCCTAAAGCTGTGTAACGGGCCCCAAAATTTCTGATGGCTGTCCTGGTTGTATAACATTTGCTGTGGCAGGGCTACATCCCCATCCAGCCACTGCTGCAATTTGGGCTCATAAGCAGCTGTAACGGTTTCCGAAGCGGCGGGAGAGGACATCCGTTTCCGCCAGTCAGCAACAGAAATGATTGGATGGTGCGACTGGCTGCTCCCATAGGCGATTAAAGAGTAGATACTGTTTGATCACCTCTATGGCTTAGAGGACCGGAGTGATTTCATGACATCACTTCCGGTCCAGGCTGGAAGTAAATATTTTTTTTTTCTTTTTTAAAAACAAACATAAAAAAAATGTTTTTTGGGGGGATTTTTTGCTTTTAAAGGTAAAGAAAAGATTTGGGATCTTTTTGAGTCCAGATCTCTCCATAAAGAGGAGCTGTCATCCTTATATCTATTACAAGGTATGTTTACATAATAAAAGTGTTAAAAAAATTAAAGGGACAGTGTAAAAATAAAAAATAAAAAGTAAAATAAACAGGGAAAAAAATTAAAGCGCCCCCCCATCCCTTCGTGCCTGCGCGCAGAAGCAAATGCATACGTAAGTTGGGCACGCATATGTAAATGGTGTTCACACCACACATGTGAGGTATCACCGTGAACTTTAAAGTGAGAGCAATAATTCTAGCACTAGACCTCCTCTGTAACTCGAAACAGGTAACCTGTAAAGGTGTTTACAACATCACCTATGGAGATTTGTTGCCATTCCACGAACGTGCGCAATTTTAACTACCTCAATACCGGGCACTTAAACCCCCTTCCTTCCCAGACCAATTTTCAGCTTTTAGCGCTGTTGCATTTTGAATGACAATTGCGCGGTCATGCAACACTGCACCTAAACCAAACTTGTGTAATTTTTTCCCCACAAATAGAGCTTTCTTTTGGTGGTATTTGATCACCGCCAGGTTTTTTCTTTTTTGGTGCACAAATAAAAAAAGACCGAAAAGTTTGAAAAAAAAAAAAACGTTTTTTTGTTTAGGTTATAAAATTTTGTAAACAGATACGTTTTTTTCTGCACTGATGACGCCGCACTGACAGGCACTGATGAGGAGACACTGATGGGGTGGCACTGATGGGGTGGCACTGATATGCAGCGCCCGCGGCGGCGCGATCTCGCTCCTTCTGAAGGACGTTCCGGAACGTCCGATCAGAAGGACGAGATTCCCACCCGGCCGTATATGTACAATGGCCCGGGTGGGAGGTGGTTAAAGCGTGACATGTTAGATATCTGTTTACTCGGTGTAACATGATCTTTCACAATTTGCAAGAAAATTGTGGTATATAATGTGTTTTCTTTTTTAATACATTAAAATGTATTTTTTCCCCAAAAATTGCGTTTGAAAAACCACTGCACAAATACAATGTGACATAAAAAATTGCAGCAATTGCAATTGATTCGCTAGGGTCTTTGCTAAAAAAAATGTATAATGTTTGAGGGTTCTAAGTAATTTTTTAGCAAAAAATACTGTCTTTCACATGGCCGCTCCGATATTTTATTCCGCTGCGGCACTTTTTTTTTTTTTTTCACAGACACGGATGACACTTGTGTCATCCGCTCCGTATGTCCGCATATCATCCCATCCGTTTGCAGATTATACAGTGGGTACGGAAAGTATTCAGACCCCCTTAAATTTTTCACTCTTTGTTATATTGCAGCCATTTGCTAAAATCATTTAGGTTCATTCTTCTTCCTCATGAATGTACACATAGCACCCCATACTGACAGAAAAACACAGAATTGTTGACATTGTTGCAGATTTATTAAAAAAGAAAAACTGAAATATCACATGGTCCTAAGTATTCAGACCCTTTGCTCAGTATTTAGTAGAAGCCCCCTTTTGATCTAATACAGCCAGGAGTCTTTTTGGGAAAGATGCAACAAGTCTTTCACACCTGGATTTGGGGATCCTCTGCCATTCCTCCTTGCAGATCCTCTCCAGTTCTGTCAGGTTGGATGGTAAACGTTGGTGGACAGCCATTTTTAGGTCTTTCCAGAGATGCTCAATTGGGTTTAAGTCAGGGCTCTGGCTGGGCCATTCAAGAACAGTCACGGATTTGTTGTGAAGCCACTCCTTCGTTATTTTAGCTGTGTGCTTAGGGTCATTGTCTTGTTGGAAGGTAAACCTTCGGCCCAGTCTGAGGTCCAGAGCACTCTGGAGAAGGTTTTTGTCCAGGATATCCCTGTACTTGGCCGCATTCATCTTTCCCTCGATTGCAACCAGTCGTCCTGTCCCTGCAGCTGAAAAACACCCCCACAGCATGATGCTGCCACCACCATGCTTCACTGTTGGGACTGTATTGGACAGGTGATGAGCAGTGCCTGGTTTTCTCCACACATACCGCTTAGAATTAAGGCCAAAAAGTTCTATTTTGGTCTCATCAGACCAGAGAATCTTATTTCTCACCATCTTGGATTCCTTCAGGTGTTTTTTAGCAAACTCCATGCGGGCTTTCATGTGTCTTACACTGAGGAGAGGCTTCCGTCGGGCCACTCTGCCATAAAGCCCCGACTGGTGGAGGGCTGCAGTGATGGTTGACTTTCTACAACTTTCTCCCATCTTCTGACTGCATCTCTGGAGCTCAGCCACAGTGATCTTTGGGTTCTTCTTTACCTCTCTCACCAAGGCTCTTCTCCCCCGATAGCTCAGTTTGGCCGGACGGCCAGCTCTAGGAAGGGTTCTGGTCGTCCCAAACGTCTTCCATTTGAGGATTATGGAGGCCACTGTGCTCTTAGGAACCTTAAGTGCAGCAGAAATCTTTTTGTAACCTTGGCCAGATCTGTGCCTTGCCACAATTCTGTCTCTGAGCTCTTCAGGCAGTTCCTTTGACCTCATGATTCTCATTTGCTCTGACATGCATTGTGATCTGGAAGGTCTTATATAGACAGGTGTGTGGCTTTCCTAATCAAGTCCAATCAGTATAATCAAACACAGCTGGACTCAAATGAAGGTGTAGAACCATCTCAAGGATGATCAGAAGAAATGGAAAGCACCTGAGTTAAATATATGAGTGTCACAGCAAAGGGTCTGAATACTTAGGACCATGTGATATTTCAGTTTTTCTTTTTTAATAAATCTGCAACAATGTCAACAATTCTGTGTTTTTCTGTCAGTATGGGGTGCTATGTGTACATTCATGAGGAAGAAGAATGAACCTAAATGATTTTAGCAAATGGCTGCAATATAACAAAGAGTGAAAAATTTAAGGGGGTCTGAATACTTTCCGTACCCACTGTATATGGACATAATGTATGTCTATGGGGATTGCAGATGTCAGCGGATGACACCGCTGACATCCGATTTTGCATCCGTTATGTTTTTTAAACGGAAGAAAAATAGGGTTCCGTTCCAAAAAACGGAACAGAACTGAAAGGACGAAAATCGGATGTCAGCGGATGGTAATCTGCTGACATCCGCAATCCCATTGACATGCATTATGTCAGTTTTTCCTCTGCAAAAAAATGGGATGAAATACGGACATACGGAGCACCCGTGTGAAAGAGCCCTTAAACTTGTAAAACAAAAAGTGCCAGAAAAAGTCTGGTCTTCAAGTTTATTTGGTGGGGATTCCCCATCTAGGGATGCCTTGGGTGCTGTGGCTTCATTAGGAAGCAGTGACCACGAGAAGCAGTAGAAATACAGCTTCTATAAATGATTTTCAGCTCCCACTGAGCAGAGGGCCTAATGGGCAAAAGTTCATCATTAGAGTGAATTTCAGCCACTTTATCAGAAACTGGATGAAATTCACAGAGTGAATGGTCAGATTTACCTGCCAGCTGACACAGACTCTTTCCAGGTAATTCAATAGCTATTATAGCCCCCCCTTACATCAGGGTCCCCATAGTCCCCCCTTACATCAGGGTCCCCAGAGTCCCCCTGGCTGTGGCTGCGCCCTAGGCAGTGGTAGGTAGCAGGCTAGTGGTAGCACCAGCCCTGAATATCTCATACATATATAAGGGATTAGGAGAAAATGGGGGAATGGGAAGGGAAGTACAGTAATAGAGACCGATGTGTCATTCTCTGTGGCCTTAACATTTTTTTAGAATTATTTATCACTGACATTAATCTAAATACTACTGATGTCATAAAACTGCCGAAGTTCCTCTTCGTGCCAGCTGAGCTGAATGCCCTGCGCCATGCCCTCCTTCGTGGTCTATATATCCTGTAACAGCATTTTGGCAGTTCCTTATTTATGTAGGAGTGTCGAAATATTTCTTCAATGTGAAATTTGGTAACTAAGTCAGTAGCTATGTGAGTAATGATAACATTTGTAATAATAATAATAACATAAATAAAACAAGTAATTATGAAAATATAATTATTAATAAATATGATAAATATTCAAAAATGCATAATTAAAATAGTATTAAACACCAGCTTAAAGAGGAGCTCCAGGCTCCTTCATAAAAAAATAAAAGTCAGCAGCAACAAATACTGTAGCTGCTGGCTTTATTTATTAGGGCACTTGCCTGTCCAGAAACCCAGTGGTGTCCTCACCGAGGCGATTTTTCAATTGGCTATCGGGTGCTCGCGCTGCCATCTTGGCTAAGGGAAACCGGCAATAAAGCCTTGCGGCTTCACAGTCGGTTTCCTACTGAGCATGCGCAAAGCACGCTGCACTTTGTGAATGGGCCAGGTGTGGGGGAGGGGGCTGCGGGAGACTGAACCGGGAGTGGGAGCGGGCACCTGTCAAAACCAGGTACTCACTCCCCCCTCCCTCCCTGGCCCCTCCCTCCCTGGCCACTGCTGGGCCACTGCAGTATTTTACTTGAGATTTAAAAAGGTTCCAAAAGTGGCAACGGAGGGGGGGGCAGACAAGCAGAGCTTCTCCTTCTGGGTCGAGCTCTGCTTTATGCTTTAAACTGGAACATAGGCAATGATTAAAAGATAAAGATGCTGCATACTCCAAGTGATTAAACCAGCAGCGGAACATGCTTAAAAAACTAGGAGTTTAATATCACTTTAACCGCTTGCCGACCGCCGCACGAACATATACTGCGGCGGTCAGCCCCTCACAGGCAGAGTGACGTATCGGTACGTCGCTAGCCTGGTAGGGTCTGGGGAGCGAGCGCGCGCCGCCGGTGGCGCGCTCCCGCTCCCGCGCGGTCACGGACCCCCCCGCGCATGTGACCGGCGGACCCGATGTCCGCTGGTCACTCGGCGATCGGGGAGAGGGAGAAAGGCAGGCAGCTTGTGTATCTGTGTAGAAACACTTATCATACGGTTCTACTATGTAGAACCGTTGATCAGTGTAACTACACCTCAAGCCACAGCCAATCACAGTTAGAAGCACGCCCCTAGGGACACACACAGCCCCTCCCTCTCAAATAAAGTTAACCCCTTCACTGCCAGTGTATTTTTACAGTAACAGTGCATATATATAGCACTGATTACTGTAGTAATGTCACTGGTAACCCCAAAAGTGTAAAAAATGTCAGTCAAGGGTCCGATCTGTCCGCCGCAATGTCGCAAAAAAAACGCAGATCGCCGCCATTACGCGTTAAAAAAAACCCAACAAAAATGACAAAAATCTTTCCCTTAGTTAGTAAACGCGATAACTTTTGCGCAAACCAATCAAAATACGCTTTTTGCGATTTTTTTTACCAAACATATGTAGCATAAAACAAATTGGCCGAAAATTTTAAAAAATTTTGATTTTTACTTTTTTTTGGGGGGGATTTCATATAAAAAAATGTGAAAAATATTGTTATTTTTGCAAAATTGACGCTCTTTTTTTGTTTAAAGCGCGTGATCAAAAAATCGCACAGGTGATCAAATACCGCCAAAAGAAAGCTCTGTTTGTGGGAAAAAAAGGACGTCAAATTCGTTTAGGTACAGCATCGCACGACCGCGCAATTGTCTGTTAAACTCACGCAGTGCCGAATCGCAAAATACCCCCTGGTCAGGAAGGGGGTAAAATCTTCCGGGGCTTAAGTGGTTAATATCATAAATAATTTTTGGATAATAATAATAATAACAATGATTATTATTAATAATCATCATCATTATCATAAATAAACAGATAATAAATAATTGGCCCTGAAATTACCCGTCTTTTCTGACATTTATCTCTAGTACAGAAAATGACATCAAATCCAACATTTTTGATTTGTCACAGGAACAGCAGGTAAGAGGAAATCTTCCAATGTTCTTCTGACAGCTGTCTAAGAGGAGATTAGCTCCCTTCCTGCTGTGTTTCTGGGACATGAAGCGAATGGAAATCTCCCCGATGTCACATGGACAAAAAATAAAATCAGGCGTTTTAACCATTCCCTACTTTACTTAACAACTTCCGGACCACCCACTGCATATACAGTATACTGCGGCAGAGCTGCCCAGCTGCGCAAAATCACGTATAGGTACGTGATTTTGTGCAGGGGTTCTCGGGGGCATGCGCGCGCCGCCGTGATCAGATACAACAGGAGCCAATCAGCGGGTCTGGCAGCCGCGATGGCCACCGGCCACCTGCAATCGTGCAGGGGAATGACAGAACGTCCGTCTGCCTATGTAAACAAGGCAGACAAGAGTTTTGTCACAGAGGCATAGAGAGATCTTGTGTTTCAGCTAAGCTGAAAAACAGATCTCTCTTTTCCTCCAGCACATCCGTCCCCCACACAGTTAGAAAGCACTCACTAGGAGCACACTTAACATCTTGGTCACCCCTAGGTGTTAACCCCTTCCCTGCCAGTGTCATTTATACAGTAATAGTGTATTATTTTTTTTATAGCACTGATCACTGTACTGGTGTCACTGGCTCCCAAAAAGTGTCACTTAGTGTCAGATTTATCCGCCGCAATGTCGCAGTCCCGCTAAAAATCGCTGATCGCCGCCATTACTAGTAAAGAAAATAAAAAAAGTCCACAAATCAATCCCATAGTTTGTAGACGCTCTAACTTTTGCGCAAACCAATCAAAATACACTTTTAGCAAAAATATGTGGCAGAATACATATTAGCCTAAATTGAAAAAAAAATTGGATGTTTTATAGCAGAAAGTAAAAAATATTGTTTTTTTTTTTCAAAATTGTTGGTCTTTTTTTGTTTATAGAGCAAAAAATAAAAAGGGCAGAGGTGATCAAATACCACCAAAAGAAAGCTCTATTTGTGGGGATAAAAGACATCAATTTTATTTGGGTCAAGCCTCTCACGACCGCGCAGTTGGCAGGTAAAGCAACGCAGTGCCGTATTGCAAAAAATGGCCTGGTCATTAAGGGGGGTAAAACCTTCTGGAGCTGAAGTGGTTAATAAAAAAAGATTTTGGTTTTAACCACTTAAGCCCCGGAGGATTTTCCTGCTAAAAGACCAGGGGGTATTTTGCGATTCGGCACTGCGTGACTTTAACGGACAATTGCGCGGTCGTGCGGCGCTGTACCTAAACGAATTTGGCGTCCTTTTTTTTCCCACAAACAGAGCTTTCTTTTGGTGGTATTTGATCACCTGTGCGATTTTTTGATCACGCGCTATAAACAAAAAAAGAGCGTCAATTTTGCAAAAATAGCAATATTTTTCACATTTTTTTATATGAAATTCCCCAAAAAAAAATGTAAAAATAAAAAATGTTTAACATTTTCGGCCAATTTGTTTTATCCTACCTATGTTTGGTAAAAAAAATTGCAAAAAGCGTATTTTTATTGGTTTGCGCAAAAGTTATCGCGTTTACTAACAAAGGGAAAGATTTTTGTCATTTTTGTTGTTTTTTTTTTTTAACGCGTAATGGCGGCGATCTGCAATTTTTTTGCGGTACTGCGACATTGTGGCGGACAGATCGGACCCTTGACTGACATTTTTGACACTTTTGGGGTTACCAGTGACATTTCTACAGTAATCAGTGCTATACATATGCACTGTTACTGTAAAAATACACTGGTAGTGAAGAGGTTAACTTTATTTGGGAGGGAGGGGCTGTGTGTATCCCTAGGGGCGTGCTTTCTACTGTGATTGGCTGTGGCTTGAGCTGTAAGGACACTGATCAACGGATCTACATAGTAGATCCGTGTGATCAGTGTCTTTACAGCGAGGAGAATGACAGGTGGCTTGTTTACACAAGCTGCCTGACATTCTCCCTCTCCCCCGACGATCGCCAAGTGACCGGCGGACATCGGGTCCGCTGGTCACACGCGCGGGGGGGTCAGTGACCGCGCGGGAGCGGGAGCGCGCCTCCGCGGGCGCGCGCTCGCTCCCCAGACCCTCCCAGGCTAGTGACGTTAATTAACGTCACTCTGCCTGGCAGGGGCTGACCGCCGCAGTAAATCTACTTGCGGCGGTCGGCAAGCGGTTAATAACTCTTTTAGTATTTATGATACATGCATATACGATCCTTTCTACAAAAGTACTTTTATAGGGAAACAATAAGAGATAAAAGTAGAATATCTAATGCAGTGGCAGACAGAGTCACTAAATGCACCCTGTACAAGACCAATTTTTAGGCCCCACAATTCAGCTACTGCTCTAAAAAAAAAAAAAAACACTAATGCTAGCCATACACCAGTCACGAAATCGTTCAAACACGTTTTTCAAAAAAAGAACACATGGTCATGAGAGCAAACAATATTGCCATCATGGTAATGACTGAATTTCAAATGATAAATTGTTCAATGGGCATAAATTAATCAGTTTCTCGTTCGTTTTTTTTTTTTTTTTTTTTTGCTTCTGGGTCACATATGCGCAATAACAACAGTTCAATTTTAACCTTTCAATTTATTGTTTGTTCAGTAGAACTTTTCCTGAAATGTTTTGCTCAAAAAGGTCACAACTGATTTTCAAATTGGGCCCATTAACTGGATGAAAAATGTCCAAATGACAGATTTTCTTTTTTTTTTTTTCAAAAATATCTTTATTAAGAAACAAATAGGTAACATACAGCAAATTCGTAATATCAAAGATTTCGCAGTAACAAAGGTAAACAAAATCTAAAAAAATATATTTATAACAATACAGAACTAAATTCCCAAAAGGGAGTATCATAGCTTGGATATGAGTAGAAGCAATCAAAGCATGGTGGATTCCATATGAAGATAGGTAAAACAACTGAGAGTAACAGTGGCTCTACAGTGCCTTGTGAAAGTATTCGGCCCCCTTGAACTTTGTGACCTTGACTTTGTGAAGTCTGTTTGATTAACGGTCAACGCGTTTCACGGCAAGCTTCATCAGGATCGACAACAATCAAGACAATTCTTAGTGTAAAAAGACAACAGGAATTAGTGGCTAGTCATACTTGTAGAAAAAAACATTAGATCACAGTTAATTAACATTGTATTTCACATTTGCATGTATATCCAGCTGGGATGAACCATCCCATATATGAAGAATGAAGCCATATATGCTGCATTCACATGGAGAAGGTTTGTTCACCCCAGCTGGATATGTACATGCAAATGTGAAATACAATGTTAATTAACTGTGATCTAATGTTTTCTCTACAAGTATGACTAGCCACTAATTCCTGTCGTCTTTTTACCTTAAGAATTGTCTTGAATGTTGTCGGTCCTGATGAAGCTTGCTGTGAAACAGACTTCACAAAGTCAAGTATTGGTTGTTTATCAATCAGATCAATCTCTGAACAACTACATACCTCCATATTGCTACAATACTAGGATATATTTGGCTTTCTCTTTCTTTGTTCTTTTTTATGATACTGTATATTAAGCCTTGGAAAGCGAACCGATAAGTGTGTTTGGTGGGTGTCGATAGGGTTTGTATAGCTGAACTTGGTCCTGTAATCAGTCCTAGGTTATGGGGAGAGTCCTCATATTCCAAGATCAAGAAGAGAAAGGTAAAGAAGGTGTCAACTGGGCTCAATGGAGGTGAGTAGGTTGAATCTGCTGCATGAAGTATCTCTCGGGGGGGGGGGTGGGGGGAGTCTGCACCCCGCACCACATGTAGTGCCGGGTGCCTACCTCCAACCCCAGAGTGGGAGCATAGTATATCTTCTTATTGGGGGAGGAATGGGGGGAGAGGCAGAAGGGGAAAAGGGGGAGGGGGAACAAGGAAGGGGAAAGAGGTGTTCAGTCCCAGTCTCTGTCCCATAGGGGTTGAAGAGGTTGTAGCCAGAGATAGGAGCTTTTAAAAACATCATATTTTGAGCGTTGATAATAGTAGGAAGATTCTGGATTGTGAAGACAGGAGGAGAAGTTGTAGGTTGCCCGTCGCACTTATCCCAGATTTTCTAATAATTTTTTGCCCCATTAAGGTAGCCATACACGACTTGATTTTCTGTTGGTATACAAAATTTGGTGTGTAGGGGTAGAGTGTTAAGTTTTATAAACCCTCTAGAACAGTGATGGCGAACCTTGGCACCCCAGATGTTTTGGAACTACATTTCCCATGATGCTCTTGTACTCTGCAGTGCAGTTGAGCATCATGGGAAATGTAGTTCCAAAACATCTGGGGTGCCAAGGTTCGCCATCACTGCTCTAGAAGGTACCCTCCCCAATGTTTAATAATGGAGACCAAAAAGTCGTTTGCAACTTTGATTGTGGGGTTTGAGATGTAATAGACACAAACAATGAAAATATATAAAAAAACATATTTACGAATTGAGCATCCATCTAGATATCTATCTTGGCCTTGGGATCCGGTTAATTATCTAAGACTTTTCGTGGGAGAACCCGCTTCACCAGGGCCTCAGATCCTCTAAAAAGTACTGTAATAATATACAGAACAAATATATATACAGTATCTCACAAAAGTGAGTACACCTATCACATTTTTGTAAATGTTTTATTATATCTTTTCATGTGACAACACTGAAGAAATGACACATTGCTACAATGTAAAGCAGTGAGTGTACAGCTTGTATAACAGTGTAAATTTGCTGTCCCCTCAAAATAACTCAACACACAGCCATTAATGTCTAAACCACTGGCAACAAAAGTGAGTACACCCCTAAGTGAAAATGTCCAAACTGGGCCCAATTAGCCATTTTCCCTCCCCGGTATTAGGGAACTCGTTAGTGTTACAAGGTCTCAGGTGTGAATGGGGAGCAGATGTGTTATATTTGGTGTTATCGCTCTCACTCTCTCTGGTCACTGGAAGTTCAACATGGCACCTCATGGCAAAGAACTCTTTGAGGATCTGAAAAAAAGAAGTGTTGCTCTACATAAAGATGGCCTAGGCTATAAGAAGATTGCCAAGACCCTGAAACGTAGCTGCAGATCAGTGGCCAAGACCATACAGTGGTTTAACAGGGCAGGTTCCATTCAGAACAGGTCTCGCCATGGTTGACCAAAGAAGTTGAGTGCACGTGCTCAGTGTCATATCCAGAGGTTGTCTATGGGAAATAGAAGTATGAGTGATGCCAGCATTGCTGCAGAGGTTGAAAGGGTGGGGAGGGGGGTCAGCCTGTCAGTGCTCAGACCATACGCCGCACACTGCATCATATTGATCTGCATGGCTGTCATCCCAGAAGGAATCCTCTTCTAAAGATGATGCACAAGAATGAAATCAATCAATCAAAAGGGCATCAATCTCTGAACAACTACATACCTCCATATTGCTACAATACTAGGATATGTCTGTGGCTTTCTCTTTCTTTGTTCTTTTTTAATGATATCACAAAAAAAACTCTTTCTATCAAGTGTGGAGGCTGTATATCCCCCACTTTGTAAAACATTTTAAAATGTTTTTAATAAAAAGTATTTTCTTTTAACAACTATGCATACTGAGTCTATCTTATCATGTGCCTCTGAAAGTCCAGTGTTTTGTATGTTTGGTTGGTTTCCAGCAAACATTTCTCCTTTTGTATATAGGACATCTGTTCATGAGGTATCAAAAATGTCATAAGATATTTCACATACACCTTTTTAAGTCAATGCTGCCTTTGACACATTGGACCACCCCCTTCTCCCCTAAAACGTCCACTCCTTTGGTCTCCATGACTGTACTCTTCGCTGATTCTCATCCTACCTATTCCACCGCTCATTCAGTGTCACTTACAACTCTACTTCCTACTCTCTTCTTCCTTCCTCTGTTGGGGTCCCCCAAGGTTCTGTTCTTGGACCTCTCCTTTTCTCAATCTAAACCTCCTCCCTGGGTAAGATAATTGCCTCCCATGGCTTTCAATATCATCTCTACACTGACGACACCCAAAACTATCTCTCCACCCCCCAGCTCACTCCATCTGTCTGCTCACGCATCACCAACATACTAACTCATCACTTCTTCAAACTCAACCTATCCTCCCGCACGTGCCTCTTCCCCTGATTTCTCTGTCAAAATCAACAGCTCAATTATCAACCCGTCCCCCCACGCCATGTTTTTCGGCTCCACATCCAATCACTGTCCAAAGCTTGAAAACCTCAACCTCCACAACTTCTCCAAGATACACCCCGTCATAACCAATGTCACCACAAAGCTTCTAATCCACTCCCTGGTCATCTCTCGCCTTGACTACTGCAACTCCCTCCTTATTGGCTTACCTCTAAATAGGCTATCCCCCTTTCAGTCCATCATGAACTCTGAAGCCAGGCTCATCCACCTTACTAAATGCTCGGCGTCTGCTAACCCCCTCTGCAAAACCCACCATTGGCTGCCACTTAACCGCTTGCCGACCGCCGCATGACTATTTACGTCGGCAGTCAGCCCCTCACAGGCAAAGCGACGTAGGGCTACGTCGCTACCCTGTGAGGCTCTAGGGAGCGAGCGCACGCCGCCGGAGGCGCGCTCCCGCGTGGTCACGGACGCCCCGCACGTGTGCCCGGCGGACCCGATGTCCGCTGGGCACTCGCGATCGTCTGTTACACTAGAAGAAAGGCAGGTGGCTAATGTAAACAAAGCCGCCTATCATTCTCCCCTGTGTAAGAATGGAGATCATACGGTTCTACTATGTAGGACCGTTGATCTCTGTTCTTACACTAGTAGCCACAGCCAATCACAGTTAGAAACACGCCCCTAGGACACACTTAACCCCTCCCTCTCCAATACAGTTAACTCCTTCACTGCCAGTGTCATTTTTACAGTAACAGTGCATATGTATAGCACTGATTACTGCAGTAATGTCACTGGTAACCCTAAAAGTGTCAAAAATGTCAGTCAAGGGTCCGATCTGTCCGCCGCAATGTCGCAGTCCCGCATAAAAAAATTGCAGATCGCCGCCATTACTCGTTAACAAAAAAAAACAACAAAAATCACAAAAATCTTTCCCTTTGTTAGTAAACGCGATAACTTTTGCGCAAACCAATCAAAATACGCTTTTTGCAATTTTTTTTTTACCAAACATATGTAGCATAATACAAATTGGCCGAAAATGTTAAAAAATTTAGATTTTTACATTTTTTGGGGAATTTCATATAAAAAAATGTGAAAAATATTGTTATTTTTGCAAAATTGACGCTCTTTTTTTGTTTATAGCGCATGATCAAAAAATTGCAAAGGTGATCAAATACCACCAAAAGAAAGCTCTGTTTGTGGGAAAAAAAGGACGTCAAATTCGTTTAGGTACAGCGTATCACGACCGCGCAATTGTCCGTTAAAGTCAAGCAGTGCCGAATCGCAAAATAGGCCCCGGTCAGGAAGGGGGTAAAATCTTCCGGGGCTTAAGTGGTTAAACAACAAATTAAATTCAAGATACTAACAATAACTCACAAAGCCATCCACAACCTGGCCCCAAGCTACATCACTAACCTGGTCTCAAAATACCAAGCAAATAGTTATCTTCACACCTCCCAATATCTCCTGCTCTCTAGCTCCCTTGTCACCTCTCCTGCTCTCTGTCCTACTATCACCTACTTTGTTCACTTTCAGAAGATCCCTGAAAATTCATCTCTTCAGAGAAGCCTATCTGGCCCCCACTTAACAACTGCATATTTATTTTCTCCATTAGCACATCCCCCGCAGTTATTACCTCTTGTATCTCTTGACCCTCCCTCTTAGATTGTAAGCTCTAAGGAGCAGGGCTCTCTGATTCCTACGGTATTAAAGTGTATTGTATTTGTACTGTCTACCCTCAAGTTGTAGGAGGAAGCGAAGAATGTTGGTCTTTTTTGTTTATAGGGCAAAAAAAAAAAATGCAGAGGTGATCAAATACCACTAAAAGAAATCTCTATTTGTGGGGAAAAAACTCAAAAAAGGACATAAATTGTATTTTGGTACAGCGTTGCACGACTGCGCAATTGTCAAGTAAAGTAATGCAGTGCTGTATCGCAAAAAAATGGTCTGGTCATGAAGGGGGGTAAATCTTGTGGGGCTGAAGTGGCTATACATATAGGCAAGGTGACATCTAGGCTAGCTTACTCTAGGCTAGGTGACATCTAGGCTAGCAGAAGCACTTGATGGAAAATGATCCAAGACAAAATGTCCATTATTGTAAGCAGGATAAGTTATTTCTACACACCTAGAGCAGGTCACCATGGTCATACCTTGGGAGACACAGACTAGATCTCATTGGATCCCTTTCTTTAGTGCATACCAGCACTGATTTGTTCTATCTATGTGTATACATACTCTGCTCTGCTCAAGGAAAAAAAATAAGGGTACGTTTCTTAAAAACACCCAAATGAGTCAACATGAATAAGTAGAGGTGCCAACGGCTTTAGGTTACATAAGTCATCTGCTTCTGGCAAATTTGATTTAATAATCATCTTACTATCAGGCATTGCTCATTGATAGAGCACCTAGTTCATTCATCAGCTGACGATCTGTAATTACACGCTAGCCTCTGACAATGGAAGACATCTGTGGGGAATCATCAGCTAGGAAATTCCCTTCTTCGTGTTTAAGCAATGGTAGTAGAAATCCTGAACTGACTAAGGCCAATGAGTTATTTCACTGTTAAAGAATTGTAGACTGGGAGAGGATAAGTAAATACTACTCATAGAATGACTTGACTTGTGATGTATTTATATAACCAACTCAGGTGGCTATTTAAAAAAAAAAAAAAAGGGGGGGGCGTGGTTTTTAAAATGGAAAATAAAATTTGAAAGAGACAAAAAAGTTTGGGACTTTGTATGAGACATATAGTAAGGAAGTCTCCATCCCTGGATCAATATGAAAACATGGGGGAAAAAATTGGGACTTTAATTGAGGCAAAATGGCGTTGGAAGATTGATCATGGTTAAAAACCATATGTTTATTAAATAATAATTAAATAATAACAAATAAAAAGAAAACATATCGATGGCAATATCCATATGCACCACCACATGTATAACACCCAGCAGTACAATAGACAATCAAGGTAAAATAGTACATAATATAATCATAGGGATACATAATTGAAGCCCATTTGGTAATAACAGAGACATAACATATTACAGAGTTGACATCTAATGCTGTTTATATATATATATATCTAAAAGTTGGTTGGAGAGACTATAGTACATTGTTTAATTAGAATGCAGAACTTGGGTCTTGGGTTTAATCCTCCTTAGAAACCCTCTTAAATGAAAAATATATAATTTTATATTGAAGAAAGAAGAAGCTAAATAGATATGTGACCACGTGGTCCCAGGAACCACCTGTGATCTATCTGTTATTAGGACTTTATAGGGTCTAGGGCTGACAGTAAGGGTCCTTTCACACGGCCGCTCCGCTGCTTTCCGTGTGTCCGCAAATCATCCTATTTTTTTGCAGATGATTTGCGGACATCAATGTAAGTTAATGGCACTGCGGGTGTCAGCGGAATACCATCTGCTGACACCCGATTTTCCTCCTGTCAGTTCTGTTCCGTTTTTATGAATGGAACAGAACCCTATTTTTCCTTCCGTGTAAAAAACGGAAAGGAAGGAAAATCGGATGTCAGCGGTGTCATCCGCTGACATCCGCAGTGCCATAGACATACATTATGTCCGCATATCATCCGCAAACGGATGGGATGATATGCGGGCACACGGAGCGGATGACAGAAATGTCATCCGCTCCGTGGAAAAAAAAAAAAAAAAGTCCCGCAGCGGACCTTTCACACGGTGCGGCCGTGTGAAAGGAGCCTTATGGAGGTAAGCATAAATATATAAAACAACAAGTTTATTAAACAGATGTTAAAAACATTGAGCCATAAAATGACATTGTAACATAAACAAAACTGTGTAGACTGTGAGGTGTCTTGTAAGTTGCCAGTTCAATGCGTTTCGCAGACTGGTTCAAGCAGTCACTGCTTCATCAGGAACATGATTGGCAATACATTCACCTTTACAGACTTAAAGAAAAAAGGCAAATTTCAAAAAAATGTCTGTAATGGTGAATGTATTGCCAATCATGTTCCTGATGAAGCAGTGACTGATTGAACCAGTCCGCGAAACGCGTTGACCTGGCAACTTACAAGACACCTCACAGTCTACACAGTTTAGTTTATGTTACAATGTCATTTTATGGCTCAATGTTTTTAACATCTGTTCAATAAACTTGTTGTTTTATATATTTATGCTTACCTCCATTACTGTCAGTCCTATACCTTATAAAGTCCTAATAACAGATAGATCACAGGTGGTTCCTGGGACCACGTGGTCACATATCTATTTAGCTTCTTCTTTCTTCAATACACGATTTTGAGGATGTGGGTCTGGGACTCTCATAGAGTTGATACCTTTTGTTATTTATAAATATAATTTTATATTATGTGGGTTTCTGTTGGGTGCTTCGGTTTCCTCCTACAACCCAAACACATACTAGTATATTAATTTAAAGTTAAATATTTTTCTAGGAGGGTTAAAGAATAAAGTCAAAACTACCGCTGTAAGCTTTTCTTCACTGTCTTCCCCCATAAGGAAGAATCACTCTCTCTAATTTTCCTGATCACCAATGTCACCAGGAATGAAAGTGCTACCAGAACAGGAATAGATGGAAAACCTTCTAATAGGGGCACTTGACAACTGTCAGTTAGAGAATCTTCACATTGAAAGATATTCTTTCACATTCTGTTGAGTCCATAAGACATGAAGTGTAGGGAAATTTCCCTAATGAGACACATGTAGGCAGATGCCGTCTGTATTCCCCACTGTAGATGGTATTTGACCGCAGCGGCAATGCAGAAGGAGAAGGAAGTTGTGAGGAAATTGGTTCATCTTTGATTTCCTGTGGTCACAGGGAGGCAGCCGTTTGATTGGAAGCTGGCGCCCCACGTGACTTGGGTGGCCATCTTGGGTCAGGCAGAGTCTATTAAAGACTCCGGATCCTGGGTTTGGCGCACTTTATGCGAGTGGCTAGTATAGGGACAATATATATATAAACATAAACTTTTCTGCGCTAAATGTGAAAAAGTGACAAAAGGAATATATGATCAATGTGTAAAAAAAAATCATAGATCGTCCATAATGTTGAAAATAAAGTGCAAATCACAGAAAAAACGTAATTGTAAAGGGGGTTGTGCACCTGCGCCTATGGGTCACCTTTAAAATTATTAAATATGTGCACCACAAATATCTATAAAAGTTATTAAGTGATAAATAAATATAACTGTAGGTAAGTAAAAAATGGTGTGCAGCCGCAAAAAACTCCTCCTGCCACGGAGATAGATATAAAAGATAAAGAGGGATATTAGGTTATACCCCACGCTTTTTGCGCTTGAATATTTGAAAAAAAATGCTGATAAATTTCAATCGTGTATAATAATACCATAAAAATATACAAAGCTCACATACACCATAGACACCACTACAATATATACCAATCAGGCTCTAAAGAGGAATGATGATATGAAAAGTGCTTTAAAAATAACAATATTTAGTGTCCATAAAGGCATATGTAAGTCTATGTTGGGTGTAATAATACACCATGCAGGGATGTAAATCCAAGGCGAAAACCCAATAAAACCGATCCAGGTGGAATAGTGCTTAGGTAGAAAGAGGCAAGGGACCACCACTGTGCTCGGGGGGTGTGTGTCAGAGAACTTACCAGAAAAGTTGGATCCCCTCCTACCTTACAGCAGGGGGATAATTCAGGCTTATAGGAAGTAAGTTTCTCCTCCCAGTGCATATACTGTACTGCTGGTCCTCCCGCTGTTGCTGGTTATGGATTCCCCTGTATGTAGACTCCGTGGGTAACAGATATCAAAAAATGGGAAGCCTCATAGTGAAGTCCATAAGGATAATTTATTGAATATATAGGGTCAGTCATAAAAAAAACTCTCATGCATAAGAGACAGACCAACTAAAAACTTGATAAAACAAAGATAAAAGGTTTAAGATAAGTCCGGACACAGATCGTGTACCCTAGCGGTGTACACTGAGGGTAGAGGAGGATGGTGAACGCCGGTTCCCGCGTCCGTTCCATACCGTCCTAAACCGTTCCGAACTACCGGTCACGTGTCCTACGTGCGTTCCAAAATGACGCGTTTCGTCATCAACGTATGATGTCCTCAGATCATTCCATCAGGTGTTCTAATCACTCTCCCCTCTAAACAAAATGAAAAAAAAAAAAAAGTTTTGCCTTTAGTCATTCTTTAAGTATACATATGATTAATCACTGAATCGATCACCCAGATGTGCCTTCACCGAAGAGATGAACAAAATGCATCCTTACCAGAACCACTAAACTATAAATTATAAGAGTCAAAAATGCTTGATAGACCCAGAAATAGGAAATGCAAATGCTGTCCCTCTTAACATTGATGAAGATAGTGGCAAGGCTCATAATATGAGATGTTGCATCATGGTAGGCATAGGAAATGAGAGGAGAAAGATCCACATAGTGTAAACTGTATCAACATTTATTAAAACGCAACAAGTGCTAATAACTCACAGGAAGATTAATAAAGTTCGGCATAAAAATATAAGTACTCCTTCCTGGGAAATGGTTGAAAGCCTGACAGATCTGGCATGTGTGGTGACGTTTACAGTCATAGACTCAGTCCTACATGTTTCGTCAGAAATTATGTCATCAGGGGCAAGAGTGACAGGTTCCCCGTCTGGCAGGGACAGGGTTTAGAGATAGGGAAAGGTTCCGAAGGAGGAGGAACAATGCAGGGACTACATCTACCTCATTTCAGGAAGTCTCCCCTTTGGGTGTGGAATGGTGTGGACTGGCGCTGTCGGCATCTTTCAAGTCTACAGACTGCTGTTACATTTCATAAGTGAATCTGGGGCCTTGGTGTTCTGCCACTGGGCTCAGAGGTAAGGGCCCTCTCTGGAGATCAGGGGGTCCCTTCATGGATTATTATTATTATTATTATACAGGATTTATATAGCGCCAACAGTTTGCGCAGCGCTTTACAATGTGAAGGAAGACAATACAGTTACAATACAGTTCGAAACAGGAGGAACTAGAGGGCCCTGCTCGTTAGAGCTTACAATCTAGAAGGGAGGGTCAAGTGAAACAAAAGGCAATAAGTGTGGGGGATGGGTTGATGGAGAAAAAGGAGGTACATTTGTTAGGGGTTGGTAGGATAGGCTTCTCTGAAGAGGAGGGTTTTCAGAGATCGCCTAAAAGCTAATAGAGTGGGGGATAATCGGACAGATAAGGGTAAGGAGTTCCATAGGATTGGAGAGGCTCTGGAAAAGTCCTGGAGGCGAGCATGGGAGGAGGTGATGAGTGAGCTAGAGAGCAGGAGGTTTTGAGAAGAACGAAGAGAGCGATTAGGTTGGTATTTTGAGATGAGGCTGCTGATGTAGTTGGGGGGCTAGGCTGTGGATGGCTTTGTAAGATGTTGTAAGTATTTTGAATTTAATTCGTTGGGTGAGCGGAAGCCAGTGGAGGGCTTGACAGAGAGGAGCGGCGGACACTGAGTGATTGGTGAGGTGGATGAGTCTGGCGGCAGCATTCATGATGGATTGAAGGGTGGGATAGCCTGTGTAGAGGTAAGCCAATGAGAAGGGAATTGCAGTAGTCGAGGCGCGAGATGACCAGGGAGTGAACTAGGAGTTTTGTTGTGTCTTTGGATTCTTGCACTTGGCTTCTTAAATTATGCCTCTGGGCCGAGTCATGCATTTTTGGCCCCATAGGCTTTAATAGAAGTGCCTGAAAAATGATTAAAAAATATGTGTTTTTCATGCATTTAAAAGTCTATGGGGGCAACAATCTGTGATTCTACTCCTGTAATACAAGTCACTAAAAATGTCCAGAAACCGTGCCTACAAACGGGTAGAAAAAGTCACTAAAGCACCTGGCCATGCTCACCTTTAAGTGTAATTAGGGTCAAATTTCTCAGCCATCAAACAAGGCTGCCTCGGCTCCTCAACACAATGGGGCTCCTCTGGAAACCTGAATCTGGGACACCTTCTGTAAGCGCTCCTCCATGACATCTGCCCATGCTTTGACACTCTGACTCAACCTTTGGGAGCTACCTTAAAAAGGGGGACCTCACCCATTGTCCTATCACAAAGCAGGAAATCTCCAACCGTATAAGAAAGCCCTTCCCCCCCAGGCCACAGCTTAGTAATGGGGGAATGCTTAAACAATTAGTTACATTCAAAATGTTAAAACCAGGGCTTTTTTGTCAGCAGGAACGCGGGGGATCCCAGTTCCGGCACCTAGGGCACTGAATGTATGTAATAGCAAGGGGTGTACTCAGAGGCGGCTCTAGGCTTTGTGAGGCCTAAGGCAAAACTTGGATATGAGGCCCCACTCACGCCCATAATGGGAAAAATAATTAAAGAGGTTGTAAACTCGCATTTTTTTTTCACCCTGCAAGAGAAAGACATAATGAGCTAGTATGCATCGCATACTAGCTCATTATGCAATACTTACCTTAGAACGAGCCCCGTGCTGCTCACTCACCTCTATGATGGGCGACATGTCCAGTCGCCCATCTTCCGGGATCGCGGCATCAGGCCATCTGATTGTCCGGAGCCGCGGTGACGTCGCGCACGCGCACGAGAGCCGACAGTCACGGCACGGGACTCTGAAGGAACGGCACGAGCGGCCGTTCCTTCAGAGCGCATGCGCTAGTGACGTCACTGGCTGCATGTAAGGTAAATATCTCCTAAACGGTACATGTTTAGGAGATATTTACAGTACCTATAGGTAAGCCTTATCATAGGCTTACCTATAGCTACAAGTTGTAGAGGAGGGTTTACTTCCTCTTTAAAGCGATACAAATTAACTGTATAAATTGCATAAATTCAGAGCCTTAACCTTTGTACTATGAATTCACAGTTTCTAGAATTTTCTCTAACCAATTCTTCTTTAATCAAAGATCAATAAACATTGGGTATGAATGTGTATATATATATATATATATATATATATATATATATATATATATATATATATATATATATATATATATATATATATATATATATGTCTGCTCTTACATCACAGTCCCCAGCATTTCCCTATAGGTCATGATTCCCTGAGTCCCTCCTTACATCAGAGTTCAGTGTCCCCCCTTACATAAGAGTTCTCCTTTGAATCAGATTCCCTCCAGCATTTCCTCCTTACATCAGAATTCCTCTTTACATTAGAGTCCCCTTCTTAAATCAAATTTCACAGAGCCCCCTTTACATCAGAGTCTCCAGAGTTTCCCCCTTACACTGTAAAAGGGAACTCTAAAGACTCTGATGTAACAGGAGTTCTGGGAACCCTGATTTAGGAGGAATGTTGGGAACTCTGAAGTAAGGGGAGTTCTGGGAACCCCGATTTAATGGGGAATGCTGGAGACTCTGATGTAAGGAGAGTTCTGGGAACCCTGATTTGAGGGGGAAAGCTGGGGACTCTGGTGTAAATGGGAACTCCAAAGCTCCCCCTTGCATCAGAGTTTCCAGAGACCCCCTTACACTTCCCTTTCTCAGTCCGCCACAGTCTAGGGCACAACAAGTCCCACTGCAGAAGGCTGCCATACCTGAGTCCCCACAGAGTGCACTGTAAATTCCAGTATAGTGCACTGCCATTCCTCCCTGAGGAATGGAAGCCTGCTATGCTTGGACTTGTACTGCTCTCTGTAGGGGACTGAGGAACTACTGCCTGCTATGCTAAGACTTGTAGTGCCCTCTGTGGGGACTAAGGCACGTCAGCCTGCGATTCTGGAACTTGTAGTGCCCTCTGTGAGGGACTGAGGATTCCTCAGTCCTCCACATTCTAGGGCACTATAAGTCCCAGCATAGTGGGCTGTCATTCTTCAGTCCCTCACAGCTGGGGGGAAAATAGTTAAAAACCAATCAAAACTACAAATAATGTACAGAGTCCATATGCTATATAATGTCACAGCAACGCTACCCCTCACCTTCCACCTCAGGTGCTGTCATTGTGTAGGGCAAAGGGCTCCAGCTCCACCATGTTTGGCTTTAATGTCAGATATGCAGGACTGGCTCAGCTCCACTCTCTTCCCTGGCAACTGACTCTGGCATCACGGGGGGCCTCTCCTCCTCCCCCAGCCACCAAGGGGCCCTTTCCTTCTACCCCAGCCACCGAGGGGCCCTCTCCTTCTACCCCAGCCACCCAGGGGCCCTCTCCTTCTACCCCAGCCACCCAGGGGCCCTCTCCTCCCCCAGCCACCCAGGGGCCCTCTCCTTCTCCCCCAGCCACCCAGGGGCATTCTCTTTCTCCCTCAGCCATTCAGGGGCCCTCTTCTTCTCCCTCAGACACCCAGGGGCCCTCTCCTTCTCCCTCAGACACCCAGGGTCCCTCTCATTTTCCCCTAGCCACCAAGGGGCCCTCTCCTTCTCCCCCAGCCACCCAGGGGCCCTCTCTTTCTCCCTCAGCCACCCAGGGGCCCTCTCCTTTTCCCCTATCCACCAATGGACCCTCTCCTTTTCCCCTAGCCACCCAGGGGCCCTCTCCTTTTCCTCTAGCCACCCAGGGACCCTCTCCTTTTCCTCTAGCTACCCAGGGTCCCTCTCCTCCTTCTCCTCCAGCCACCCAGGGTCCCTCTCCTCCTCCAGCCACCCAGGGTCCCTCTCCTCCTTCTCCAGCCACCCAGGGGCCCTCTCCTTCTCCCCCAGCCACCCAGGGGCTCTTTCTTTCTACCCCAGCCACCCAGGGGCCCTCTCCTTCTTCCCCAGCCACCAAGGGGCCCTCTCCTTCTCTCCTAGCCACCCTGGGGCCATTTCCTTCTCCCACAGCCACCCAGGGGCCCTCTCCTTCTCTCCTAGCCACCCTGGGGCCATCTCCTTCTCCCCCAGCCACCCAGGGGCCCTCTCCTTCTCCCCCAGCCACCCAGGGGGCCTCTCCTCCTCCCCTAGCCACCCAGGGGCCCTCTCCTCCTCCCCTAGCCACCCAGGGACCCTCTCCTCCCCCAGCCACCCAGGGGCCCTCTCCTTCTGCCAAAGCCACCCAGGGGCCCTCTCCTTCTCCTCCAGCCACCGAGGGGCCCTCTTCTCCCCCAGCCACCCAGGGGCCCTATTCTTCTCCCCCAGCCACCCAGGGGCCCTATTCTTCTCCCCCAGCCACCCACTGGCCCTCTCCTTCTCACCCAGCCACCCAGGGGCCTGCTCCTTCTCCCCCAGCCACCCAGGGGCCATCTCCTTCTCCCCCAGCCACCCAGGGGCCATCTCCTTCTCCCTCAGCCACCCAGGAGCCCTCTCCTCCTCCCTCAGCCACCCAGGAGCCCTCTCCTCCCTTAGCCACCCAGGTGCCCTCTTCTTCTCCTTCAGCCACCCAGAGGCCCTCTCCTCTTCCCCTAGCCACCCAGGGGCCCTCTCCTTTTCCCCTAGCCACCCAGGGTCCCTCTCCTTTTCCCCTAGCCACCCAGGGTCCCTCTCCTTTTCCCCTAGCCACCCAGGGACCCTCTCCTTTTCCCCTAGCTACCCAGGAACCCTCTCCTTCTCTTCCAGCCATCCTCTCCTCCCCCAGCCACCCAAGGCCTTCTTCTGCTCCTCCTCCTCCACCAACCATTCTAAGACTCTTCCAACTTCCCTGGGGCTACTCCCTTTGCGTAGTAGACACCACAAATCTATGACCAGCCTGCAGAGTGACAAGTCGGGGCCTGGTTACCTGTATGTTTCTGGGCCAGGGCAGAGCTCTCCTCCCAGAGCAACAACCGATGATAGCAGAGTGACCTGACCGGGCAGTCACTTCCTACTGATGCAGGTACACGCCCACTGATTCCTCCACATCTTAGGATTACATGATCAGACGGCCAATCCCCAGGCAGGGAAGGCGGGGTAAGTGTCAGCGGACAACAGACAACTGGCAGCAGCAGTGAAGGGACTGCAGCACACTGCTGCAACTTTTATATCCGATGATTTAAAATAATCTTTTACTTGGGAGATTTCCATGACTGCACCCTTCTAAATGTTGTCACTCCGCCACTGGCCGCGAGGCCCCTGTAGGTGTGAGGCCTTATGCGACCGCCTAATTTGCCTAATTAGAGAGCCGCCTATGGGTGTACTGGATGGTCTATTGATGCTTGCTGCTGGGTAATCTATTGTCACTGGTGGGGATCTGTTTTTGTGTGGGGAGTCTATTGTTGCTGGTGGGGATCTTTTGTTGCTGGGGAGTTTTATGTAGTTAGTAGGGATCTACTATAGAGGGAAAGGTCTATTATTGCTGGCTCCTGGAGGGTCTATTGATGCTGTCTGCTGGGAAATCTGTTGTTGCCGCTGGGGTTCTAAATGTTGCTGGGGGGTGGTATTTTGTTTTGGATGATCCATTGTTGCTGTTTGTGTGTGTGTGTGTGTGTGTGTGTGAGAGAGGGTGGAGGGTGTCTACTGTTGTGTGGGGGATCTATTGTTGCTTAAGGGGACATATTGTTGTTGGGGTGGGGTCCATTGTTGCTGGGGGAGCCTATTGTTGTGTGAGGGTTCTATTGTTGCCAGTCCCAGGGGATCTATTTTACTGCTTTTCTTGTTATTAGACAAGAACAAATTCCATACAAACTATTTAGCACCACAAAATGATTCTTTGGGGCAGTATTGGGAGGTGGGTAAGGGTGGAACCGAGAAACGGTGCTTGGAGGTGGGTAGGGCACAGAGACAAGGGGGGAGTTTCTGCACCTATTGTCTGAGAAAAAAAAGCCCTGGTTAAAACTAAATTAAAATGTTAGCTTTTCTGCCAAACGGTATGCAAGCTTTTTCTGTGTTTTTTTCTTTGTAGCTGAAAACAAAACTTTCATTAAAATATATTCCACGATAGCCACAAAGGATATAAAGGATGTATATCCACTTTGTGTAGGTCAAAAATAAATCTAGTTAATGCATTGTAAAAGTAGCAGAGACATCTCTTTGATGTGCATAGCCTGTGCAGAGAGCAGAGCTGTGGGAGGGGCACAGCAGCTCCACCCACTACAGACTGCCTGTAGAAAACTACAGGAGGGGCGGAGACAAGACCAGGCATCCTACACAAAGAGTGAGAGCAGCAGTGAGCGGTCTTTATTGTAGGAACCTCTCCTGAACGTCTCATGTTAGATTACTGCACAGATCTGGAAGAAATACACAAATCACACCAAGATACAAGGAAGAATACACATGATGAATGTATTTCGACAATATTTGCTTATCTTGAAGTTCATCTTTAAGTTGCAGAATTTTTCTTCCCGTCAAAGTTCAGGAAATAAAACTATAAGCAGCCTACAAATAGCAAAAATAAATTACGCACTGGAGCAAAAATAATTTATTATGTTTAATTTTAAATATTTTAGAGTGTAAACTGACCGCAAACCCGCACATTAATACGTATAAGATGAGATCAGCGTTGTGTTTATGTGACATTAGCGTAGGTCTCGGGGACTTTATTGCAGATCTTCCGCTGTTTACTATTTCAATGCTTCACATAAATGAAATCATTTTCGGTGCCAGGAATCTTGGTGTCACCGACCATCTGCTCTTTTCTCCTGAAAAAGCAAAATTCTACACCTACGCAAGTCAAAGCAGACAATACTTTAGTAATCAGCACTTAGTGGCTATTAGAGAGTCATTTGGAGGAAAACTCCGTACATTGCTTTAGGGAGGAAATGTTGGCGCTTTAAACAGAGTGTCAAAGAATATTCTCAAGGTAAAATTAAAGAGACTCTATCATGTAAAGAAAATTTTAGAAAAGAACATACTTATAAAGAAGAGAGTGAACACTCCTTCTGCCAGTCCCCTATATGGGTAAGTAGCAGGCCGGAGGCAAGGGGTGGGCAGGAGGGACGGCTGCCCTGGGCACTGTGAGATTCAGGGGCACCACAAGGAAATCGGAGGGAGGGGATTTGTGCTGGGTGGGAGAATTTGGGGGGGGGGCTTAAGGAGGTAAGGTATTTGTTCTAGGAGGGAAGGTGTGCTATGAGTGATTTGGGGGGATTTGTGTTGAGAGGGGATATGGGAGAAGAGGATTTGCTGCACTTAGAATTTCTGAATATGGGAACAATTGAATAGAGATAATAAAATAAAGTGTGCTATCTTCTCTGTATGTGATCAAAAATCACTGTGTGCACAGGAATTCGGTGAGAATCAAATGCGATGCCTGCAATCGCACTACTCCGATATTTTTTTTTTTGTGCTGCATAGTTACTCGTTACTATTATAAAAATTACCACTGCCAGAACAGTAGATGGCAGGTTTCATGAAGCTCAAAACATGTGTATTATCAGCGCATAAGAAAATAAATGCTACTGTATGTATAAATGAAAGCTGCATTTGAAATAATAAAATACAATATGATGTTCAAACTTTTGACTTCTTTCTTTAATAACTACATAACACAGTACTTGTACTTTTACTTTCAGTACTTGAGTAGCAATTTTTTTTACAAAACTACTGGTACTTTTACTTTCAGTACTTGAGTAGCAAATTTTTTTAAAAAACTACTTGCAATACTTAAGTACAAAAAATGTTGAATACTTTAGTACTTCTACTCAAGTCACTTTTTGATCGAGCACTTCCACTTCTGATTGAGTACTTGTACTTTTACTCAAGTATGGGTTTTGAGTACTTTATATATCTCTGGACGTACCCATACGTCCCTTTGCCCGGGGGGGGGGGGGCAGACCGCCGCAGTATATGTACTTGTGGCAGTCGACGGCAAGTGGTTAATTCCAAAATCTGTCCCTGTGGGGGAGATTTCTCATCACTTCATATCAAAAAAAGAAGTGATTTCAAATCTCCCCAGTGGTGACACAAATGCTTTTTTCAGTTATATGCCAAAGGGTTAGCTCTATATTATATTAAATATTATTACTCCTGTGTTCTATTCTAGAAAAACTGTTTCCCTAATTTTCTGCATTGCTATCACAGGAACAAAAGTTTTGTGAACTATCTTCAATGGGGGTCTTGGACATTAATCATAAAACAAAGTATTTATTTATCCAAGCTAAATAAAAGTTTTGCCCGAAGCTTGGCTTGAACTTTGATCCCTTCCATAAGTGAAACATATTGTAATATTGTTGTATTGTATTTAATTGTGAAGGGTTGTATTGTATGTAATTGCCTACCCCAAAGTGTACACAATTACATACAATACAACAATTTGCATACTATATTAACCTATTGTTCATACCATTAGATGCAACATAATATTGTGTATGTAACTGTGAAACCACCCGTATGGGTATCTATATGTTAGATAATATACTAAGTTATTTCCTAGTGGAGTACAGAACCACGCAAGCCCAGGTGATGTGTTGAAATGGAAATGATGTTGAGTGGGATGTTTTTTGTTATTTTTTACAACCAATTTGCACACATTTGCAATGATGTAATATGAAATGATGTCACCTGCACACAGTTTCCTGGAGCTGACAGCAGTAACTTTGCTTTGACTTCTTTCCTGGTATTGTAAAGTATTGGTCTCAGCAGATGTAATTGGGTCAATTCCACACATGTGATGAACTTGTTATGCAGGTGCATGTCTCGGGTTCTAAATTTTAAAGGCTCAGTTAAATCACTTAAAGTGGACCTGCACTCAAAAAGGAAAGCTGTGCTATGTTATAGGAACCTAAATAAATGTGCATAAGCAGTACCCTGAAAAACTGTAACCTTTTTCTTGATGTCTTCCTGAAAAAAAAGCTTATTATTATTATTATTATTAATAATAAAAAAGTTGTTATTAAAAAAGTATTCATACCCCTTGACATTTTCCACATTTTGTCATATTACAACCAAAAATATAAATGTATTTTATTGGGATTTTATGTGATAGACCAACACAAAGTGGCACATAATTGTGAAGTGGAAGAAAAATGATAAATGTTTTCCACATTTTTTTTACAAATAAATATGTGAAAAGTGTGGGTGCATTTGTATTCAGCCCTCTTTAGGGTCCTTTCACACGAGCAGTGCACTCGGCGGACTCCGTTTTTCTCATCGGGGATCGATCGCCCGATCCCTGCTGAGCAGGCGAATGACTGCTCCGTCTCCACTTACCTTGCAGAGATGGAGCTGTTAGATCCCCGCTCTCCTCTATGGGAGATCAGATGAAAACTGACCGCCTGTCCGTTTTCATCCGATTCTTTCCGATCCTCCAGGCAGATGAAAAATAGGGTTTCTATCTGTCCGGATTTCACCGACAGGATCGGATCAGATAGCAGCGGGTGTCAACCGACATGTCTCCGCTGCTCCATAGGTACATAGAGCATCCAATCAGGTCCGCCTGAAAAACTGACAGGCGGACTGTATCGGAAAGCCCGTAGGAAAGGGGCCTTACTCTGATACCCCTAACTAAAATCTAGTGGAACCAATTGCCTTCACCTAATTAGTAAATAGAGTCCACCTGTGTGTAATTTATTTTCAGTATAAATACAATTGTTCTGTGAAGCCCTCAGAGGTTTGTAACAGAACCTTAGTGAACAAATAGCATCATGCAGGCCAAGGAACACACCAGATAGGCCAGGGATAACGTTGTGGAGAAGTTTAAGGCCGCTTTCACACAGGCGGACCGTTCAGATCCGCCTGTCAGTTTTGGGGTATACACATCTGTGTCAAAGCATTCTGGAGGTGGCATGGCTTCTCTGGCTACAGTGTCAGCGGCCAGCATGCGAGTGGCAGTGGCAGGCTGGGGCCCCGAGAGCGGAGGCCGGGTGATTGTGTCAGCGGCCGCTCTGTGAACAATACGGGCCAGAGCCCTGGTGTCCGAGAAGATGGCGGCGCTCTGATGGATGGCTCTGCTGGCGAGCTCAGCGACTCAGGACAGAAGGAGCAGAACGAAGTAGCTGTGTTGGATCTGCATGCAATGGCTGGGATATCCTCTATCCCAGTGCAGCCTGGCGAGTCATCTGTGTTCCTGCCTTCTTCTGTATCTTCTGCATTTTTGTCTGTTGGGCAGGGGTCTTGGGTGTAGGGGCCCTGTTCATGTTGGGGGAATGAGGTCGGTTTGGGGTCTGGTAGGGGTGTTGTGGGGGACTCTGGGATGGGGGAGATTTTGGCGGGTGTCTGGGAACTTATTGGCCACTTGGAGGCCGCTTCAGGCCTTGTTTTGCCCACAGCTGCGTGGGTACCTCAAAGGGCAACGTGCCCCCGGTTGTTGGGGCCTCAGGTAGCTCAGCTGACGGTGGGACTCCTGCGTTGTTTTTACCTCCTCATTCCACAATTTTGGCACCTGCTCTGGCGGCGGTTTCTGAACAAACAGGTAAGGATTCCACTAAAGAAACCAACAGAATAAGATTGGCGGATTCTGCGAGGTGCAAGGTCTATGTATGCTTTGAAGGTCCACAAGGGGCGCATCTGAAACCGGAAATAAAGGATAAGATTTGGAAGGGTGAGTATGTCGACATCTTTTCATTGCTTCCACTTGTGAAATCTACCCTGGATAGGGGTAAGTATGATGACAGCAAAAAGGAAGATGAAGAGAAGCGGCGGTATCGTCTGAATGCAAATTGGTTACAAGCATTTGCGATCATGGTGAGTGTAACAGGTGAGAAGGAGCCAAAGAATTGCCCGTCCTTGTTTTGCTACTTGGACGCAGTCATAGAGTCTCATCCTTTCTACGGGGGGCTGGCATGGTTATGCTATGATAAACAGTACTGTGAACTGAAGGCTGTGTGTCCGTCCTTGCGCTGGGATCACAAGGACATCAGTCTATGCATGAAGCTTATGACGTAGACGCGGATTAGTGATCAGTTGTTTCAGCCAGGGGCCGGTGAAGCCAATACCTCAGGTCAACTGGCCAGTAAGCAGAAGGGGTATTGTTGGCAGTACAACGAGGGAGTCTGCAAGTTTGGATCTATGTGCCGATTTAAGCATGAACTGCTCCGGCTGCGGGGGCTCCAGTTCCTTCATGCGGTGTCCCCAAAAAGGAAAAGGTCGGTCTGGTGACGCTTCAGGAAAAAGGCTCCGGTGAGCTTAGCAAGGAGGCTAATGAGAAATGTCTGACTCCCACGCTATCAAAATATAAGATAAAGACAAAATAAATATGTGAAGAAAATATGGCCTTAGTAAAGCAAGCAGCGCCAATATAGACTATTTACAAGTTAAATGTGAAAGGGGGCTGCGCTAAGTAGTGAATGATGCTGTAACAACACTCCTATGTGTGTTGAATGACCAGTGTAAATTGGGAGTGATGAAAATCAGAATATAAATAACCAATGATAAGAAAGGGCCTGTGCTGAGTGAATAAATAGATATATAATGTAAATGTATGAATAAATAAAAATCAATACATTAAAATCCAAAAAAGTGCATCAACTGTAGTTGAATAAATATACAATACAAGAGTGAATCAGATAAATAAATAAAATTGATGCATAAAAGTCAAATTAAAAACACAAATTAAAATGTAGACATATAATCCTGATATTCAATGTGCAACGAGTGTAAATAAATAAACAATGAGATGAACAATAATTAGGTGTGCCAAAATACAAGTGTGTGCAAAGAAAAAGTGCCTGTGTTAAGTGATTTGGTATAAAATACCATAAAATAAATAAGCAGGGATCGATACATAAAAATCCAAGTGGATGTAACAAATGTAAATGATGTGTAGGACGCTCCTATGTAGGTGCTAGGTAAAAGCATCTTATGCTCCTTCTGCTTATCAGGGGAGCCTGATCTATAAGGTTGCCTGTTGCATGTTTGAGGGAGTGTCCCCACTGTATCCAATAAGGGAGCTTGATGGACAGGGGAGGAAACCCAGGCAGTGACACATTGGCTTTTGTGGGAGTCTCAGTGGGTGGGCAGTCTTGCAGTGCATCCTGGGATTGCTCATAAAAGCCAGGGGGACATGTGACAGGGTGTCTTTGGCAGGAAGCAGAGTCCCAGGAGGAGGCGGACGGCTGGTCTCTCTTCCAGTTGCATGAAGAAAGTGGTCTTAGGCAATCGGCCTAGTGAACCAGGTGTGGAGCTGATCTGCAGAGGATCCAGTGGAGCTTCTGGCCGTCTTCCAGGAAAAACAGTGTCCGTGAGTACCAGGGGACTTGCCAAAGGGAAAAACAGAGTCCGTGAGTACCAGGGGACTTTCCCAGGGGACTTTCCCAGGGGACTTGCCAGGGGACTTGCCAAAGGATTAAAGGGGGTGCTGTATAGGACCCTGGAGAGTAGGGACAAAGGGGGTGCCAAGTGGGACCCTAAAGAGCGATTCACATTACAGTACAGCTCATCTGTTCATCTAATTCTTCTTCACTTAATGGCAAGGTGAAGCAGTGGCCTTGCCACACTCAGCTTTATTCAGAAGTCCCAGCAATTGTGCATAGTTTATTCAGTTGGAATATCCCACTCATCCCTTCTCCAATCCCAGTTCTCCAATAAAACAACAAAAACCCAAACCCCTGGACTGTTTTCTGACTGAGCCAAGCACTTGGAATATGCCATATTGTCAAGTTTTGCGATGGGTAACCAAGGGGAATCCGTAACCAGCAGCTCCCATGGGAGTAGTGCTACAGATGATAAGCAATAAAACTCCTTAATACTTAGTGTTAGCAGTGATTCGGTGTGCTAAAGTGCAAGAGTGCTTATTATAACGTCAATACAAGTGAATACGAATGAATGCAAAAGATGTGACTGATTGTAGTGCTGGCTAGATGAATGAAGTGCCCGAGTGCTCGGTCAGGTGTCTTCTATATCGCTGAGTGCCGATCTTCGATGTGGATGACACCTTTGTGTGTACGAGCGGCTCACCTTGCCTCTGTGGATTTACCGCAAATAATGTAATTCCTCCGCGGCGGCTTCACGTAGGAAATGTTGCGTCCTCTTTAGTTTGTGTCCCTTAACATTGACGTTCTCCGTGTGGTGTGTTTAAAAAATATAAGGGGTACATACCGTAATCCCGTATGTAAAAATGGTTATTGTATTTAAGATAACAGTGAGGTACTCACTTTTTGAATGGTATATACAAACAATGTATCCATGAGTACCAAGCTCGTTCTCACTTCCCTTCCGGTATACTGGTGTCCGTACCCCTGATGAAGTCATGTGTTGTGATATAACGCGTAAGGTAGGGGCACCAGTATACCAGAAGAGAAGTGAGAATGAGCTCGGCACATGCGGATACATTGTTTGTTTTTATTTATTTGCACTCGTTGCACATTGGATATTAGGATTGTATGTCTACATTACATGTTTTTAATTTGACTTTTATGCATCAATTTTATTTATTTATCTGATTCACTCTTGCATTGTATTGAGAGAGATATAATTTTGCCCCTGGACAAATCATTAGTAAGACCTCATCTGGAATATGCAGTTCAGTTTTGGGCACCAGTTCTTAAAAAGGATATCACGGAACTGGAGAAAGTGCAGAGAAGGGCAACCAAACTGATAAGAGGCGTGGAGGAGCTCAGCTATGAGAAAAGATTAAAGGAACTGAATTTATTCTCTCTTGAGAAGAGGAGATTGATATGATCAAAATACGGAAAGGTTTCTTCACCGTAAGAGCTGTGAAAATGTGGAATAGACTCCCTCCAGAGGTGGTTCTGGCCAGCTCACTAGATTGCTTTAAAAAGGCCTGGATTCTTTCCTGGGTGTACTTAATATAAATGGGTACTAATACTTTTAGGTAAAGTTGATCCAGGGAATATCTGATTGCCTCTTGGGGGATCAGGAAGGAATCCCTTGCAGTCTTAGTCCCCCCCCCCCTGCAGACAATTTACGATCAGCACTTTTACATTTTCACATCCCGCAGTGGTTTTGGAAAAACTTTTCAAGGAAATAGTGCTGGGTCGCATAGCGGGTCCGTTCAGCTCTTTGCCTTTGACTAATTTGGTGGTTTTTCCTTCGGGGGTCATCCCTAAAAAAAGAAGATTGTCGGAAGATTGTCTTGGAATAACGGCCACGCTGATTCATCATTCTGTGAATGAAACTACGTGGTCAGCTTATTCCAATGTGTGGGCGGAATGGTTTGGCTTGGTGGGTGGTATGGAGAAAATGATGTCAGAACAGGAGCCTTAGTTTCTGGTGTTGTACTTTATAGGAAGAAATGATGGGAACCGGGTCTCTGTGTCAGTGCTGGACTGGAAATTGTCAGGTTTGGCCTTTTTGTTTAACCATTTCTGGATTTGCCCCCTTAACCTCCTTAGCGGTAATCCCGAGCGTGACTCGGGGTTGGTTTTTCATATCAGGAGCGGTAACCCCGAGTCACGCTCGGGGTGGATTGCAGAGAGCGCAGCGGTGTTCTCTAACCTTATCCTGGCGATCCAGCGATGATCTCTCATTGCTGTGACCGCCAGCCGAGAGTCCCGCCGCTCCTCCTTCGGTCTCCGTCGCTCTGATCACTTCCTAGTTCCGTTCCCTGCAGCAGCAATGCTGCATGGGAGCGGAACTAGGGAGGGAAATTAAAAAAAAAAAAAAAACGTTGCACAAAACACAAAACACATTTTATATTGTATATATATATATATATATATATATATATATATATATATGCATATATATATATATATATATATATATATATATATATATATATATATGCATATATATATATATATACAGTGGGTACGGAAAGTATTCAGACCCCCTTAAATTTTTCACTCTTTGTTATATTGCAGCCATTTGCTAAAATAATTTAAGTTCATTCTTCTTCCTCATGAATGTACACATAGCACCCCATACTGACAGAAAAACACAGAATTGTTGACATTGTTGCAGATTTATTAAAAAAGAAAAACTGAAATATCACATGGTCCTAAGTATTCAGACCCTTTGCTGTGACACTCATATATTTAACTCAGGTGCTTTCCGTTTCTTCTGATCATCCTTGAGATGGTTCTACACCTTCATTTGAGTCCAGCTGTGTTTGATTATACTGATTGGACTTGATTAGGAAAGCCACACACCTGTCTATATAAGACCTTCCAGATCACAATGCATGTCAGAGCAAATGAGAATCATGAGGTCAAAGGAACTGCCTGAAGAGCTCAGAGACAGAATTGTGGCAAGGCACAGATCTGGTCAAGGTTACAAAAAGATTTCTGCTGCACTTAAGGTTCCTAAGAGCACAGTGGCCTCCATTATCCTCAAATGGAAGACGTTTGAGACGACCAGAACCCTTCCTAGAGCTGGCCGTCCGGCCAAACTGAGCTATTGGGGGAGAAGAGCCTTGGTGAGAGAGGTAAAGAAGAACCCAAAGATCACTGTGGCTGAGCTCCAGAGATGCAGTCAGGAGATGGGAGAAAGTTGTAGAAAGTCAACCATCACTGCAGCCCTCCACCAGTCGGGGCTTTATGGCAGAGTGGCCCGACGGAAGCCTCTCCTCAGTGTAAGACACATGAAAGCCCGCATGGAGTTTGCTAAAAAAACACCTGAAGGACTCCAAGATGGTGAGAAATAAGATTCTCTGGTCTGATGAGACCAAAATAGAACTTTTTGGCCTTAATTCTAAGCGGTATGTGTGGAAAAAACAAGGCACTGCTCATCACCTGTCCAAAACAGTCCCAACAGTGAAGCATGGTGGTGGCAGCATCATGCTGTGGGGGTGTTTTTCAGCTGCAGGGACAGGACGACTGGTTGCAATCGAGGGAAAGATGAATGCGGCCAAGTACAGGGATATCCTGGACAAAAACCTTCTCCAGAGTGCTCTGGACCTCAGACTGGGCCGAAGGTTTACCTTCCAACAAGACAATGACCCTAAGCACACAGCTAAAATAACGAAGGAGTGGCTTCACAACAACTCCGTGACTGTTCTTGAATGGCCCAGCCAGAGCCCTGACTTAAACCCAATTGAGCATCTCTGGAGAGACCTAAAAATGGCTGTCCACCAACGTTTACCATCCAACCTGACAGAACTGGAGAGGATCTGCAAGGAGGAATGGCAGAGGATCCCCAAATCCAGGTGTGAAAGACTTGTTGCATCTTTCCCAAAAAGACTCCTGGCTGTATTAGATCAAAAGGGGGCTTCTACTAAATACTGAGCAAAGGGTCTGAATACTTAGGACCATGTGATATTTCAGTTTTTCTTTTTTAATAAATCTGCAACAATGTCAACAATTCTGTGTTTTTCTGTCAGTATGGGGTGCTATGTGTACATTCATGAGGAAGAAGAATGAACTTAAATTAGACTCTTGTTTTGGTCAGGTTTAAGTCAGTAATTACTAAGAATTGTAGGCCTATAATACATAACGCCAAATTTCCATGAAAAGAATTGTACCGCTTTTGGTATGTAATTCCTGACAGAATCATACCGCCAGGGAGGTTAATGACCAGGCCATTTTTTTAATCCGCACTGCGTTACTTTAACAGACAATTGTGTGGCCGTGCGACGCTGTACCTAAATAAAATTTGTGTCCTTTTTTTCCCACTAATAGAGCTTTCTTTAGTTGGCATTTTTTGCGCTATAAACAAAAAAAGAGCGACAATTCTGAAAAAAAAAAAAAACAATATTTTTCACTTTCTGCTATATACTGTATTCCATTTTTTCATTCTTTTAGGCGAATTTGTATTCTGCTACATATTTTTAGTAAAAAAAAAATTGATTGATTGATTGGTTTGCGCAAAAGTTTTCGCGTCTACAAATGAGGGGAAAGATTTATGTCATTTTTATGTATTTTTTTTTTTACTAGTAATGGTGGTGATTTGCGATTTTTAGCGGGACTGTGACATTGCAGCGGACAGATCGGACCCCTAACTGACATTTTTGACACTTTTAGGTGAACCAGTGACATTACTACAGTAATCAGTGTTAAAAATATGCACTGTTACTGTAATAATGACACTGGCAGGGAAGGGGGTTAACCTAGGGGTGATCAAAGGGTTAATTGTTAGCCTAGGGGAGTGTTTACTAACTGGGGGGTGGGGTGGACTCGTGAAATGATCATAGAGACCTGTGATCCTATATAGAAGGATCACAGGTACTCTGTGATCATTTCAAAGAGAACAACAGTCGGCTGTGTTTACAACAGCTGACCGGTGTTCTCTCTCAGCAGGGAGCGATCGCAGGTGCACGTGTATCGGCATCCCCGCTGCCTAGTGGGGACAGGAGCACGCCGGGGGCGGCGCACGCTCACCCCCAGGATATATGCAGGGGGCGGTCGGCAAGTGGTAAAGCTTTCGGGTTGTGTTGACTATACCAAGGATTTTTTGGTTCGGCAGGCTGTAAGAGGGTATCGGAAGGTTTGGTGTCCTGCAGATGCACACAGGCTGGTGTCTTTTGAGTTGCTGTGTTCTTTGTTTGGTATCCTTCATAGAGTTTGTCCGTCCTCTTATAAGGTAGTGTTATTCAGGGCGGCATTTGTATTTGCCTTCTTTGGGGCTCTGCGCATTGGGGAATTTATTTGTTCTTCTAAGCAGGGGACAGATGGCCTGCAGGCGGCTGATGTTAAGTGTGGTATTGGGTCTGTCTCTTTTTGGATTCCGTGGTCAAAAACAGACCAGGTGGGCGGGTGGAGTTATTTGAGGTGCAGGGTTTTGATGTATGTCCAATTCAGAGGTGGCTCCGTTTTTGGAAGTACGTCTGCAGCCAGGGGAAGACTGGCAACTTTCAGCCCAGGGGACAAGTACAAACCAGAGGCCCATGGTGCAGTGACTCGGCCCCCCATCCCACTCTCCCTCTTCCGTTCTCCTCCTGACCCCAATTCCAGGCTGGAGCTCCGCCCCTGGTACTGGCCAGCAGGGGCGGTTGGGGGAGCTGGGACAGCTCGGTTGGGGCTGGCCAGGGGAGGAGAGTCTCAAATGGGGCATAGAACCGGCCTCTGCTCAGACACAGTTTACACCATCCATGCTGGGGAGGAAGTGCTCTGTCCTTGTCTTCATTCCGCACTCAGTAGGTCAGTGGCAGGGATTTTTTACTTCTCTTTACCAGGAATCCTTTAGGCATGTCTGTGACAGAAGCGGTGCAGCCTTTTCACAGGACATCAGAGTGGCCCAGGGGCCAATTGCCCCTCTGCCCCCTGGGCCAGTCCTCCCCTGTCTGCAGCTGTCTGGACCATTTCTACTAGATATTGATGGCTCAGCGCTGTCTCGTTATCAGTTTGTTTCTGTATTTCGGATGGGTTTGTCGACTTTAGGACTGTGCGCTGCTGATTTTGCTTCACATTCGTTCCGCATTGGAGCGGCGACTGAAGCTGCGAAGTGGGGTTTGAGTAAAGGGGTAGTTAAGCGTATTGGTCATTGGGAATCTTGGCGTTATCGCCTATATATTCGTTTGCATTTGTTGTAGGGGGCTGTAGCTGGGGTTTGTATGTTTAGGCGAGGGTATGTCTGTTGGATCTGCTGTATTATGTTGTTTTGTCGGGGGTGGTGTGGGTTTTTGTTTTTTGGGGAGCTTACTGGAGGGGTGTTTTTTGTTTTGGTTCTGTTTTGTTTTATTTTGCAGGTGGAGGATCGTGTCTTGTGTGGATCCTGGGGCACTCTTATGTACACTGGGGTGCTCAGAGAGCAGAGGTGCGGTAGGCAGCTTGGGATTCCTCGGAAGGAGGCTATTATACGCTGGATTGGAGTGCCTGGGCTAATGTGGAGTAGGGTTATTTCTGAGGGGGAAGGTTGCTTGTCCATGCCGGGGGGATGATTTGGGAAATAGGGCTTTACGTGAACTGATACGAGACATCAAATTCGACTTTCCACCACCTCCAACCACACTAAGACCGTCTCTGGATAGGCCACCTGGAGACGGTCTTAGTGTGGTTGGAGGTGGTGGCTCGTACTCGTGGCGTTTGGCCAGGTTGGTAGAGGCCTCGAATAAAGCCCGTAAAAAGGTGAATATAGCGGTTTCTAGATTTGTGGTGAGGAATGGAGGTTTGTTTGTTTGGCATCCCGGGTTGGATCCTGGCGTTACTTGCGTGGCGACGGTGTTCATTTGAATGCTGTTGGGGTAGAATTATGGTGTTTGGGACTGCAAGAGGGCATTCAAAGGGCCCTGCAGTTATGGAGGACCGCACAAACATAAGGTGTCATGTTTGTGTGGTGGTGGCAGGGTGCAAGGTCCTTGTAGGTTACTGTGGGCACAAAAAGGTATTTTGTAGGGATTCGTCTGAGGTACGGCTTCCAGTTGTTCTAATGGAGCTATCTGTGGCTGGTTGTCTTCGAGCCAGTGGTGTTGCGGCTGAAGGCCTGTTTTAAGTAGGTCGCATGTATTTTCTTTTGGATGATGCCTACTAGGATCTTGAGGCTCCAGTTATACTGTATTTACAATGTTATGTTTTTTATGTGTTATTTATTATTTTGGTTAATAAAAGGCTGTTTTGACCATTACCTCCAACTTCTCGTTCGAGTGGTTACTAAAGGGTTGGAGGGTGAGGTATAGGTTAAAGCGGAAGGGGACAAGACATCTTTAGTACCCTAGTCAAGGGAGGCCCGGAATAAAGGAAGAAGAACATGAACGGAGGGCTGGCATCGGCATGACAGGGGTTAAAGGGTTTTGTAAGCCGGAGTCCTATGATAAAAAAAAAAAAAAAGAAATACAGTTTCTTATTAGGAATATGATTGGTTAAAAGGTGGGGAGTGGGTGTGGCAGGGGTCTTCAGTCGAACTTGTTGCCCGAGTGGTTACTAAAGGGTTGAAGGGTGAGGTAAAGGTCAAAGCGGAAGGGGACAAGACATCTTTAGTACCCTAGTCATAGCCCGGTCAAAGTGCAGACCTAAATTGAATTAAGAATCTGTGGCAAGACTTAAAAATTGCTGTTTACAGATACTCTCTGTCCTATCTGACAGAGGTTGAGCTATTTTGCAAAGAAGAATGGGCAAAAATTTCACTCTCTAGATGTGCAAAGTTGGTAGAGACATACTCAAAAAGACTTGCAACTGTAATTGCAGCAAAAGGTGGTTCTACAAATTATTGACTCAGGAGAGCTGAATACAAATGCACGCCACATTTTCCATATATTTATTTGTAAAAAATGTGAAAACCATTTATCATTTTCCTTCCACTTCACAAATATGTGTTACTTTGTGTTGTTCTATTACCTAAAATCCCAATAAAATACATTTACTATTTTGGTTGTAACATGACAAAATGTGGAAAATTTCAAGTGGTATGAATACTTTTTCAAGGCACTGTAGCTGTAAATCTGCAGTTTGAGAAAATCTAAGGCACTACTGCCTCTGACTGCTAGTCTCAACAGATTTGGAGTGAGATTTGGTGATGTCACTACTGTGCAGCTCACTGTTCTCTTCCTGGAGTGGAAGCTGTACCTGAGGACCTGCTGTGCAAGCTTATTTCATTCATTCTGTCGATATGTGCTTCCATTACCTCTCCTGCTGCTTCATGAATATCCGATTCATCATCATCAATAGGGGGTAGCTCTGACATGAAAAAGCAAAGACCTGCTTCTACCAAGATGACTGCCTCCACACAGTGCAGAACAAGACAAATGTATTCAGTAATGGGGAAAGCATTAGCTGGAGAAAAATAACAGGCAATAATGGTTAATAGTTTTTAAGCATGGCTTTCACAGTACAGGGCCTCTTTACTGCTTATGTGTACAGACAATACTCCTGAACCAGTGAAGTTTGAGCAACAGTTCAGAACAGGGGTCTCCAAACTTTCTAAACAAAGGTCCAGTTTAGTGTCCTTCAGACTTTAGGGGGATCAGACTGTGGCCAGTGGGAGCAGAAAATCTCATGGTGCGATTACGCAATGCCCCACCTTAGGTGTCAGTGGGAGGAAATGTGCCTTATCCTTGGTGTCAATGTAAGGAATCGTGCCTCAGTGTGGTTGTCAGTGTAAGGAATAGTCTCCTATCCCTGGTATCAATGGAAGGAATTGTGCCCCTATGTTGGTGTCAGTGGGAGGAATGGTGTCCCATTGTTGGTGTTAGTGACGGGGATTATGCTCCATTGTTGGTGTCAGTGGATGGAATAGTGCTCCAAGGGCTAGATAAAGGTAAGCAAATGGCTGAATCTGGCCCACGGGCTGCAGTTTACAGGCCACTGGTCCAGAAGATGGAAACAGAGTAAAGAACCATAAAAAGGGGGGAAAGTGCAGAAACAATACTAAAAATTTAATTAAAATGTGAACTTGAGATTTCAAGCCCAATTGCACCCAATACTATTTTTTTCCTTCATGGGGACAGACACATCAAAACCCATTTATTTGGCACAGCCAGGAAGGGTTGGAGTCTTTGTCAGGTTTTTAATACTGCTCCAGCTTCTCTCCAGTGCTGGTTATATGACGGAAAGTCATCTTGCAATCTCCGTTGCTATTGCTATTTATTAATCCCAGCAAGACTAGTAACATAGTCTTTTGTTGTAAAGGTTCATTGGAAAAAGGGATATCCTTGTTAAAAAGGAAAACTACTAGCGTATGATACCTTGGATGCACAGTGCAGTCAAAAATGTAAAAATTAAGTCTTAAAATTCAAGCAGAGGAACCAGCCCAGGGTGCCCAAGACTTTCATATAAGATGTGCTTGTAGGACCTTCATCCACCAAACAAATCTACCAAACTGTTTCAGTTCCACTTGCTGCTAGTAACTTGACATTATGGTAATATAGATTTACAATGCTGAAAGCATCTTTGCAGCCTCTGAATAACGCCACATGTGAAAAAAGGCGGCAGACCCAGCTTTCCGATGTTGGAGCTTGCTGAATCTGCAGTTGCTTATTATATAATAAACTTAAGAAATAAATAAATACATACATTTCACTTTCTAACCTAAGTTCAAGTGCGTGTTTTTGTGGAAAGTGGTTAAAAAGACACTGGTATCACATATTGCTTGAAGTTAATTCTCAATGCTACCCTAGGTATAAGATAATCATTGCCTGACATTTTTAGGTTTCAATGTTATCTTATTTTTGTGGGTATCAATAGGCTTAAAATAGCTTTTCCAGATTTTCCCTAGAATGGCTCAGGCCACATTCATTCAAAAGAAAGAGGAAGTGAGTAATGTATCAACTCCAGGAACTGTAATCTAGAAGAGAACTTGGTTTAATTCGCAGTTGGTTTATTGCAGCTTTCTAGTCATTGAATGTGGTGGTTGCATTAGCCTTTGGGTTTGAGACTAAGGACATTTTCAGCCAGTACAGAAAATACCTGTTAATCTTTCCAGAAATGCTTCCCTTGTCCTTGTGATCTCTTGTGAGCTGAACTGATAGTACAACGTTATCCTTCCTCCAAGCTATCTTCTGTAAACTAAAATCTCCCCATCCCAAGTGAGAAGAGAAGGAGGTCTTGTAGACCTAATCAGGCGAGCAGCTTAGCAAAAAAGCCTCATCTATACCATTTTTAAAGAAACTACTAAATGTTTGCATTCTGGGTGGTCCATGCATGTTTTCTTTGATGGCGAACAGCTCAATAGTCACTTCACCTCTACCTCCTACAAAATTTCTGTCTTTTCTGTCACTCAAGAAGCACCCAATTTAGATGTGGGTTGACTTTGCCTCCATGATGTTAAGTGTGTGGGGGGGGGGGGGGGGGGTAACACCATAAGTTCCCAACTGTTCCTGTTTTAGATCCAAATCCCTCTTTTTGGCCTGGTGTATAGACCTTCATAAAAATGTATTATTTAACTATCAAAGGTGTTTTCAAAACTAACTACTTTATCAAAATGTTTAGATGACTCAATTCGTTATTTTGAAAAGCCAAGATAATGGAAAAATAATGTTGAAAACATTATATTTTGGGTTAAACCAATTGTTTTTTTTGTGCAATAATCCCCATGGTCCATGTTACTGGATGCATGGCAGGAGCATGTCATTTGCCTACATACTATTTGCTATAATGTGTCCCTCTCCCGCATCTCACATACTTGGGACTTGAGAGGTATGAGCAACACTGTTGTACGACTGCTCTGTAAATAATAAATAATAAATAATAAAGAAGAAAGTGGTTTACTTAATTATCCAATGTCTATTCTTCAGTACTTCCCTCTTCTCACATGTATGAACAACAAAAATTGATACTCCATCATTTATGGTAATAAGATGTCACTAAGTCCAATCATCCTCAGTGGTGCAATCCCTTTTGAATTAGTTAACTTCTACTTTCCCTACCATGGCCAGTGCCTAGGGTATTTTTAAACTTTCCTCCATTATGTTTTGATTTGTGGTCCCATTGTGCCCCAACATCTGATCGCCATCTTATACTCATGGTTATAGTGCTATATTATTACAAAAGATAATATGCTCGCAAATATGAACTATGCGAAGGGTTGTAAGTCAAACAACAGAGGAAATATTCCTAGATGACCCTACAGACGTTGACGTTGACGTTGTGTTTACAGGATATGTGAGCGGCCAGAACGTCCGACACACAACTGACTCATGAATGAAGTCCGCTTTGATATGTTACCCTAGAGACAAAGAATAGACAATGAGGAAGAGATAACAGACAGAGACAACTGATAACAACAGTCAAAGAGGAAGGAAATCCTCAGAAAGCAGAAATGCAGTGTTGCCAGGAGTGCAGATCCTAAACACAGACTCTAAATATGCCCATTTATATATATGTATGAAAGGTAAAAGGAAAGCTGAAATTCAAACAAACTTGTAGCTACACTAAAAGTTTAGGTAGTACACCAAGGGCATTTGTAAGATACTGGTGGGTCCAGAGAGAAAATCTCATTAGCCGGCCCCCAATTACTGTTTATTCCACCCAAAGTGACAAATCATGTTAATAGCAAGTATAGAGAGTAGAAACAAAGTTTTGGACCAGACCTTAGCTGTTCAGGCGTTCTTCCATTAAAAGGCATTAGCCCATTGGAAGGGAGTCAAACAAATACAGCCATATGGTCTTGTTTTGGTAATGGTATTGACCAAATATGGTCATGGTCACAGTAGGGCAAAAGCATCAACTGAGAGGTCCCACGCTTTTGTTTACTTTTAGCGATGGGCTCCTGAAAATGTCATTCGACTTGAGTCAGCTATGGGACCAGACATTTCAATTGGTCAGCAGATTTTTTTTATGTGATTGACGTGATTAACGTGGATCTGCATCGCTACATATAAATCATAAAAAAATTCCTGCGCTAAGTGAAAAAACTGTAAAAAAAGTAAAGCAAAAGCTGCAAACACAGACCTGAAGAACACAGACCAAATACAATATATAAACAAATAGTGTTGCGCTAGCAAGTGAAAATTAAGTGACTGAAAATCATCTGATTAGAATCAATGGTGAAAAAAAGGGGGGTATAAAAACCACACCTGTGAAATAAAATACAAAATATATCTACCATATATATGGGACGCCCCGGAAGACGTCATTCTATGACGAAACTAGTTGGGCGGTTCCGGATACGTCGCAACCACGTCCCCAACGGCGGCCGGAGATTTTTTTACTGTTACACGCGGGACGCTGCCATCTGTATTCAAGTGTACCAGATTTTATATTTTGCCTGCTTGTACATTATTGGAGTAAGTGCAATCTTTTTAAATAAATTGTTTTTATATTACGGTATCACGCTATGTGCACCTTTCTTCTCATTGGTTCATTCCCCATGGGTTTTACCCTCTACATGTGAGGATTGACATCTCCAACCTTTTCTGGATCCGTTACTAAAAGTATATCCTGTGAAATCACTGGGATTGGTCCCCACAGATTACATGCCTATGTGGTCTATCTATGACAGTAGATGACCATGTATATCTGGTAAGCAGCCTATTATACATCTCCTTGATCACAGGTGCCAGTTAACAGAAACACTTTAAAGATTTACCATCACTGCTGGGACTTGCGGTTCCTTTCATAGACTTTTTAGTTTTACATATTGGTACATATATTTTGTATTTTATTTCACAGGTGTGGTTTTTATACCCCCCTTTTTTCACCATTGATTCTAATCAGATGATTTTCAGTCACTTAATTTTCACTTGCTAGCGCAACACTATTTGTTTATATATATGCATCGCTAAATAGCATGATTAATTCTCAATCTACAGCATGGCTTTGTTATAAAGGGGGCTCTCACACTATCGTGGGAAATAGGTGACTGGAATAGATGCATCAAAGGCTGCTGCTAACACTTAAAGCTTATCCTTAGACCCCATTCAGACAGGGGCGACACGACTTGCTGGGGCGACCTGTGAAGTCGCGGTGCACAGCACGGACTTCATATCATTGAAGTCAATGCAAGTCGCCTCCAGGTCGCCCCAAAGTAGTACAGGACCCTTTTTCTAAGTCGGAGCGACTTGTGTCGCTCCTATTAGAACGGGTCCTGTGCTAATCAATGGTAGGCGACCCACCGCGAACCAAGTCGCCTGACAAGTCGCGCTAGTGTGAATGGGGACTTAGCCTTGGACATATATTAAAGTGTAATATAGTGTTGTGCTACCTTTTAAAGTGCAGAGAAATAAATACGGTAAATAAGTAAATCAATGAGTGTGTTGCCTTGTGTGCAAAGAATGCAAAATAAATTGCATAAAATTATACATTTAAATATTGCTCATAGTCATTGCATATGTTAAAGCATATCATAAAAAGGGCGATAGAATAAGGTACTAATAGTCCATACTTATTTGCAAATATAGGCAGGGCAGCCATCAGAAATATTGGGGCCCCTGACACAGCTTTAGGCCTTGGCCCCCTGGGGCCTTACTACCAACATTCCCCTTGGGACGGCCGGGCCCTTGAGGATGCCCGGGCCCCCTACATGTGTATGGGCTGTCCCCCCCTGATGGCTGCCCTGAATATAGGTGATGGTATAGGTGAAGCAAGGTCCTCAAAAGCATGCTTAAAAAATGAACGTGGTGTATCCAAAAAAAAAATAATAATAATAAACTGCATTGAAATAATACACTATGAGAGATCTCTACTTATACCCCTTCCCCCCGAGAGCAAGATATAGAGTAGTAAGGAGGAGTGAGATGATATACACCGCGAGGACTCCACCATCCAGGTAACCCCTGAAAATACCGGTTTAACACATAAGGCAATTTGCAAGAAAGTGAGAGGTGAGAGGCCAGGCACACAGGTTTTGAGGCTCCAGCACGGAGGATCACCCTCACTTTCTGCAATAATCACAGCACCAAAAAGTTTTCACTTTATGCACGGTTCTCTGTTTGGACATACATGGTCCAATCTGCATGATATATGTATAATTTTTTTGGACATACCACATTCATTTTTGAAGCACACTTTTGAGAACTAAGATAAATGTGAAGAGATCATCAGATGTGTTATACAAATAGAATTTCTATAGTATATGGACACTAAATAATATTTATTTATTTGGCAATTTATATACTATTTTTCACCTTTTTGCTTTAGTGTCGATTCACACTACCGCGACTTGTCAGGCGACTGGTCAGCCTGACAAGTCGCGGTCCATTGTGTGCTACGGGAACCGTTCTAAAGTCGCTCCGACTTAGAAAATAGTTCCTGTACTACTTCGGGGCGACTTGCATTGACTTCCATTATGTGAAGTCCGTGCAAGTCGAGCCGAAGTCGCAGTGCACGTGACTTCACAGGTCGCCCCCGAAGTCGTGCCGCGGTATTGTGAACCGGCACTTATGTCTATGTTTACAATTAGTTGAGATACCTTGCTCCACAAAGTCACCTATACCATCACCTATATTTGCACATAAGTATGGACTATTAGAATGACATCACCCTTTTTTATGATATGCTTTACATATGCAATGATTATGAGCAATATTTATATGTATAATTTTATGTAATTTATTTTGCATTTTTTGCACACAAGGCAACACACTCATTGATTTACTTATTTATCGTATTTATTTCTCTGCACTTTAAAAGGTAGTGCAGCACTATATTACACTTTACTACAGCATGGCTTGCTTTTTTTTAAATTAATGGACTAGTCAAAAATTGTTAAACTGTCTTTGCTGTTTACCTGTTATGTGAATGAGTAGGGGTACTATGTAGCCCTTACTCATTCACATGGAGGGGGGGGGGCAGTATTCTGATAAGCTCCCTGCCCACAGATCCAAACAACCACTGGAACAAGGTTGTGGGGAAGATGTCTCTCTCCTCATCAACATGGGGACAAGGTGCTTTGCCAGGGGGCTCTCTGCAGGCAACGTATCCCTTCCCGTGTTAAAGCGGAGTTCCGGCCTATTTTGCAACTTTAGTGATTCCTGGAGTGCTCGCTATGCTGATCAACAATTGGGCATTTTCAATTTTTTTCGGGGGTCCCTTACCTTATTTTCAGAGCATTTTTGATTGTACTTCCTCCTTCTTCCCCCTCTTTGGCCACAGCCACCAACATCACTTCCGCCTTTGCATTGCATCCTGGGAGCGGTTTGTCATCACTCCCAGGAGGCTGGAATCAGGAAGAACTCCCAGAACACTCCCTGGAATCAGGAAAAAGGACACAGCAGATTACACTGCAGCTTCAGATGCCCACATCCAAGATGGCCGTGCCCAGACAGTGGTTTTAAAAGTGCGATTTCGACTAAAATCCAATACTGTACACCTTGTAAGTATGAGAGTAGCGGTTCTGTAAAGGGCGATGGATTAGTATTATAGGGGTATTTTTAGTTAAAAAGGTATTTGAGGCCGGAACTCTGCTTTAAGGACATTTGGTCTGGTGTGGTTTAGGAGAGGGGATGCGTGCTAATCCCCCCCCCCCTCCCCTTCCTCTCTTCCTTTCAATCCAGGCTGGCTACATGCTTGGATAAGGGTCTGCTTTTTGTGTGGGTTTCCCCTTTAAAATGTATACTAGGCCCAAAGGGCCTGATCTCTGATTTTTTGGTGTTTTTTTTGCATAGGGTCCACCATTAACATTTATATCAGACCCTCAACATGAATCTGGTATGGATGAAGGGAATCTCTGGCAGTTTGTAAGTTGTTGAATCTATCATTTACTGGCAAATTAAATGCCATTTTTTTTGTAAATGTCAGTGTTTTGGGATTCCATTGATTGTAAAAAGACCCTCAGGATCATTTTGCTCTAATATGGACTATGCCATGTACAAATGTCTATAAAGTCAGCAAATGGAAAGTCATTCATGTTTACGGGAAGTCTCTTTTACTGCTAAATGAAATTAAAACAAAGTTATTTTGGTTCAGTGAGACAAATAAGTTTAAATATAGACATCTGATGATCCAACGATTCAAAAGAATTTTTGCTTTTTGTTGTGGTTCCTCGGTTCTCAATTTGTGTGCAAAATGGAAACCACTCCACTTCCCTCACTGCTGATGACCTTCTTTTTTTTCCGTGGAACCTTGCCATTTTCTACAGTTGGTGTTGTAGAAGTGTTCTTAATGTTCATTTAAAGCAGATGTAAATTTTATCTATATGCATGTTATCATGTTATCAACAACTGGAATGTATAAAATATTGTTTTCCCCATTTTTTATCTTTTTATTACATCTTGTTATTTCTGATCTCCTCTAGCCTATTTTAGTCATCTCCTGCCTACATGCACTCAACCCAGCATCAGCTTCACCACATTGCTCTGGACCGGCTTGCTAAAAGTGACAACGATAAACCTTGAATGCACAATGTGTGTCTGCATGGTCACTTGTAGTCTATTTCAAGTGTGAAAGCGACTGGGAGACAGTTGTTACCCCATAAGAGGAAATACCTAAACAAGGGCCTTAAAGTGATACTAAACACACACTGATTAATTTACATTGTCCCTTATTATTCTGAATGTGAATGTCGGCACTGTAATTATTTTAATAAAAAAAAAAAACATCTAAGTATCTATTTTCTAATCGATATACAGCTGTCACGTGACCCAGATCTTTCCCAGCCTGTCTGCAGGGATACATAAGCAGGAGGAGCTTCTAGTTGTCTGCTGCTGGTCACCTGTTTAAAAAAAAAAAAAAATATATATATATATATATATAAACAGCCTTTAGAATACAAACTAAGAATGAATAATTAATATCAATAAACGATTTTAAATTGTCATACAAATATATTTGAAATCTTTATTATTTTTTTGGCAATAACATGATGTGGACAGATTTCTGCCAGTTACAAGCTCTGTCATGCCCCTCCAGCCTATATATTAGAATAAAAGGGAGGTGAAGCCTCCATCAATCTACACGTAATATCCTGACTGCATTGTGTTTAGCCGGTTAGTGGGCATGGAGGAGGAGGGAGGGAGTGGGCTGTCATTTACCACCTGTGTATACACCCACATGTATGACTCTATAGTCACATGGGCTGCTCAGATGTGATAGGGAGGAAAGGTTCAGCATAGAAACTCGCTGAAAACTGAGCATATACAGAGTTGCCAACAGTGCTCTGCAAAATCCCAAGCTGAATTGGGGACTTGGACAAAATGTGGTGATAGAGAACAGCAGGATCAACCAGGTTTTTTGTAGAATAGAGAAAACGAATCTCAGTGACTTATTGATGGTTTTTCATGATGTGGGTTTAGTGATACTTTAATGGCAGGATCTTGGGTTATTATGGTAATAAAAGCTGGTGATTTAGTATAATTTAAAACAACTTTGTAAACTGCATTACCATGTTAAAGCTTATTATGGGGGATCACAGTGATTACAGCTAAATTTGTTTGGATGCAAATATTACTTGTGTATTTTCCTTTCTTTCCATTGCTGATTTTTACTTTCTGTAAAAGAAATAAATAAAATGATGGTCTTTATTTGAAAAGGTTTAGGTTGAAAAGAGCTTCTGTAACCCTCAGGAGCAATTTAAAGCCAATTGCACCCTTACAAACCACCTTAATTTTACCTTCACGGTTGATTTCAATGCATTTTACCCAAAATGGTAAAATTATGTTGAATCTACCTCTGTTTTCATGAAGGGCTTGCAGTGCTGCTCTAAGCTAGAGGCTTAAGGATCTCTCCGCCAGTGCTGGTAGAGGCCATCCACAGTGATAACACCGGGTCAGTTTGAGCAGCGTTTCATCCTCGGCAAGTCTACTTCTATTTTGTTTAAATTTCGGTTCAATAAATTATCTTAATTCATCTCATCTCTAGTAGTAGTAGTAATCTAAGGTTCCTGCTGAAAACTATTACATGATAGCAGGCACCCAGCAATGGCTGGTGAATTCACCCAAAATTTTAGGTCTATTTTTTTTTCTCTTTTATTGCTATCCCATTTCCCCATTGGCGAAAGTCACCCTCCCTCTTTCTCTTGGTGACCACTGTTACCAAGACAGAGTTGTGACCAGAGCAAGACGTGACAGTAAATCAATGGGGAAATAAGTTCCACTGAAAATTGTCTACAAAAGGAATTCCCCTCACTTTGATGAGGTTTCTTATGATTTCCTTCGTATGTGCAGGACAGAATGTGAAGGGAAATCTCCCCAGCCTAACAGAGGACTTAACTCTTCTATATTCTATCCAAATTAGTCAAAAATTTGTTTTAGCTGTATATACACTTTAATGTGTTGCAGCTGCAATAGAGGGAGCGTTGCCAGTCCCCACTGGAAAGAAAGCAGCTGTCAGCTAAAAAGAATTGGAAGATCTGGTGCTTTTGCTGCCTGGACCCCGACTGGCCCACTGGCAGTCAGTGAAGGGCAATAGAAGGAGCAAAAGTACTTAGGAACCTTCTCTCATCCCCAGTAGGTTGGACAGAAACCGTATGTACGTACCTATATCTACATCATTTACAGTATCACTCCGCTTGGCAGGAGTACCTCTAGCTCAAGTACAGGCATACCCCACTTTAAGTACACTCACTTTAAGTACACTCGTAAGTAAGGACACAGCTTGTTCAGCTTGGCATGACACTACTCCCGGTTTTTAACATTGGCGTCTATAGGAAATCTTGGTCAGCTTGACATGGCACTGCTCCCAAACCATAAGTGACAGGGATACCAAACTTAGGGAACACCGAGAGGGGACTCAGGACTACAACATATCCTGTTTGCCTAGCTAATCTATTATGTCATAGTCCTGGATCCCCTTAACATGCTCCCCAAGCTTGGTGTCCTTGTCACATGGTTTGGGAGCAATGCCATGTCAAGCTGGCCAAGATTTCCTATGGAGCTAGTGTATTTACATGCATTGAGAAATGAAAAAAGGTATTGCTTCACTTTAAGTACATTTTCGTTTTACATACATGCTCTGGTCCCATTGTGTACTTAAAAGTGGGGTATGCCTGTAACATACTATGTTTTGGTACTTGTTTTTTTGACAATAGTTTGCCTTTGGTAACCAAGAGCCATTTCTAGTAATTATAACCTGTCATTGACGTGGTGCTATTATCTCTTTACATTATACCAGCATTGGGTGTGACATATATATATTTTTTTTGGGCTCTATTATGCCATTCAGCTATGTTGGACTATTGACAAACTCTTTTCCTAAAACTCGTTGCTTAATGTCAACTTTCTTGAAACACTTCAACCTCTTAGTCCAAGAATAACACAGGAAATGGTGAGAATTACAGACCAAAAAACATTTCTCACCATTGGGTAAGTTGAGAGACCACTTCATTTACCCTCCAGTCACGTGAAGGACTTCTGTTTTGTTTGTCCCTGCCAGAAACAAGAACTAAAATTTTTAATTCATTAGGTTTTACACAAACGAAAATACTTCATGTAGGAAGGAAGTGGAACAATCAATTGTCTTGCTCAACCCGGCCATTGATGTCATTCATCGGGCTGTAAGCTCTGTCAGGTCTTCCCGCTCCCCCAGAACATTTCAGTTCCTATTTTCTGACCACTGGGATATTGCACTTTGTGTATTTTTAAGTAATGTGTTCCCAAGCTCTAAAAATATTTCTCAATGGGCAGTCGGGGACTTTAAACAATGGGCTAGTTAAATACCAAGACATAATCAACCTAGGGTGGAGTTACCTAGGGGACAACAAGGGAAGCAAGATATAACCAGCTCAATGCTTTCCTATTATAGTTTTTTACTGTACTTCCGAACAACCAGGTAGGCTGCCTTGGGTATGTTAGAAATGTAGGAATCTGACAATAAAATAGAACTCCATCCCAACAGTTCTTATAAATTAAAATGTGTAGTGCAGACCCTCTGACTGGCCTGCTATCTTGTCCCAGGCTCTCTTTCCTATCAGTGTCAATGGAAGCCAGGCGCACAGCAGCATCCAAACTTCTGGCTCAATGAGTAGTCTAAGGGTTGCCTTTCTAAGTTTATTGCATGCAGTATTACTTGGATAGAGCACAAGAAGCTGTGGGATACTCCAGAATGTTCAGCAGTAGTATGAACATGCCCTTTCTTCTGCAGCTATTCTTTAGAAAAGTCCCTTAGCAATAGCTCAGGGAATGGACAGCACTGGAACGCCATAAGCAATGTTCCAGGTCAGGTGATCCTCAGTCTTAGTGCAACAGGGGGTTATCAACAGCAGGATTTACCCAGATTCTTCTTTCAAGTCCTTGGGTACTTGGATGCCTCCCCCAGAGATTGGTAGACAGACGCTTAGACTTTCCAGACTGGATCCTAGGTGAAATCCCCCTTTTTTAGCTTGAAGCTTCTTTGAAAGTAGCCCCCCCCCCAGCCCAAGCTTAGCCGGGGGCCTTGCTGAGCTCCTGATAAAGGTGCTGGGTTGCCTGGGAGGGCAGCAGGCCTCTAAGCTGGGTGCTTCTCCTACTGGATAAGGACCCAGACTGGTCAAGCCCCAGACTATTTATGTGATCTGCAACCACCTACTGGGCATGCCTCCCCATGGATTGTCTGAAACCCCATAATTCTTCAAGCTGCTCTATTGACCTGCTCCACTTATATGTCCTGGAGCTTTCCAAAAAGCAGGGAGAAGCAATCAAGCCTGCAGCCTGTGAGACCCTGATCAGTCCAGAGCAATCAGCAACTGCCCCACTAATTACAGATGAGTCCAAAAGGAACTAAATTTACCTGACAGCCTAGCACCTAACTAGGAGGGTGCTACAAATGCCTTTTGCTCCAATTGGTGAAAATTTATTGTTGTTCTCCTTTGTGGGATGCTAACTCAGTGGATCATCAATCATATAAATCATACAATCATACAATTTCAATCATATCAAACAATCATATTTCTTGTTCAATTTTCATTATTACATTTTTAAAAAATACAAAGGTTGCACAGATAAACTTTTGTGCAGAGTATAGATGGACAATATATTCCTGAAAGCTTCAGACATTATAAAAACATGAAGGCATTGGCAGTACTGTTGTATATTGAAACCAATTAATTTGTTGAAGTGGACTTTTCAGTAACTTTAAGTCTACATGAATAAATTCCCGACATGTCACAATATGCAGCAACTGTATAATTCTTCAAAGATTCACTTTAGCTTATCAAAGAACAGTCCAGTGACTTTGCCTAGGCTGAGATCATGTCACCAGTCTCCTGCAGACAAGAGGAAGCATTTCCCCAGTCTCCTCTGCACCATTGATCACTTGGATTGAACATTGTTACTTTGGCAAAAGTTAAGGGGTTGCAGCAGAGGACTAGTCTGTAACAAACATTTGTAAAGCCAAGACCTACACAGGAACCAGAATTCACATTTATTGCATGCACTTGACATGAAAAAATTTCTGGTGATATCTCCACATTACACTGCATTAGGTGTAACGTTGGGCATACACACAATGAACAAGCTCCTAAATCTATGCTCTACAGCACGGATGTAAGAATTTCCTGCTGCTCCTATTGTATTCTGGAAGTCAGATTAACCCCTTTACCTCCTTCTTCCTCTGTGTATGACCTGTATATATAATGTATTTAGTGTACCATTACCAAGCTTTTAACCACATTGATACCATCATGTATCTTCACTCCCCTTGGGGGTGTCTACTTTCCAAAAGGGGAACATTTTAGGGGTTTTCCTGTCCTGGTATTTTTGTTTGCTATATTTTATAACAGAAAGTAAAGGAAACAGCTCCTTTTTTTTGTAGCCACAAAATGTAGCCACCCTGCCGTAAACAGGGTGATTTTTTTCTTGTTGGGTGGTAATCAGCCCAAGATGATTTATAATACTGCACTCATTTGGTCTTCCCATAAGCTCAATGTTGCTGTTGCTTCTGCCTGCTGCCAGTAGGTACCACTGCTACCTGCAATAGAGTGAGAAGCCATAAAATTACTGGTTTATGGATATTTATGTTCTCTATGGCTAACCAGTAGGCGTTTTATTGCCAGTTGTGCATACTGGGCGGGGACATAAATATTTGAGGCTGATGGTGTGAGTTCTCTTCCCCCTGCTCTTCAGCATTGGGAAGTGTGCTGTCTGTTAGGCCTGTAGCCTGTGTGGGGCTTAACATGTGGTCTGTGCTTAGGCTTGGATTGTGTTTAGAAGTGATCGTAGAAAGCTGTCCTTCATGGTAGAGTGGGAAGCTGAAACAAGTTAGAGTACCAGAAGGAGAAGCCTGCTGGAGAAGCTGCAAAGAAGCTGGATCCTCAAGGGGACCTGGCAGTTTTTTAGGGGGGATGCACAGAAGCAAGGGAGGATGCACAGAGGCCTGGGAGGATGCACAGAGGATTAGGAGGATGCACAGGGACCTGGGAGGGTGTTCAGAGGCCTGGGAGGATGCATAGAGGTTTGGGAGGATTCACAGAGGCATTGGAGGATGCAAAGAGGCCTGGATGGATGTACTGAGACTTGGGAGGGAGCACAGAGGCATGGGAGAATGCACAGAGGCCTGGGAGGATACATCGACGCCTAGGAAGATGTTCAGAGGCCTAGGAGGATGCACAGAGGTTTTGGGTGGATTCACAGAGACATGGGAGGATGTACAGAGGCCTGGGAGGATACACTAAGGCTTGGGAGGGAGCACAGAGGCATGGGCGGATTCTCAGAGGCCTGGGAGGATGCACAGAGGTTTGGGAGGATGCACAGAAGCATAGGAGGGTGCACAGAGGGTTGGGAGAGAGCACAGAGGCCTGGGAGGATGCACAGAGGTTTGGGAGGATGCACAGAGGCCTGGGAGGATACACAGAGTTTTGGGAGGATACACAGAGGCCTGGGAGGATGCACAGAGGTTTGGGAGGATACACAGAGGTTTGGGAGGATGCACAGAAGCATAGGAGGGTTGGGAGAGAGCACAGAGGCCTGGGAGGATGCACAGAGGTTTGGGAGGATACACAGAGGTTTGGGAGGATACACTGAGGCCTGGGAGGATGCACAGAGGTTTGGGAGGATACACAGAGGTTTGGGAGGATACACAGAGGCCTGGGAGGATGCACAGAGGTTTGGGAGGATGCACAGAGGCCTGGGAGGATACACAGAGGCCTGGGACGATGCACAGAGCTTTGGGAGAGAGCACAGAGGCCTGGGAGGATGCACAGAAGTTTGGGAGGATGCACAGAGGCTTGGGAGGATGGATGCACAGAGGTTTGGGAGGATGCACAAATGCATGGGAGGATGGACAGAGACTTGGAAGGGAGCACAGAGGCATGGGAGGATGCACAGAGGCCTAGGAGAGACCACAGAGGCCTGGGAGGATGCACAGAGGTTTGGGAGGATGCACAGAGGCATGGGAGGATGCACAGAGGTTTGGGAGGATGCACAGAGGCATGGGAGGATGGACAGAGACTTGGAAGGGAGCACAGAGGCATGGGAGGATGCACAGAAGCATGGGAAGATACACCTACAGAGACCCGAGTTGATGCGTAGAGGCAGGGGAGCAGGCGGGTGCAGCTGGCTTCGGGTCTCAGAGCTGCCTGGAGCAGCTCTGCCACTTCAGCAGACAGCGGGCTGTTGGCTGATTCTGGGTCACAGGAGAGCAAAAGTAAGTGTACTCCTGCTACTACCCAAAGGAGAATTATGGCCAAAAAGCTTAGGCCATACATCTCTCTTAACCATTTCTCCCTGTGTGTCTGGAGCCATAACATACTGTATTTAAAAAAGCCATTAAAATGACTGACACCCAAAGATTTTCAATCCCCCATGAGCAGCTATAGACCCAGCCCTTGGGTAAATGTTAGCCCACCCTGCCACTGGTGAGGGGGGTGTCCTTCATATGCCTCAGAGGGTCAGGGGTTGTGCTACAAAATGCTTAGAAAAAAACAAAACAAACAAACAAAAGAAAAAACAGTAGTTATTATGTACCACCAAAGAAAGCACCATCTGTCTCAAAAAATGGCATAACATTAATTTTGTACAGTGTTGCATGACAGAGTAGTTGTCAGTCAAACTATCACAGCACTGAAACCTGAGAAATGTTCTAGTAATAAAGGGTTATTAAAGGAAGGGGTTAGGAAAAAAATCTATTTTTATTCTAAAGTTTTATGTGATAAAATGGTGATGATTGTTTTCTAAGTGCAGTTATCCTTTGATTAATCCATGCCCTGTGTGCTATGGGGGAGTGTGTGTATCATGCTGTATAATAGATGGGAAAGGACTGCCAAGGTAAAACACCCAATTAAGAGAACTTGACTGTGTGTAGATGGCATTCATTGCTTTGGTGAATACATTACCGCGGGTTACAGGGTTTACATCTCCATACACTTAAGTTGTCATGGCAGCACTTCCGGAACATACTGTATTGAAGAGCTGTGCGGAGACTCATCATTGTGCTGGGAATACAATTCTCCGGCAGTAAAAAGCTCCATGGACTTACTGACACATCATGAGCCTTAAACAATCCATAGCGGGGCTCAGTGTTAATAAGTGACTCTTGTTTACCAGATCCCACTTCTGTACACAATGTCAGCTATTCACATCAATACTTTACTCCCTAGGTATTCAGTAGCATCATACAGACCAGTGCCGGGAGTCGGGACAGACTGTTTGATCATCTTTGGGTTCATCAATGCAGGATAGGCTTTCTAGAGGAAGCACAACGTTTCGGGAAAAAAACACAAAAAACATTAATTATTAGTAATATGGGCCCAGAGGCACAGGGTACCCTTGTGTCATAAAACCCTTTTCTACCAACCTTTGACAATCCTATTTCATCCTAAATATTATTAAAATCATCTGTTTTACAGCAAGTCATATAAGAGACCTAAACAGCAGACAGCAGAATGGATAAGGAAATAAATAAATCTGATTAATTGTATAATATAAGTAATTAATAAACATGATGTTTAATCTAGTTATATTGTCTTCCCTGGTTTTTCCTTTTCCTCCTCAACAACAAAAAACATTTCTTTTTATAAAAACAGAAATTATAATTTTATTATTATTATACTATAATTATTATTTTTATAATTATATTTATTATTTTAGATCCACTGATGTCCTCACTGGGTCTCTGTGTTTACTGTGAAATCTTTTTTTTTTTTTTAAAAAAACAGAAGTTATTATTTTTGTATTATTATTTTGTTTATTACTGTTATTTTTATTTATTATTATATTATAATTATCATTTTTATAATTATACTTATTATTTTAGATCCAGAGGTGTCATTACAGAGTGTCTGTGTTTACTGTGCAATATTTCTTTTTTTTTATAAAAACAGAAGCTATTATTTTATTATTATTATATTAAAATTATTATTTTTATAATTATACTTATTATTTTAGATCCACTGATGTCCTCACTGGGTCTCTGTGTTTACTGTGAAATCTTTTTTTTTTTAAACTGAAGTTATTATTTTTGTATTATTATTTTGTTTATTACTGTTATTATTATTATTATTTATTATTATATTATAATTATTATTTTTATAATTATACTTATTATTTTAGATTCAGTGATGTCATTACAGAGTCTCTGTGTTCACTGTGCAATATTTCTTTTTTTTTTTTTATAAAAACAGAAGTTATTATTTTATTAATATTATATTAATATTATATTAAAATTATTATTTTTATAATTATACTTATTATTTTAGATCCACTGATGTCCTCACTGGGTCTCTGTGTTTTCTGTAAAATCTTTTTTTTTTTTTTTTTTAAACAGAAGTTATTATTTTTTTATTATTATTTTGTTTATTACTGTTATTATTATTATTATATTATAATTATCATTTTTCAAATTATACTTATTGGTTTAGATCCAGTGATGTCATCAATGGGTCTCTCTGTTTACTGTGCAATATTTATTTTTATAAAACCAGAAAATATTATTTTATTATTGTTATATATTATTATGTTTTTTTAAAATAATTATACTTATTATTTTAGATCCAGTGGTGTCATCACCAGGTCTCTGTGTTTTACTGTGCAACGCACCCAGATCATGGCTGGTGGGAGGGGCTGTGCATAACTTCCTGTAAACATCACAGCACCCTGCTTCAGTACTCCTCTCTCAGAGGTCCTCAGCACTGATGCAAGCAGTGGACTGGCTTTTGGGATATGCAAATATCAAAATGCTTTGATGGGAGGAGGGGGTGTACTTAGACAGGCTGTATTTGCTTGTAGACTGTGTTAGCTAACACCCCCTACTAGTGCCGGGACAAGGTCATCCAGAGCCCAGGGTGAACATGCCAAATTGTGCCCCCCCCCCCCCCCCCCCGCCCAAGATTAAGAGAGCATTATGTGTCAGCAAAGGTACCCTCCCCTCAAAAAAAATAACCGTTAATCTGCATACTTAGATCAAATCCTCTCATTCCACATATGCTCCCAGTACAATAACACTCCCCCCCCCCCCCCCAAAAAAAAATAAAAAATTCCCCCTCCTACCACCAATGGATGGGCCGCCACTGAGAAGAGCTGTGAGGGCTCCGCTTATACCAGCAGAAAGGAGTGTGAACTGTCTGCTGGCGGGGGGTCTGCAACAGTTTTCCCATACTGAAAACTGCTGCAATCCCGTGGTTAATTAGTTGCAGAATTCACATCAGTTTCTGTTTTACTTTAGGTGGGTGGCACAGATGGACCTGAAGCAGATCTATCTGCTTTGTTAATGTTGTACATACCTAAAACACGGCATTCCTGAAATCCTGCACCATTTAAACTTATTTGCTCCATACTACTAAATAGGGCTGAACGATAGTCGATGTGATATCGACTATCGTTCTGCGGGCGTGGGCGATATTCATATCGCCGAAGACACGATATTTAGCATAGGCAGGGAGGCAGGGAGAAGTCGGGACTCGGGGGGAGGAGGAGGACTCACAGTGCTGGCAGCCGACACATCCGTTTTGCTTTCAGCTGTGATCGGAACTCCGCCCCTCCAGCCCGATGCAATCCATCCCTCCCAGCTCTGCCTCTAGTCTCCAGCCGACCATTACTCCGCCCTGCTCCGCCCATTGTCTCTCCTGGCTGCATCGGGGGCGCACACGGGGGCGGGATCAGGCTGTAATGTTTTGTAAATAGATTCAATGGAGAGACAATGGGCGGAGCAGGGCGGAGTAATGGTCGGCTGGAGAGTAGAGGCAGAGCTGGGAGGGCTGGATTGCATCGGGCTGGAGGGGCAGATTTCCGATCACAGCTGAAAGCAAGGGGAAACTCGTTTCTTTGGGGAAACTGATATCGATACAACACAGCCCAGGGCAGTGATGTGGGTGCTGTGATCAGGACCATAGACAGCATCCTCCAGCAGCTGCCTGCCCAGGGTGGCCAGGAGGGTGGGCTGTATGGGGGTCTGGCTGGGGTGGCATACATGCTGTACCATGTTTCTCAGTGCCCCACATTCATTACTCACAGGGACACCTACCTCCACCGTGCCGGCTCCATCATCGACTCGTGTGTGCTGCACTATGACTGGGAGCTGGACCAGGAGACCCGGGCATCCTTCCTGCTGGGCGGTGTAGAAGTCTATGCCATGGCCGCGATGATCTACAAGGCGGCGGGACGGGCAGATTACACCAAGCCGCTGGACAGGTTCCGGGAGCTGGGGGACGTGTGTATGCCACTCGGCTTCCTGGAGTGTGGATCGATGTCATGTCGGGCTGTGTTCTTCTACCTCCTACCACCACTGTGAGTCCTGACTCTGCCTAATCCACACTGTCAGTGTCTTCTGCATTCCACCCAGAGAAATATCGCGATATATATTGCTGAAAACCAAATATCGCAATGTACTTTTTTTCCCAATATCGTGCAGCCCTACTACTAGAAGTGGAGTGGAGGAACATGACCAGCATGGGTCAGAGGAAACCTTCCCCCTTACCCACCTGTTCACCACCCAAGATCCTCTTCCCAGAGTCCTACCAAGGAAGACACCTTACTCGACTCAAGTGGAGTTCCTCCAAAAAGTGACATTTCTACTTTAAGGACTCCTGACCCCCTGAAATGCCACATTTGGCATGTAATTTTCTTGGAGGGGGGAGCGGGTACCTAGTTTTGACTTGAGCGGAATTTATCCTCTCCCCCTTTCTCCCTGCAATCTTCTAGGACCTGTCACAGGTCCCTGAAAATTGCCCCGCCATTCAGGACACGTAACGCGACTCACAAATAAGCAGTGCTGGTTGTAAAGCCAGTTGTGGAGCCGCAAGCTGTCACAGCCAGGTGCCCACACAAGGGAGAGGAGAGATATGGAACGGAGGCCTCAGGCGGCCGCAACGCTGGATCATGGGACAGGTGAGTGTGTGTTTATTAAGAGTCAGCAGCTACACTTTTTGTAGCTGCTGATTTTTAATAAACACAGGAACGGCTGGAACTCCGCTTTAAATAGCCAGAGCAGCCTTTTTATAATTACCAAGAAAATGTAACATTACAGATCAAATAAGGTTGCAAGTCTTTGAAGTACCATAGAACAATACCATAAATCTTGGGTCTGTGGTACCAGTTAAATAGGTTATGCCCCTGGCCTTAGGACACCACCTTGAGGATGTTCTCAGCTGACCTCAGGCACATCCTGGTCTAAACTACCCGGTCACTAAGAGTTAACCAGACTGATTAGAGGATGCCACACTGAAGATGGCTTCAACCATGGGAGTGAGGGACGTTCACTTGATGATTGCAGATCTCCGACTGAAGCTTGCCTTACCCCTCTTCACAGATTATCCTTCAGATCTCCTCTACTTCTTCCAACCAATAGGTTATGTCCCTGGCCTCAGGACACCACCTCGAGGATGATCTCAGCTGACCTCAGACACATCCTGGTCTAAACTACCCAGGCACTAAGAGTTGACCAGACTGATTAGAGGACGCCACACTGAAGATGGCTTCAACCATGGAAGTGAGGGACGTTCACTTGATGACTGCAGATCTCCGACTGAAGCTTGCCTTACCCCTCTTCACAGATTATCCTTCAGATCTCCTCTACTTCTTCCAACCAATCCACTTAGTGACCTCTGCTTATATTTCCATTCAATATATTTTTTTTAAAGGAAATAAAACCCATAAACAAACATCTTCCAAAGAGGCTAAACATGCAAACATAAGGCCTATCATATCGTATGCATAAATAGTTGTCTACTAGGTATCAGCATAAAACATAACAACCAGATAAAGCATATCATAATCTCTGCAGATCAGTAGAGGTTAGTTAGGCAGGCCATGTACGATTCAAACTGTTAATGGGCATGCTGAAAGTACCAAGTGGTTTGATCAATCAACTTGGGTACAACCAGGCTACCAGATTATATTGCAATTATCGCTAGCGACTGCTATAGCCACTAGAAATAATCACTGTCTTCTCATGGCAGGGACTGCTTCCCTTGCCGCCCCCCCCCAGAAGACAACCGCTAATTCCCCAGTCAACACTATCTGTGTTATTGGGGGAATCATGCGATTTTGCGCCATGCATGGCCAGCCTTACACAGTGTGTGAACGGGCAAATTAAATAAAACTTACAGTCCATACCTAAGAAAGCTTCAATCTATACCAATCAGCTTCATACTAGCAAGTAAACAGAAGACACAGGATAAAATAAAAAGAAAGAAAGAAGAATGACAACAGAGGAAAATGAGGCGTAGACCTAGGACCCTCGACAGAATGCCTGTCGTTTCCTGAGAAGAGGTAATCAGTAATTGGGGTATATTATGACAAGACGAGGGGGAAATAAATACCATCCAATCAGGACTTTGAGATTTGCTCCTGGTAGGGAAAAAATCAAAATCCCCTTAAGCCCTGGTTCATACCGGTGCGATTTGTCATGTGATTTGACAGTTCCAAATCACATGACAAGTCCCACCTTATTGCCGGCAATGGAGCCTTTTAAATCGGCGTAACATTGAAAACTACTTTTTTTCCAATTTCATTGCTACTTCTGTTAAATTAAGTCGCAAGCTGCCATGAAATCTAAGGTAAAAATCGCACTGATGTGCAGCTTTGAAATCACTCTAGTTACATAGTTACATAGTAGGTGAGGTTGAATAAAGACAATAGTCCATCCAGTTCAACCTGTGTAGGCATGTGTGGCTGTAATCATCTCCCATACCCCTGAATGTTCTGATCCTTGAGATGTAAGTCTAAGAGTCTTTTGAAAGCCACCATACTACCCGCCGAAACCACCTCTTGTGGTAGAGAATTCCACAATCTTGTTGCCCTAACAGTAAAGAACCCCCCGCGTTGCCTGAGGTTAAAACGCTTCTCCTCTAATCGCATTGTATGCCCTCGAGTCCTCATGCAATCCCTTCGAATGAACAGCTTTTTTTCTAAGCTGGGATCCCCATTAAGATATTTATAAATTGCTATCATGTCCCCCCTCAGACGTCTCTTCTCCAGGGAGAATAAATCGAGCGATTGTAGACGCTCTTCATAGTCAAGGACCTCCAATCCCCTAATTAGTTTAGTTGCCCTTCTCTGGACTCTCTCCAGCTCCAACACATCCCTCCTGAGGACTGGCGACCAGAACTGGACGGAATACTCCAGATGCGGTCGGACCAGAGTTTTATAAAGTGGAAGGATTATAGTCTTATCTCTGGAATGCATCCCTTTCTTTATGCATGCTAATATTCTGTTGGCTTTGGAAGCTGCCGCTTGACATTGCATGCTGTTTCCTAATCTATCATCAACCAAGACTCCCAGATCCTTCTCCATTTTTGATTCCCCCAAGGGCTCCCCTCCTAACGTGTATTGTGATTTTATGTTTTTAGTCCCCAAGTGCAAAACCTTACACTTCTCCACGTTAAACCTCATTTGCCATGTCGTTGCCCACTCTGTTATTTTGTCCAGGTCATTCTGCAGGATATCTGCTTCATGTTGTGAAGTTATTGCCCTGCCCAATTTTGTGTCATCTGCAAAAACTGATATCGAACTACTGATCCCGTCCTCAATGCTGTTTATGAATAAATTGAACAAGGTTGGTCCCAGGACTGAGCCTTGGGGGACCCCGCTTACCACCTCAGACCAGTCTGAGTATGCGCTGTTTATTACTACCCTTTGGACCCGCCTTTTTAGCCAGTTCCGTATCCAAGAGCAAACCCTGCTATCGATACCTGCAGACCTTATTTTATAAATTAAGCGCTTGTGGGGAACTGTATCAAACGCCTTAGCGAAATCCAAGTACACCACATCCACTGGTCTCCCCCTATCTAGCTCACAGCTCACCTCCTCGTAGAATGTAAGGAGATTGGTTTGACAAGAACGCCCATTTGTAAACCCGTGCTGATTACTGCTGATGATGTTGTTGTCCTTAGCAAACTCTACAATATAGTCCCTTATCATCCCCTCCAGAAGTTTACATACTACTGATGTCAAACTGACAGGCCTATAATTTCCCGGGATATGCCTCTGGCCCTTTTTGAATATTGGAATCACGTTAGCTTTCTTCCAATCCCCTGGTACATCTACTGTCCTAATACTGTCAGCAAAGATCAGGAACAGTGGTCTCGATATAACTTTACTGAGTTCCTTGAGTACTCTCGGATGTATGCCATCCGGTCCTGGTGATTTGTTTGTGTTAAGTTTATCCAGCCTTTCCCTGATTTCCCCCTCTGTTAGCCATGGTGGCAAGTCCTGTTTATTACTAATAACCATACAGTCATGGTCAGTGTACCCCTCCTTTTCCTGTGTAAAGACTGACGAGAAAAAAGCATTTAGCACGGTTGCTTTTTCAGTGTCCTCTGTAACCATCCTCCCATCATTGTTAATTATGTGTGCAATATGCTCTGCCTTAGTTTTTTTGCTGTTGATATATTTAAAGAATTTCTTTGGGTTTTTTTTACTATCCTCCGCTATTTGTCTCTCAAAGTTGATTTTAGCCATCCTGATTTCTTGTTTACTTTTCTTATTTGCCTCCTTGTATTGCTCGAAAGCCGATACTGTGCCCTCTGATTTATACTTCTTGAAGGCCAATTTTTTCCCCCTAATAAGTTTTATGACGCTACAGTTTAGCCAGCCAGGTTTGGCTTTGTCCCTTCTAAATTTATTTCCCATAGGAATGCACTGCAAGATGCCTTTGCCTAATATGTTCCTAAAGCATTCCCATTTTTCCTCTGTGGTCAGGGATCCCAGGGTTTGGTCCCAGTTTACCCTTTCCATCATTGAGTACAATTTTGGAAAGTTTGCCCTTCTGAAGTTTAGGGTTCTTATGTTCCCCACTTGTCTTGTTATGTTGTTATTTACACTAAATGTGATCATCCTGTGATCGCTAGAGCCCAGGTTGTCCTGGACTCCTACCTCCGAGATTATGTCTGGGTCATTAGTGAGCAATAGATCCAGGACTGCGTTTTCTCTGGTGGGGGAATCCACCAACTGTGACATGTAATTATCCAGTAAGGTTTCCGTGAATAGGCGGGCCTTCTGTGAGTGTGCAGTCCCCTCTTCCCAGTCAATGTCGGGGTAATTGAAGTCCCCCAATACGATGACTGATCACAATTTTGCCACTTTACCCATTAGTGCTAAAAATTCCAGCTCTACCTCCTCCCCTTGGTTAGGTGGCCTATAGCAAACCCCCACAATTACTTTCCCCTTTTCTCCTTCCCTATGGAGTTCAACCCACACAGATTCTAAATCCATGCTCATCCCATCCGTAATGTCACTCCTTTCTGTCACCTTTATATTGTTCTTGACATAGAGACATACCCCTCCCCCTCTTTTTCCTCCCCTGTCCTTCCGGTACACCGAATACCCTTGGATATTGGCCAGCCAGTCATGTGAGGGGTCGAACCAAGTCTCTGTTATTCCCACAAGGTCTATGTCCTCCTCATGTACTAACATTTCCAACTCATCCATTTTATTAGCTAGGCTCCTGGCATTAGCATATACCCCTCTTAGTTTTAAGGAAGTTAAGCGCAATTGCGCTACTCTGAAGTAGCGCAAATTCAAAGCCGCAGTATACATACAGTATATGGTAACTTATGCCTTTTTGCTTTTTTGCTGCCCATATAAAAAGGAACACTTTTGATTGGAACTGCATTAATTCCACCCTTTTTGTTGGCACTGATAAGGTTAAAAAAATAAAGACGCTTAGGCAATACAGTCATTTTAACAATATACTACTTGTGATGGACCCCCTGGTACCCTACCTGGGTGCCTCTGCCAAGATTTAGCTTCCTACACTCTGAAACCAGGTATTATAGCTGAGAATTGCACCCAAGAACTAAACAACAGTAGCTTCGGTGCAAACTGGAACTCATTTTATTGTAAATTCAGACAGAATTTATACCATACAAAATCAGGTAAAAGCTTAATCATATTATCCTAAACAATGCAAACTGAAAACAGTAATCTTAGTACATCTGATGAACAGCTAACATAAACATAAATAGTAAGCTAATCAACAACTAGCAAATAACAGCTAACAGTGATCTAATTAACAGTAAGCTAATTGACAACTAGCCATCTAGACAAGCCTAGGTGATTCAGGTCAGTGCCCACCCAGACAGTCTGACAACAGTATTCAAGCAGACCCAAGGCTTTCCAAATCTTATTAACCAGCTTTCTTTCCACATCCATCTTCTTTGAATTTCAAATTGGCAGGGACCATCAAGACCTCCTTGACTGGTAAATGTGATAATCTTGCATTGTAGAATAGGACATCTTCCTGAATGCTTGTAGCTCCCTCAAATGCCAAGGCCTGTAGTCAGTGGGCAAGAGGATACCCTGCAGTCCCCCCAAAAGCCATTGTCCTGGTTGGGTCTGTCACACTACTTATACACTATATTGTCAAAAGTATTGGGACACCTGCCTTTTCACAGACATTAACTTTAATGGCATCCCAGTCTTAGTCTGTAGGGTTCAATATTGAGTTGGCCCACCCTTTGCAGCTATAAAAACTTCAGCTCCTCTGGGAAGGCTGTCCACAAGATTTAGGAGTGTGTCTATGGGAATGCTTGACCATTCTTCCAGAAACGCATTTGTGAGGTCAGGCACTGATGTTGGACGAAGAGGCCTGGCTTGCAGTCTCCACTCTAATTCATCCTAAAGGTGTTCTATCGGGTTGAGGTCAGGACTCTGTGCAGGCCAGTCACGTTCCTCCACCCCAAACAATCTCATCCATGTCTTTATGGGCCTTGCTTTGCTGGCCTTGCTCTGTTGGTTTATTGGATAAAATCTTTGTTAAAGACACGTATGTGCTGCCTCCTTCCCTTGACACCACCACCTCTGGGGTAACACACTTACATTTCCTGAAAACCCATGCGTTCAGATGCAGGAACTTAGCACAACTTTGTGCCGAGACCTGCCAGCGTAGCAGAGCTCTTGTCCCTTATGCTCATGTTCAACTTTTTTTTTTTTTGCTCTCGGAAGTCTGATTTTATCATTAGTTGCTATGGTATCAAAACTGTCATCTTGACTCCCGCGTCTGCCATATTAATTTTTCCTTCTTGTTGATCCCACAAGGTTTCTTATTGTTTGCCATTAAAATAGTCTGACCTGACACTTAGCCGGTGCAGCAGGAATAATGAATTGTGTTTGCATTTTGCTTTTCCTCTTGTTGAGGTCTTTGGCTGGGAGGAGAGATGCAGCAACGTGTCTTTGCAAAGAATCCTTATTATGCTGAATTGCTAGGAAACAACACATGTCGCTCCGTGGGAGGGTGTGAGCGCCAGCGTGGGAGAATTAACCTGCTGGCGGTCCAGGTGAAAGCCAGACACAACTCGAGGGGGGTTTTGGGTGGGGGGGATGGGATTTGACAAATTTCATTAGTGTTCCTTAAATTGTAATTACATGTCCAGCCAAAACTTTTTATCCAGAATGGCTTAACCACTTCAGCCCTGGAAGGTTTACCCCCCTTCATGACCAGGCCATTTTGTGCGATACGGCATTGCGTTAATTTAACTGACAATTGCACGGTCGAGCAGTACTGTACCCAAATAAAAATTGATGTCCTTTTTTCCCCACAAATTGAGCTTTCTTTTGGTGGTAATTGATCACCTCTGCGTTTTTTATTTTTTGCACTATAAACAAAAAAATACAGACAATTAAAAAAAAACAATATTTTTTATTTTCTGCTATAAAACACAGCCAATAAAAAAAAATGTAAAAAAACAAATTTCTTCATCATTTTAGGCCAATATGTATTCTGCTACATGTTTTTGGTAAAAAAAAAATCCCCAATAGTGTATATTGATTGGTTTGCGCAAAAGTTTTAGCGTCTGCAAACTATGGGATAGATTTATTAAATTTTTTATTTTTTTTTACTAGTAATGGCGGCCATTAGCGACTTTTAGCGGGGCTGCGGAATTGTGGAGGACAAACCGAATACTAAAGCCCCGTACACACGTACCGATCGTCGGCCGAACGATCGGCCGTCTTTTGTCCAGGGCTGTCGTGTCTGTTGAAAACTGCAAAAGACTGCACACAAATTTTGTCGGCCAACAACAGCCGACTGCAGAAGTGATGTCATGTGATGGTTCACTTTCCTTGTCTTTTTTCTTTTCTGAGCATGCCGAGTCTTGCAAATCTGCTGTCTGTCGGCCGAATTCTGTACTGACTGGCGAACAATCGGCCGTTCTGGTGTCGGCATACAAAAATTTTAATGCTTGCACGACAGATTCTGTTCGGCCGAAAGTGCGCTGTCGGCTGTCGGAAGCATCATACTAACAAGCCGAAAATTGGCCGATCGGTCGTCGGCCGAATCTTTTCGGCCGACAATTTGCACGTGTGTACGGGCCTTTAGTGACACTTTTTGCGAACCAGTAACACCAATACAGTTATAAAAAAATGCACTGTCACTGTACTAATGACACTGGCAGGGAAGGGGTTAACATCAGGGGCAATCAAAGGGTTAAATGTGTTCCCTGGAAGTGCTTGTTTACTGTGTGGGGGAGGTATTTTGACTGGGGGAAGACAGAGATCCTGCTTAGCAGAAACACAAGCTCTTCATCTTCCCCTCTCACAGAACGGCAGTCTGCCTCTCTCACATGTACCAACCCATCAATTTTCAGCAGTGTCGGGAAAAGATCATCCAGTGCCCAGGGCAAAGATGCCAAATTTTGCACCCTTCATTACGTATAGACTTATGGGGGAGAGAGAGAGCACAGCCTGCACCTCCTCCTGGTTCTCTCCTCCTCTCCTTGCTACTTACAGTGCTTGGCTGACGGTAGTAGTGATGCCCGCTTTCATTACTCCTGTGAGCCTTAAAGTAGAAGGAACTTACAGCGCCCCTCATCCTTACAATACACACTGTGCCCAGGGCAGCCATCCCTTCTGCCAACCCCTTGTCACAGCCCTGATTTTCACTACTTGTGTACCACTGTCTGTGCAACAGGAGCTGGTCTAACGACCCGCTTCTGTGGAACAGTCATGTTGGAAGTTATTACAGTGACAGTGCATTTTTTTTAGCACTGATCACTGTATTAGTGTCAATGGTCCCCAAAAAGTGTTAAAAGTTTCAGTTAATGTCCAGTTTGTCCACCACAATAGCACAGTCCCACTATAAGTTGCCGATTGCCGCCATTACTAGTAAAAATTAAATAAATAAAAAAAATCCCATAGTTTGTAGGCACTATAACTTTTGCGCAAAACAATCAATATATGCTTACTGGGAATTTTTTTTACCAAAAATATGTAGCAGAATACATATTGGCCTAAATTGAGGAAGAAATTTTATTTTTTTACCTTTTTATTGGGTATGTTTTATAGCAGAAAGTAAAAAATCCTTTTTTTTTCAAAATTGTTGGTCTTTTTTCGTTTTTTAGCGCTAAAAATAAAAACCGCAGAGGTGATCAAATACCACCAAAAAAAGTTCTATTTGTGGGAAAAAAGGGACATACATTTTATTTGTGTACATCGTCGCACGACCGGGCAATTGTCAGTTAAAATAATGCAGTGCCGTTTTACAAAAATGTGCTGGTCATGAAGGGGGGTAAACCTTTCCGGAGATCAAGTGGTTAATACCCCTGTCAGGCTTTCATGGCTATCTAGGATTTTTGTTAGAAAGATTTACACTCACTTTCCTCCTTTTTTTAAAAAAAAATGTATTACAGGTACTTATTTGGGTTGGACCAAAAGGCCCCCTGTTTGATTCGCAGAAGAATTTTCAAACATCGCAAAAGTTCGGAACCAAATAACGAACCCCATTGAAGTCTATGGGACCCGAACTGGAAAAATCAAAAATGCCTATTTTGAATGCTTATATGCAAGTAATTGGGCATACAATGGTTATGGGGGTCTGGGTACTGCCCTGGGGGACATGTATCACAACAACAGTGATTGTGTCACTGATACATGCATTGTCACTGGTCACCATCCATGGGGCCTCCTCAAATGGTGACAGTACAGTGCATGCATCCTTTATCAGCAGCCATTGGCGTGGGGGAAAAAAAGCCGAGCCAGTCTAAGGCTGTCGTTGTGCTATACTCACACAGGTACTTGTTAACAGCCCTCTGCTGCATGTGCAGCGGCTGCAGCATTGCCAAAGTTGAGTTCCACCTGGTGGGCATGTCACAAATCAGGCGGTTTACGGGCAGGTGCAATTCCTGCTGATTTTCAGCGAACTGAGCACTGGCTGTGTATGACCACCTGAAATGGCTACAGATTCTACTTGCCTGTTCAGCAGGAACCGGCTGAGATTTGATCCATCTAAGGGTAGATTGATTGTACCCAAGTCGATCTATTAATCAATAAACCAACATGACTGATTTTTAGCATAAGATAGCCGTTAGCAGTAATTATTGTGTTCTCCCGGCAGGGACGGTTCCCTGCGAGGAGAATACAATAGCTCCATGGGAGGGATCCCCTCATCAACACTGACTGTGCTCATGGAGGAATTAAGCGATTTTCTTTCCTGCAACCTGCAGATCCACTGAAGCAAGTACCTATAAATCTTTGGACCTATAGAACATGATGGTCTTTGATAAGACAAGACAAGATCCAAGCAGCCATGCTTCTAAGTAGACATCTTCCTTATACAAAGTCCATAAGGGAAGAGAACCTCTAGATTAGTGGTCATCAAACTGCGACCTTTTGCTTGTCTTTATCTACCTGGGGCACTATTTCATCCACTGATAATAACAATGGGGCATAATTCCCCCCACTGACACCAGTGAAGGGGCACAAATCCCCGCCAATGACACCAATGATGGGACACAATTCCTTCCACAAACACCAAAGATGGAGCATTGTTTTTTCCCACTGATGTTGGGACCTTTTTTACTACTCCCAATGGCCACAGTCTGGACCCTCTAACGTCTGAAGGACAGTAAAATGGTCCATTGTTTAGAAAGATTGAAGCCCTACTCTTGGAAATCATATCTAGGGCAATGATTTGGTGCCTCACCCTAATTAGACCAGAAAGCTCACAGAAATAGGGAATGAACACCCATAGGACCTGCCAAGCACCATATGCAGTGTATAGCAAAGCACAATTAAGGATTTTTTTCCTAAAAAACAAGGTCTTATAAGGCCATGCCATTAAATGGACAGTACTATGAAGACTGACTAAGAGTCAACAAGTTGGACATCGTACATGTACATCCAGTGTAAAGTTTCCAAATCATCACTGACTGTGGAAACTTTACACTGGACCTCATGCTACTTGGATTCTTTGCCTCTCCAATCTTTTTCCAGACTCTGGGACCTTGACTTCTAAATGAAATGCAAAATTTTCCACAGTCAGTGATGATTTAGGGAGCCATGTCATCTGCTGGTGTTGGTCCACTGTGTTTTATCAAGTCTAAATCAGTGCAACCCTCTACCAGGAAATTCTAGAGCTCTTCATGCTTCCCTCTGCTGACCAGCATTATGCAGATGCTGATTTCATTTTCCAGCAGGACTTGGCACCTGTCCACATTGCCAAAAGTACCAATACCTGGTCACATGATCATGATATCACTGTGCTTGATTAGTCAGCAAACTCGCCTGACCTAAACCCCATAGAGAATCTGTGGGGTATTGTCAAGAGGAAGATGATACACACCAGACCCAACAATGCAGATGAGCTGAAGGTCACTATCAAAGCAACCTGAGCTTTAATAACACCCCAGCAGTGCCACAGGCTGATCGCCTTCATGCCACGCCACATTGATGCAGTAATTCATGCAAAAGGAGCCCCTACCAAGTATTGAGTGCATACTATACTGTACACGGACATACTTTTCAGTCAGCCAACATTTATGTATTAAAAATTCTTTTTTTTATTGGTCTTATGTAATATTCAAATTTTCTGAAATACTGAATTTTGGGGTGTCACTAGCTGTAAGCCATAAATATCAAAATTTAGAAAAAAAGAAATGCTTGAAATATATCACTCTGTGTGTAACACATCTATATAAAATATACGAGTTTCACTTTTTAAATTTAATTACTGAAATAAATTAACTTTTTGATGATATTCTAATTTTATGAGATGCACCTGTATATTGTAGAGTAAAACACTTTACACACTTTTATGATCCTTCAGCTCTTATAAATTTTGTATAATTTTTACAAAAAATTCTTAAAATAGAACTATAGGCAACATTTTATTTCCATTTTGGATTGAGTAAGGGAGGGTGATAACCCCTGTCAGATTTTTATTTTTAATTTTTTTTGCCATCTGTGTCCCATTGCAGAGATTTCCCTTCACTTCCTGTCCCATAACCAAACAGGACGTGAGAGGAAATCCCTGCAAATTAAGGGAATTTCTTGGGGCCCCTCTGGTCACCAGAACTAGTGTCCCTATTGGAAGATTTCCTCTCTATTACTTTTTTGGGGATAACCCAATACTTGGGATTTTCTTTTAGGTTCACTTTCAATCATAATGGAGAACAGGACAAATAGAGAGGTGAATCTCCTAATGGGGGCACAGACAGCAATAAAAACCTGGCAGGTGTTCTAATCCCTCTCTATCTAAAATAATAATAAAAAAAAAGTTTTGCCTATAGTTATACTTTTACTGTGGTTTGCCATACATTGTATATGGTGCTGGAAAGTTCTATGAGTGTTTATTCCTTATTTCTCTGAATTTGAATGAGAGAGAACACCCTGGAAACCTGTTCTAAATACTTACCATCTTCAGTGGTGTCACTAGGGAGGTCCAGAGGGGGCCATGGCCCCCCAACATTATGATGTGCCCCCCCATGTGTCTCTGGGATGGCAGGTTGGTAAGCCAGATTGCGGGATCCCGACCTGCCATCCCCGGGCATTATTGCAAAGAACTGAGCCTGCACTAGAGGAAGCCTCACCGACAGTGTTAAGACCGCTGCCACTGTCACGGCTGGCCTTAACACTTTCATCACTGTGGTTGGCAGGTCTCACTATTCTTCCCTACCTCCTCCATGCTGAGAGAATGGCATCAATACTAGGCTTTATTACTGCGAACACTTGCACCAATCAGTGTTGCCAACCGTCCGTATATTCACGGACAGCCCATAAAATCAGGGCACTTTTCTCCTGCCCGTAAATGCCCGTAGCAGGAAAAAAGTGCCCGTTAAAACGATGGCTGCGGCGAGACAATCTGACTGCGCATGCGCGGCGTGCGCCTCGGTCTCGTCGCCGGACACTCACAGTCAGTCAGTCACTCTCCTCATCATCTCCTCCGAGTCCTCCCCCGCCTGGCCGCCTGTGCCCTGCACATGGCCCGCCCAGAATTTTCCCGCCACTGCCGCCGCGGCCGCAACCTCCCCCAGCCTGAGCCTATAGGAGCCTGTTGCCGGCCGGGGGGGGGGGGGGGGGGTGACCGTGGACCGCGTGTGGAGAGACGGAGACCCAACCAGCCCAGGACAGGACTGTCTGCAGCAGCGCCACCAGCCAGCTGAGCTCCAGTCCCACCACCCCGGCGTACCCCCACCATGACGAGGACGAGGATCCATCCATCTCTGCCTGGGCTGGCCTGGCACAGACACCACCACCATCGGCCATCCACTGTCTCCAGTGAGATTTTCTTCTCCAGAGACCGTGAGTAGTACTCCTCCTAGGGCTAGGCTCCTACTAGTCTCCTCTCCTCGCTCACAGACCCAGTCCCCCCCCCAGCCTCAGGCCCCACCTGCAACCTCTCTGACTCTGACCCCCAGGCCCCAGCCCTGGATTGAGCCCTGGGCAGGGCCAGGGCGGCTGCTGAGTGCTGACGTAGGATCCATCCATGAGGAATTGAGGATTCCATCCATCCATGGCCTCTCCTCGACCTCGCTCCCAGTCCCCCCCAGGCCCCACCACCTGCTGCCGCCTCTGACCCCCTCAGCCCTGTACCCTGGCCTGAGCCCAGGGCAGGGCTGCTGAAGAATCCATCCATCCAGGATTCCATCCATGGCCTCTCCTCACTCCCAGTCCCCCCCAGGCCCCACCTGCCAGTGCCACCTCTGACTCCCTCAGCCCTGGCCTGAGCCCAGGGCAGGGCTTCTGAAGTATCCATCCATCCAGGATTCCATCCATGGCCTCTCCTCGCTCCCAGTCCCCCCCAGGCCCCACCTGCCACCTCTGACCACCTCCTGTACCATGTCTGCAGTCTCTGACCACCTCCTGTACCATGTCCGCCGTCTCTAACCATCTCTTGTCTTTTATCATGTCTGCAGGGGAGTCTGGACTCTGGAGAGGAGTCAAGAGTGAGAGCGCTGCCGGGATGGGGGTCACGGGAGAAGTCAGATGTGTGGGGCCTGCTGAGTGGAGACCAGAGCCGTCTGACTGAGCCCTGCACAGTGCACCTGAGAGGAGGTCAGTGACAGCGCCACCAGACCAGTCTGATGGGGGGGTCACTGATGTAAGGGGGCACTGATATAAAGATCCCTCTATATTAGTAACCCCCCCCCTATATCTTAATGTATTCACTCTGTGGAAGGTGGTCTCTGGTCACCAGATTGCCCCCCACATCAGAGTTCCTGGCGTTCCCCTTTACATCAGTGCGAAGGGGGAACTCTGCGGACCCTGATGTAAAAGGGAACTCTGATGTAAAGGGCAATGCAGTAGACTCTGATATAAGGTGGTTTCTGGTCACCAGAGCACCCACTTAAATCAGAGTTCCCCCTTAAATCAAGATCTGCAGCATTCCTCTTTATGAGTTACACTGTAAGGGAAATCCTGCACACTCTGATATACGGGGGAACACTGTGCTGGCTGGGTTATATTAATCTGATCTTCATGTAAATGGAGAAATATGGTGTTCGACTTTTGTTTAACCTAAACACATTGCTAATAGCACTATCTACATGTTTATAGTTTAAGTATTGATATTTGCACGGTTTAGCACTGTAAACAGCCTGTTTATGTACATTTTTGCAATGCCATTAAAAAATTGGTGCCGTCCGTAAATTTTGGACGTTCTGCCAGTAAATTTCCCTCCGGGGGGTTGGCAACACTAGCACCAATACTAGGCTTTATTACTGAATAAACTGGCACCAATACTAGGGGTTATTACTGCGTAAATTGGCACCAATACTAGGGGCTAATACAGCGTAAATTGGCACCAATACTAGGGGCTAATACTACATAAACTGGCACCATTACTAGGGGTTATTACTGCATAAACTGGCACCCATACTAGGAGCTATTACTGCGTAAACTGACACCATTACTGGTTAAACTGTTTGCTAAAATTGGTTTAAACTATAAAGAAAAGCTTTTAAGAGTTTCCTATTTCTCAGGTCTGAAGCAATACCTGACGAAGAAAGGAGAACTCTTGAAAGCTTGTCTTTTAAGTGTTAGGTTAGTACAATAAAAAGGTATCATTGCATACTGCATTACTCTCATATTTTGTAACCTTATTTATATACAGTAAAACCTTGGATTGAGAGTAACTTGGTTAGAGAGCGTTTTGCAATACAACCAAATTTTTTTAATTCATTTTGACTTGATATACAAGCAATTTCTTGATATACAAGTAGCATCATGTCACATCTGAGTATAAAAGAGAAGAGAGGCACCTCTAAGTGTAGCAATATGATTACATTTAATGAAGGTTCAACATTTAGCAACTCACATGGTTGATGTTTAAAACAGGCACATCTACTGTAAGTATGCAGGCATCTGGGGTAAAGCTGTCCACATAGCTTGTTCTCCACCCAGAACGGTCAACGTCATCCCTTCCACACTGAGCTCCATGAGTGCTTCAAGCCTTGCTTTCAGATCGCTTTACTGCAGGGTAGTCTTCCCCGTTAGGATTGTAGACTGACTGCTGTGAGAGCTGGTGGTGCAGAAGATGGTCTATGTGGACAGCTTTACCCCAGATGCCTGCATACTTAGATGTACCTCTTTTAATCATCAACCACGTGAGTTGCTAAATGTGGAACCTTCATTAAATGTAACCATATTGCTACACTTAGAGGTGCCTCTCTTCTCTTTTGCTCTGTAGCTCCTGCTGGATTTTGCTTCTAATCCCCTTGTGGAGGCGCCATTTGTGGATGGACATTTTAGGGTTACACAACCTATCACATTGCTATAATCTTTGTATATAGACTATAAACTGAATACATGGTTGTGGAACGAATCATCTGAGTTTTCATTATTTCTTATGGGGAAATTTACTTTGATGTAAGAGGGCTTTGGATTACAAGCATGTTTCCGGAACAAAAATTTGCTCGCAATCCAAGATTTTACTGTATATACTTATTTAGTTTTTTTCAGTGGTATGATATAGTGGTGAAAATTATGAGTGCCCCCCCAGTTTTTACTGTGGTATCTTATGTGCCCCCTATATATTGTCCCTAGAGTCGCCACTGGGTTGGTTGAGTCGGATAAGTGTTCAGAACTCAGTGATCTTCCTTCTCACTCTGCTTACTGGAGCCTCCTTCACAGTAACCAGTAGAAGCACTCAACCCGCTGAGATTAGAGAAGACCTGCAGAACCAAGGAAAAGGTAATAACAGCTCAGATTGGGTACAGCCTAGCAACAACACATTTGAAGCTTTATTTGGCCTATCCTGCCATCCTAAGAAATTGGACTATCCTGCGCTAGCCATGGCACTATGATCTTCTTATTTTTTCTCCTATTTGGCAGGCAGGGCAAGGTTCTTTCTCTGAATGTATACTTAGGCAGAATTATGCAATTTTCTTTCCTGCAAACAGGAAAGAAAATAACTTGGTTCCCCCATCAACACAGTCAGTGTTGATGGGGGAAACCCTCCTGCAGAGCTATTGTGTTCTCCAGGGGGGCAGTGAGCTTGGAGGTAGCCCAATCCACCTTAAAGGTATAGGGGAACACTGGACACTCAGCACATAGCACAATGACAGCAAAGTTGTCCAGTATGTCCCCTCACCCATATTATATCAGTAACAAACAAAATGGCCCCTGCCCCCACCTATAACTGGCCTTCACAGCAAGGAGCACATGGGAGGGCAACCCATGCAAAACAAAACCAGAGAAATTCCCAGCTCAACTCACCAACCAGTCTGCTTACTTACCAAATTAACCTGTCTAACAGTATGTGCTGGGAATTTCTCTGGTTTTGTTTCTCCTCCAGGCCCACCTGCCCCCTATTTATTCATTAGAATGCATGTGCTTCCACTGTGGAGACTCTGATAAATTTACGGGAGTTAGGACTGCAGGTAATACAGGGTGACATGAAGTGGCCTTGCAGCTTATCCATGCATGTGCAAATGTGTGTTAACTTTACCCCTGTTTTTAACACATACTGTTAGACAGGTTAATTTGGTTGGTAAGCAGACTGTTTGGTGAGTTGAGCTGGGATTTTCTCTGGTTTTGTCTTGCATGCGCTGCCCTTCCATGTGCTCCTTGCTGTGAAGGCCACTTATAGGTGGAGGCAGGGGCTATTTTGTTTTGTTAATTTTGTTTGTTAGCGGCTATAGTTGCTTGTAAAAATCGCATGCTAAAATCCGACATGATGGCTGTACCCAAGTCGATCAATGAATCGATGGTACAATCAGCTTGTCCATGGATGGATCCAATCTCGGCCGGTCCCTGCTGAACAGACTGAGATTCAATCCATCTATGGTAGGCTTTATCCTTTAAATTAACTGCATTGAATAAATGAGATGAGGGTGTTTTCCATTATTGTGATCTAGGGAGCCCTATAACCGCGACCCATCACTGACTGCCACTCACGCTGAATTACCGACAATGTTATTGCTCAACTTTTTGTGTACTCTTATGACATGTTACTTGTTCCAAAAGGTGGAAGTAGAGAAAAAACCCACAACTGCCAAAAAGACATTACAGTAACATTGCATCATTGGCTTTCAGTACTGCCTATTGCATTACATATTGTATATTTGTACATGTTGTACTCACTATAGTAGCTTGCTGTAACAAATCTCCCATAAATGTGCAGACATTGTTCCCATCAACCTTTTCATTTCAACAGTATGAGTGTGTCACAGAGCTGAATATTGGATTCAATTATTGAAAGAAAATTTCTTATAGGTTGCTGTGGCTTAATATTAGACATATGCAATTTGTTTCATTACAAATTGACATTCAGAGGAAAAATACTGTACATCTGAATCACTGAATCACAAAAGTAACGAATTTCAACTATTCTGAAATAAATTATAACAAAAACAATTAATTCATTTGTTTCATTCGAATGACATGATGCAATCGTTTGGGCCTTATGTTAATGTTTGAAGCATTCGAAATAATGTAACGACATAACAAATGATCCAAATTGATTTGAAACTTTTCACAACATAACAAATGATCCAAATTGATTTGGATCTTTTCGATTTATTCTGATGAGAGCAGCGAAATAGTCTTTGACTCTTGGATAATCAGAGGATTCTTTTTGCATTAACATTTTTCATTAATGTAAAAATACACTACATATGAAATGGAAACATTTTGCAATACAGTAAGGTATAAAAGTGAAATGTCTATTGTGTTTGGGTTGGATGGAGGTGGATCCTTTAGAATCTCTGAATCATAACATATGATGAATAATTAACATAAATGAATGAATCAGAAATTAATTTAGTTCCATGCATTACTTTCAGATGCACGTGACTCCAGCCGATATCATCTAATCAGCTCAGTCCATTTCTCTTTGTGGGTTGGACTAGCAGGGATGACTCAGTGCATAAGTAATCCCCTGAAATAATGAATCAACACGTTAAAACTAATGTAGTCAATCTTCCAAAATAACTTCCGAAAATACGAATCGATTCAGAACAATGAATAGGCAGGTCCGAAGCCAAAAAAAAAAATAGGGGCAGGGCATCATGATCGGGGTTTAGAGTATACAGGACATCAGATGGTTAATGGGCTGGGATCAGCCAGAGGTCAAGTCTTAGGATTGGTACAGTAGTGAGAGATGGAGTTTGGGATAAGGGGGCATGCTACGGAAAATGGAACTAAACTAAATTTTTGTGCGCATCTCTAATTAATATACGTGGATTCATGGTGTACAAAGACGAAGAGTTCAGGGCCATGAGACACATAATAGATGTTGTTCATAGTTTTTTAAGTGGCCAGTCTTGGCCACTTAATCTGTGCCTAGTTTAGACACAGATTAGGTTGCCACCTTTTCTGGGAAAGAATACCAATCTTTTTTCCTATTATCAATAATATTGACAACTCCAAATTTTACTTGTCAGGATGGTTATTCCTTGTCTTGGTGGTAATCCTTTTACCCAAGCCATTTTGGTTTCCGGAGCCATTTCCATCCTGTGTAGTGGGAATGGGAAAAGCCACAAAGAGCTTAGAGTTATTCATAGGTGAAGTGTGGATTTTGGTATTATTCAAATGGATGCATTAGCTAGGTGAAAGGTGGCATTTAGCAGGTGGTTCTAAAGCTGACCATACACTAGTTAAATTTAGTCCAAAAGTTTGTGCGCAAATTCTTCGCCAAGTGAAAATAAAGGAAAAAGCCTAAAAGAAAACAAAAGCTGCTACCACATCTATGAATTGGCAAGCTGCAATATAATACATTTTGGTTTTGGGGTGTAATATGGCTTTAACTGTTGACTTTTTTGAAAACTACAAGCTTATTTGCCTTCAGTTTTTTTTTACTTCAATAAGAGCAATTTGTTACCGTCAGTCTTTTGTGTCGTCACCTGGCAGCTACTTATTAAAAATATATAATTCACGGGATTAATGCTTCCCAAAACCAACAGAGCCTGAGACATGGGTGACTAACATACCTCCTCAGACAGACCTCGATGGAAAAATTCATTGTTGCTATTTAAAGCACAGAGTCGGAGAAAGAAGACAATTGTCTATTGTTTGTGTCATTTAAGGTGACTCCTCTGCGTTTTCATGAGAATGGGAAACCATAGACAACCAGACGAAGAAACCAGACAGGATCTTAGGATGCAGATGTTTCACACATTGAAGCGAGAAGATAGTCAAGATTATAAAGAAAAATAAGAATATCAGTCCTTGTAAAGGGAAATCTAATGGAAAGTTGGCTGTAGACTTAAGAGGGCAAAGGTGAGGCATGAGATCTGGGAATGGAGTAAGGGACAGATACATAGGCTTGCAAGCTTGGTACAGCAGAGATATTTCAATGTAGAAGAGAGTGACCAGAAAAGGTTTGTGGGGGCAAAATTACAGCTCCATCTGGACAAAGAAGAATGTTGAATGGTCAAAGATTGCCAACTGAGCTGTCATTTAAGGCAGTTTGAGAAAGCGTGAGATGATCAATTGATCCAGAAAAAGCTAATTTCTCTATCGTCCATTGACAGACGCACCCTCATCTCCATGAGCTGAATGGGTTATGCTGCCACCTGCAGGAGTAGTCTATGCAGTACGTTAGGACAAAACTTTTAACATGTACACGCCCACAGGGCTGTCCCTCTAGGCATAACCCCCACTGCCACAGCCCAGCACATCAGTTTGTTTCTGCCTAGAAGGAGTAGGACCTTGGTTTCCTCCTGGTACTCTGGTCTCAGTTTTTTTTATTCTTTTCAGAAAATGTTCTTTTGGTTCCAATGATTTTTATTGATTTTCAAGAAAAAACACAAATTAGACAAGATATTTGAGCTACTTGGTTACAAAACGCTCATAACACAAATGCTGGCAAACAGAACAAACAAGAGTCAGTGAAATATTAAATCTGGGAAATACAACCAGAGAAAACTCAGAGGTTTCCAAATTATCATATAGCAAGTTAAACAACAAGGGAATGGTTTCCATAGGATGAGAGGCCTGATCCAGCAAGACCCCCTTAAAGGGAATAGACTGTGTCTCGGGGGCACACAGGATAGAGTAATTTCCGTCCTGATGAGACAGAACCAAACCCTGGAAGCCAATATCCATAAGGTAGGTCGAGATTCCCGCAGATAGAACATTAGAGTCTAAGGACAGACAGATTTGTCAGCCAGTGCTGAAGTAAGCAACGAGCAACATAATTTCCCTGAACATATCAGAGGCTTAAAGCGGAGTTACGTGCACGAAAACGTTTTTTCAATAAACATACCCCCGGGACAGTCAGGGCTAGTACATTCCACATTGGCTAGCCTCTGATCTGTCCCGGTTCGCACTTACCTGCAAGAAGAAATACTCACTTATAGAATTTCTTCTCCAGCATTGCCATCTCTGTTGTGGGCAGCTGAAGCCGGCGCGATCCTCTTCTGCGTCCTCTTCCGTGTCTTCTTCTCCCAGAATGCGCCTGCACCGGCCCCTCTCGTCACTTCCGGTGCGGCGCCGCATTCCTCCACAGCTTCTGGGCATGCCCAGAAGCTGTTTAGCAGGGAATGCGGCGTCGCCCCGGAAGTGACGAGCGGGGCCGGTGCCATCACATTGATTCCTGGGAGCGATGACGTTCAGCTCCCAGGAATCATCGCAAGACAGGAAGTGACGGCGGAGCCGCGGCACAGAGGGAGGAAGTGGAGAATAGGTGAGTATTTTCTATCTACAATTACAAGGTGAGTAAAAAAAAAAAATATACCTAACTATCCAATTCCTTTTCAGATGAAGAAGATCCAGCGGATGGGCACAAAATCGATTAGGTCGATTTTGTGCCCGGAACTCCGCTTTAAGATAGAGCAAAAAGGGACAGGCAAAGGGGGGGAAAAGAAAAGACACAGAGTATAGATAGGAAGAGAAAGGAGGGGAGAGCCAGTAAGTGAGTTGATCCGCGGACCGGATCCACCAATTCAAGAACAAGTTTATATAAGGTAGCCGACAGGGCTCCGAGTAAAAGTGTTACATTTTGAAAGGAAGCCCAAGGTTCCCAAACTTTTTCAACAGAATATTTTCTTTTTATTTCGCTTTACTTACTTGCTAGCTAGTGTTCAGGGAAGATTTTTCCTGGTGATCTACAAGCAACGATGCCAGCTAGGGCTTCACACTGGATAATCTAGATCCTTATGATCTCCCCAGTCTGGCCTACGAGTGTGAGCAGGTTATAGTCCTGACCTAGGCCTAGCCACGATGGTGCCCCTTTTCCGGTTGGGGACGAGCCTGAGAGCGGATGCCTCACCGGGACGCGACGACCTGGAATGCCCTGAGTCGCGGCATACCCCTTTGGCTGGCAGCACCTCCACTTCGGGTGGGAGACAGTCTGCCCAGAGAGGAGCCCACCTGGTCCATGGTATGGTGGCCTTGGGGGGATGTGTGCCCTCTCCTGGGGATAATGGGATTTGCGCCTCCCAAGAGATCCCCCTGGCCTGCCTGTTACCTGGTCTGTGTGCCCTACCCTCCCCCTATCCCTGTCCCTGTGGTGGCTGTGTGTCTGGAGTGCCTGGTGCCCTGGGGAGAGGGTGGCATGGTACCTTGGGCTTGCTGGTCCTTTTTGTGGTTCCTAAAGCCTTCATGTGTCGGTCCCTGGCTGCCTGACTCGCTGTGGGCGCCGCCATCTTAAGTGTGGGCAATGTGAATTTTTACCCCTAGACTTGTATGGGGCAGCCATTTTCCCTGAAGCTTCCTATTTATATGTATGGGCATCCATCTTTGTGTATCCCCTGTGCTATGCTGCGCAGCGTGACCTTCCTCAGGCGACATTACCTCCTCTACTTTTGTTTCCTGCTGCCAGCCGAGGTCACTTCCTGTCTTTCTCTACATGCTGCTGGAAGAATCAGGAGGACGGCTTGTCTGAGGTAGTACAGTGCTTGGGGTCTCTGCGGGCATATTTCTGCACATTCTGCTGTACATTTTTGCTGAAAAGGTCTCCAACCGTTGGACAGTGCCACCTAAAGTGGACCATCCTGTTTCCAGATTAAACAAATCTACCCTTGTGCCTGTGGTCGGTTCCCCGGTCTTTACGGACAGGCAGGTGGAATCCCTTTCCCGCCATCTTCACGTGCTGGTGGAAACCGTTTTTTTTAAACCGTTTTTTGTGTCTGTGTTAGTCTCACAGACAGTGACGGAATGTAAGGGGATAGTGGGGGACAGGAATGTAAAGGGGTAGTGGGGGACAGGAATGTAAAGGGGAAGTGGGGGGCAGGAATGTAACGGGGTAGTGGGGGGCAGGAATGTAAAGGGGTAGTGGGGGGCAGGAATGTAAAGGGGCAGTGGGGGGCAGGAATCTAAAGGGGTAGTGGGGGACAGGAATCTAAAGGGGTAGTGGGGGACAGGAATGTAAGGGGTAGTGGGGGACAGGAATGTAAGGGGTAGTGGGGGTCAGGAATGTAAAGGGGTAGTGGGGGACAGGAATGTAAAGGGGTAGTGGGAGACAGGAATGTAAAGGGGTAGTGGGAGACAGGAATGTAAAGGGGTAGGGGGTGAGGGCAGGAATGTAAAGGGGTAGGAGGATGAGGACAGGAATGTAAAGGGGTACTGGGGATGAGGACATGAATGTAAAGGGGTACTGGGGATGAGGACAGGAATTTAAAGGGGTGGGGAAGTGAAAACAGGAATGTAAAGGGGTAGGGGGTGAGGACAGGAATGTAAAGGGGTGGGGGGGTGAGGACAGGAATGTAAAGGGGTGGGGGGGGGGGTAAGGACAGGAATGTAAAGGGGTACTGGGGATGAGGACATGAATGTAAAGGGGTGGGGGGGGGTGAGGACAGCAATGTAAAGGGGTGGGGGGGGGGTGAGGACAGCAATGTAAAGGGGTAGGGGGTGAGGACAGGAATGTAAAGGGGTACTGGGGATGAGGACAGGAATGTAAAGGGGTGGGGGAGGGTGAGGACAGGAATGTTAAGGGGTAGGGGGTGAGGACAGGAATGTAAAGGGGTACTGGGGATGAGGACAGGAATGTAAAGGGGTGGGGGGGGTGAGGACAGGAATGTAAAGGCGGAAGGGAGGTGATATAAAGGGGCCTAAGGACAGGAATGCAGAGGGGGGCTAAGGACAGAAATGTGAAGGAGGAGGGGCATGATATAAAGGGGCATAAGGATAGGAATGTAAAGGGGGGATGATGACAAGGATGTGAGGGGGGGGTATGAAGGTAGGCTGAGGACAGTAATGTGAAGGGGAGGTTGTGATGTGCAGGGGGCTGAGAACACTATTGTAATGACAGGATTGTGATGTGAAGGATATGAGCCTAGCTTTATAACATTGCTACCTGTGTTCTGCATGTAGGCAGCCCATTCATTTCATTTTGTGTAATTGTCAGTATATTAATCAGGTAGGTCTGTGTAGGTGACAGTATAGCAATCAGGTAGGTCTGTGTATGTGTCAGTATAGTATTCAGGTAGGTCTCTGTAGTGATCAGTGTAATTGTCAGGTAGGTTTGTGTAGTGGTCAGGTAGGTCTGTGTAGTGGTCCGGTAGGTCAGTGTGGTAGGTCAGTGTAGGTGTCAGTATAGAAATTTGGTAGGTCAGTGTAGTGATCAGGTTGGTTAGTGCAGGAATAAGGTAGGTCAGTGTAGGTGTCTGTGTAGTGGTCAGGTAGGTCTGTGTAGTGGTCAGGTAGGTCAGTGTAGGTGTCAGTGTAGAAATTTGGTAGGTCAGTGTAGTGATCAGGTTGGTTAGTGCAGGAATAAGGTAGGTCAGTGTAGGTGTCTGTGTAGTGGTCAGGTAGGTCTGTGTAGGTGTCAGGTATAGTAATCAGGTAGGTCTGTTTAGTGATCAGCTAGGTCAGTGTAGGTGTCAGTGTAATGGTCCAGTAGATTTGTGTAGGGGGCGCAAATTACTTACCTTGCCCCGGGTGCTGACAATCCACGCTACGCCACTGAAGCAAAGTATAAGTGACCTATTACACTTAGCTTCCACAGTCCTATCCAGAGGTAATTTAAAGACCTTTCCTTTATCCTAGAATTACTAAACTAACTTTAATCCAATTTAACTGATAAATAAACTCACAAAAAGTATACGGCCGGCCATACACGATTCAAATCTTGGGCGGTGCAGCAGGAACTGGCCGAGATTAAAACCGTTAATGGACAGCCTGAATGTACCAAGCTGATTGATCGAACAATTTAGGTACAACCAGCCAGTTTGATTCTGTTGCGATTATCCCCTGCTCACCCCCCTGCCAGGAGAAGACAGTTGCGGATTTCCGTGTCAGCACTGTCTGTGTTGATGGGGGAATCATGCAAACTTCTTTCCTGTAATTCGTGGTTGCAGGAAAGAAATATGCACTGTGTATGGCCTGCCTAAGACAAGGAATGGGGTAAGGGGGCGCAATAATTCCATGGAGCCACCGTTTAATCCCACTGTGGCCCCTCCATTATCCACTTTGCAGATAGATTAGGAGAATATGGATTAATATATTGCTTGCATGTTTATATTTCTGACTATAAAGTCAAGGCAAAACAGTGTGCACCTATTATGTGGGCGTACCCTGCCCAAATCAGCCCCATAACAGCCTGCGATACGCACGTTTACATGTTTACAAAGCCATGCCCTCTCCAGCTACTGGACCGGGACTGTCCCGGGAACTCTATTAGTAGGCCAGGTTCTTCTGGGTAAAGCATTCACATGGGAGGCTTATCCCTTCCCAAACCAGTTCATCAGCCTGGAATACTAAAATAAAACAGAATCACCATATCTGGATAAACTGGTCCTTAAGGCTCGGTTCACACTACTGTGATGTTATTTTAACTTTATTTGCAGTGCGATTATGTAGCGCTACTTTGGTTGCATTTTGGATGTGGTTTGCATATTCTAAGGCAGTGTTTCTCAATCTTTTTTCAGTAGAGGCACCCTTAACCACTTAAGCCCCGGAGGATTTTCCTGCTAAACGACCAGGGGGTATTTTGCGATTCGGCACTGCGTGAATTTAACAGACAATTGCGCGGTCGTGCGACGCTGTATCTAAACGAATTTGGCATACTTTTTTTCCCACAAACAGAGCTTTCTTTTGGTGGTATTTGATCACCCGTGCGATTTTTACTTTTTGCGCTATAAACAAAAAAAGAGCGTACATTTTGCAAAAATAACAATATTTTTCACATTTTTTTATATGAAATTCCCCAAAAAAAAAAATGTAAAAATCAAAATTTTTTATAATTTTCGGCCAATTTGTTTTATGCTACCTATGTTTGGTAAAAAAAATCGCAAAAAGCGTATTTTGATTGGTTTGCGCAAAAGTTATCGCGTTTACTAACAAAGGGAAAGATTTCTGTCATTTTTGGTGTTTTTTTTTTAACGTGTAATGGCGGCGATCTGCAATTTTTTTTGTGGTACTGCGACATTGGGGCAGACAGATCGGACCCTTGACTGACATTTTTGACACTTTTGGGGTTACCAGTGACATTTCTACAGTAATCAGTGCTATATATATGCACTGTTACTGTAAAAATACACTGGTAGTGAAGGGGTTAACTTTATTTGGGAGGGAGGGGCTGTGTGTGTCCCTAGGGGCGTGCTTTCTACTGTGATTGGCTGTGGCTTGAGCTGTAAGGACACTGATCAACGGATCTACATAGTAGATCCATGTGATCAGTGTTTTTACAGCGAGGAGAATGACAGGTGGCTTGTTTACACAAGCTGCCTGACATTCTCCCTCTCCCCCGCCGATCGCCGAGTGACCGGCGGACATCGGGTCCGCTGGTCACACGCGCGGGGGGGTCCGTGACCGCGCGGGAATGGGAGCGCGCCTCCGCGGGCGCGCGCGCGCTCCCCAGAGCCTCACAGGCGAGCGACGTAGACCTACGTCACTCTGCCTGTGAGGGGCTGACTGCCGCAGTAAATATACTGTGAGCAGTCGGCAAGCGGTTAAAAAATTATGGACAGTCTCGAGGCACCCCTCTCTAAAATGTAAAACCTATTCTAATAGATTTACATATTGCATATTGCAGCAATATCCACACAAGTAGGACACCCAACGTTAGAGGTGATTTATTCTTCCAAACAAATACACTTTTGCAAACTGGTCCTGATTAGTATCCCAATGTTCCTCTGCTCCCTCAGTTTTTCTCGATCACTCAGCTAATGTGACCCCCACATGCTGATGGAGAGGGGCAGGTTAGGGGCAAACAAGGATGCTATGCAGGCAACTGACATTCTCCATATCAACTGATGATGCCATGGCCAACAGCTAGAACGTAGTAATGGTGCACAATGAAAACCTGTGGCTTTGTGTAACTAAAAGACAGGCTTCATCAACACACTGGCATGTATACAATTTTTTAGGCATTTTGCCAAGGCACCCCTGAAGAAGCCTCAAGCCACCATGGGCACCCTGGTTGAAAAAGGCTATTCTAAGGGGCCAAATCATACTGTAAATTACACCAAAGTAGTACAGGACCTCCTCCCAAAGTCGCATCACAGCTGGGCTGCATTGATGTGAACAGACAGTATTGGAAGCAATGTTAAATCCATTGTCATGAGATTCAGTGCAACCCAAGTTTACATGAGTACAGTGTGTGCAAGAGTACGTCCATGTGTGGCCATTCACTTGTATGGCAAGCTGTTTGCGGCACGTGTGGATCCCCGGCTGCGGGAAAGCTCTGCCATAAAAATACCTACAATACTCCATGTATATGAACTGGTAGGCTTATGTGGATGGGAACTGCAGCATGCATACGACCAAGGAGGCTTCTAATATTCACCTGACCTGTGGTCAACTTCCTTCTAATTATCAAGCTACTGCAAGCTGCTTTTGTATTCCCATTGACTTGTATAGGAAGAGATGCAATTCTAAGGCAAATACTGTAAAAGCCTGGTGACCCACCCAGGCCCTTAGAATCAGTGGCGTCACTATGGGGGTGCGGTGGGTGCGGTCTGCACCGGGTGACACCCGCCAGAGGGGTGACACCACATGTTTCCCCAGCTGCCTGCAGTCACCATACCACCCAACATTTTGAGATGGGAATGTAAAAGTATGTAGGCATAGAACGTATCTGCGCCTTGCCCCCCTAAGTTAAACCCACAAGTGTTTGTTTTTTTTTTTTTTTTTTGTTTTGTTTTTTTTTGTACTACTACTATTTCTTTATTGGCTTTTAACATTTGCAAATGCAGCAATTTAGAAATTGGATGAAAGGTTTAGCACTGGGAAACACTTTTTGAAAGATATAAGGTGCATTTTATATACAACTATATAGATCAGACCAAAATAAGGGACAGATTAGGAGGAAAGAGGGACAGAGGGACTTTGTTTTAAATCAGGGACAGCCCCTCGAAATCAGGGACAGTTGGGAGCTATGCCTTAGTGAGCAAAAGATATGCAAAAAGTTTACTGCAGTCAAATGAGAAGCCGGGTGGTGACTATGGGTTCTAATATGGGCATGTAGGAGCTCCAGAGGGTAAAATAATAAAAATAATAAAAATAATAATAAAATTATTATGACAAACAGGTGTTTTCCAATTTCAGCCTCCCCAGGACTCGGGATGTTCTGCATGGCTGCAGAGGAATAATGAGGTGAAACGAGGCAGTCAGCAGAGTCAGACAGAACACGAAACGCAGACAGTGAAGTCAGGTCAGAGGTGTAAATAGCTGGAGTCAGTACTTGTTAACGGCACTCCCAGTAAGACACACAGAACAAAGTTCAGTCTTATGTGTGCCAAATGTGTGTCAGCCAAATGAGCAACCACTTGTCTTACCTCCTAGTGCTTCACGTTAAAGAGGACCGGCCACAATGCCACTTATGTAAGGACATGAAAGAAAGAAATATTTGCCCTCTTCTTAAGTGGACCTGTATTCCATTTTAACTTTTGCAAGTAAAAGTCTTCCTAAAACGGGTACTGCATAATGCCAGCAATTTCTTTCATTAGGAACATTTGGCCTACCTACTAGTCTTCTCCCAAAAGGGACACCTTCAAGCTGCACCACCAGAGAAATTGGTGAGTGTGGTCTCAAAGGGTGTTAAATACATAAATCCAGGGGAGATTGACACTTTTCAGAAGTGTTGGATTTTCAGACTTCAGCAGAAATTTTATCTTTAGCAGAACGGTGTCTTGGTAGCATGAATGGTGGGAAAGGAAGGGGGGAGGGGGTGTTTTTTTTTTTTTTCCGGGAAGAGCCTTGTGACCAGTTATATTTACTTGACAGAGTCACTTTATTGTCATGCTAGGGCCTCAGTAATTATATATATATATATAGAATAAGTGCAGGGGAAGAGTATGGAGGGTATGACAGCAGACAGATATGTACAGGAGAGGAGTATGGAGGGTAAAATAGCTGGCAGTATGTGCAGGAGAAGAGTATGGAGGGTATGACAGCAGACAGGTATGTACAGGAGAGGAGTATGGAGGGTATGACAGCAGACAGGTATGTACAGGAGAGGAGTATGGAAGGTATGACAGCAGACATGTATGTACAGGAGAGGAGTATGGAAGGTATGACAGCAGACAGGTATGTACAGGAGAGGAGTATGGAGGGTATGACAGCAGACAGGTATGTACAGGAGAGGAGTATGGAGGGTATGACAGCAGACAGGTATGTACAGGAGAGGAGTATGGAGGGTATGATAGGAAGCAGTATGTACAGGAGAGGAGTATGGAGGGTATGACAGCAGACAGGTATGTACAGGAGAGGAGTATGGAGGGTATGAGAGCAGACAGGTATGCACAGGAGAGGAGTATGGAAGGTATGACAGCAGACAGGTATGTACAGGAGAGGAGTATGGAAGGTATGACAGCAGACAGGTATGTACAGGAGAGGATTATGGAGGGTATGACAGCAGACAGGTATGCACAGAAGAGGAGTATGGAGGGTATGACAGCAGACAGGTATGTACAGGAGAGGAGTATGGAGGGTAAAATAGCTGGCAGTATGTGCAGGAAAAGAGTAAGGAGGGTATGATAGCAGGCAGAATGAGCATAAAAAGAGTAAGGAGGGTATGATAGGAAGCTGTATTTGCAGGAAAAGAGTATGCGGGGTATGAAGCAGGCAGTATGTGCAAGAAAAGAGTATGAAGGGTATGATAGGAAGCAGTATGTGCAGGAAAAGAGTATGGGGGGGGGGGGGGTATGATAGCAGGCAGTATGTGCAGGAGAAGCATTCCGCTCCTGAACAAACTCTTCTAGAAGGGCTTTAGCAGGTTTGCAGAGTATGATGGCTTGAATAGGAGTACAGAAGGTAAAATAGAGGGTAGTATGTTTAGTTGAGAAGTAAGGTGGGTATGATAGTAGGCAGCATGTACAGGATAGGAGTGCAGAGGCAGTATGGGTTGGAGAGAAGTATGGAGGGTATAATAGTGGGCAGTATGCAGAGTTGTATAAAGTACTCGAAACCCATACTTGAGTAAAAGTACAAGTGCTCGATCAAAAAGTGACTTGAGTAGAAGTGGAAGTGCTCGATCAAAAAGTGACTTGAGTAGAAGTACTAAAGTATTCAACATTTTTTGTACTTAAGTATTGCAAGTAGTTTTTTTTTTAAAAATGTTGCTACTCAAGTACTGAAAGTAAAAGTACCAGTAGTTTTGAAAAAAAAATTGCTACTCAAGTACTGAAAGTAAAAGTACAAGTACTGTGTTATGTAGTTATTAAAGAAAGAAGTCAAAAGTTTGAACATCATATTGTTTTTTATTATTTCAAATGCAGCTTTTATTTATACATACAGTAGCATTTATTTTCGTATATGCGCTGATAATACACATGTTTTGAGCTTCATGAAACCTGCCATCTACTGTTCTGGCAGTGGTCATTTTTATAAGAGTAACGAGTAACTATGCAGCACAAAAAAAAAAATATCGGAGTAGAAGTATTGAAATCATCGAAAAAATGTAGTGAAGTAAAAGTGGAAGTAGGAGAAAAAAATTCTACTCTAGGAAAGTACAGATACCGCCTTTCGGTACTTAAGTACAGTAGTGAAGTAGTTCTACTTAGTTACTAATACATCTCTGCCAGTATGGGTGGGAGAGAAGTATAGAGGGTATGATAGGAAGCAGTATGTGCAAAAGAGGATGGTATGCTAGCTTGCAGTATGTGCAGTAGAGCAGTGGTCCTCAACCCTGGTCCTCGGGGCCCACTAACAGGCCAGATTTTAAGTATTACCTTTGGGAGATGCAGACTAGAATACTGCAATCACTGAGCAGCAAATGAGATCGCCTGTGATGTAATTTAGTTATCTTGCAAACCTGGCCTGTTAGTGTGCCCCGAGGACAAGGGTTGAGGACCACTGCAGTAGAGGAGTGGTGAATGTTATGTGGTGTAGGGAAATTACAGACGATCCTTGTAAAATCAACTCATCATCCGCATTTTGTAATAATGCCAGCCATCTCATTCCATTTCAGGCACAACATTTGTTAAAACTTAAGTAGAAACCAAGTTCTGACAAGTATTAAAGCAATTGTAAAGGAAAGCATTAAAAAAATAAAAAAATAAATAAAAATAACAAACATCTCTATATTTACCTTCTCTGTGGAAAAGAATTGCACAGAGCGGCCCTGAACCTCCTCTCCTTAGGTCCCCCACCAGCGCTCCTGCCTCCTCCTCTCTGTCCAGTGCCTCCATGGGAAGCCACTTTCCATGGGGGCACTCATGCGTGCTCGCTTCCGAGCCCTGCTGCTGCATTCATTGACACAGACAGCGGGCCCTATCTCCCGCTCCCCGGCGCTGGCTTTGATTGACAGCAGTGGGAGCCAATGGCTCCTGGTGTTTCAGTAAAGCTAGTGAGACACGGACGTGAAGGGAGAGAAGACCTGGAGATGTGCACAGTGCTGGATCGATTGAGGGCTTATGTAAGTATAGGGGGGGGGCAAATTTTAGAACTACTTTAAACTTAGTAAACATATTTTATGAGGGGCATTTCACAAGGTTACCTTCCCATTAAATCAGGGCAGATCGCCAAGAACAACTCCAGACGTCAACAGCCATCAGATAGACCAACACCTTGCCAAGCCTTTTCTTGCGGAAACAATGTTTTGTGTGGACTTTGATAGAAACATAGAAACATAGAAACATAGAATGTGTCGGCAGATAAGAACCATTTGGCCCATCTAGTCTGCCCAATATATCTGAATCCTATGAATAGTCCCTGGCCCTATCTTATATGAAGGATAGCCGTATGCCTATCCCATGCATGCTTAAACTCCTTCACTGTATTTGCAGCTACCACTTCTGCAGGAAGGTTATTCCATGCATCCACTACTCTCTCAGTAAAGTAATACTTCCTCATATTACTTTTAAACCGTTGCCCCTCTAATTTAAAACTGTGTCCTCTTGTGGTAGTTTTTCTTCTTTTAAATATGCTCTCCTCCTTTACCGAGTTGATTCCCTTTATGTATTTAAAAGTTTCTGTCATATCCCCTCTGTCTCTTCCTTCTTCCAAGCTATACATGTTAAGGTCCTTTAACCTTTCCTGGTAAGTTTTTTCCTGCAATCCATGTACTAGTTTAGTAGCTCTTCTCTGAACTCTCTCTAGAGTATCTATATCCTTCTGGAGATATGGCCTCCAGTACTGCGCACAATACTCCAAGTGAGGTCTCACCAGTGTTCTGTACAGCGGCATAAGCACTTCTCTCTTTCTACTGCTTATACCTCTCCCTATACATCCAAGCATTCTGCTGGCATTTCGTGCTGCTCTATTACATTGTCTTCCCACCTTTAAGTCTTCTGAAATAATTACTCCTAAATCCCTTTCCTCAGATACTGAGGTCAGGACTGTGTCAAATATTCTATATTCTGCCCTTGGGTTTTTACGCCCCAGGTGCATTATCTTGCACTTATCCACATTAAATTTCAGTTGCCAGAGTTCTGACCATTCTTCTAGTTTTCCTAAATCCTTTTCCATTTGGCGTTTCCCTCCAGGAACATCAACCCTGTTACATATCTTTGTGTCATCAGCAAAAAGACAAACCTTACCATCGAGGCCTTTTGCAATATCACTTATGAAGATATTAAACAAAATTGATCCCAGTACAGATCCCTGAGGTACCCCACTGGTAACATGACCTTGTTTTGAATGTTCTCCATTGACTACAACCCTCTGTTGTCTGTCACTCAGCCACTGCCTAATCCCCTCAACAATATGGGAGTCCATGCTCAATGACTGCAGTTTATTGATAAGTCTTCTATGTGGGACAGTGTCAAAAGCCTTACTAAAATCTAGATATGCAATGTCTACTGCACCTCCACCGTCTATTATTTTAGTCACCCAGTCAAAAAAATCTATAAGATTTGTTTGACATGATCTCCCTGAAGTAAACCCATGTTGTTTTTCATCTTGCAATCCATGGGATTTAAGATGTTCCACAATCCTATCCTTTAATAGGGTTTCCATTAATTTGCCTACTATTGATGTCAGACTCACTGGTCTATAGTTGCTCGATTCCTCCCTACTACCTTTCTTGTGAATGGGCACGACATTTGCCAATTTCCAATCTTCCGGGACGACTCCTATTACTAATGATTGGTTAAATAAATCTGTTAATGGTTTTGCCAGCTCACCACTAAGCTCTTTTAATAATTTTGGGTGTATCTCATCAGGACCCTGTGACTTATTTGTCTTCACTTTAGACAGCAATCTTAGAACGTCTTCCTCTGTAAAGACACATGCATCAAACGATTCATTAGTCATCCTTTCAAGTGGAGGTCCTTCTCCTTCTTTTTCTTCTGTAAAAACTGAACAGAAGTATATGAAACAACCAAGGATGATAAAGTATGATCTTAATCTAGCTATGTAGAGTGTATAAAATCTATAGGATCTTAGGAGGTTTATTTATTTATATATAGATATATATACAAAACTGGATACAGCAGGCAATCCTTGTAGTGTTACCACATACACTGAAAATAATAAATCGGTATGGAGCGGCTCTATATCAATATATAAAAACATTTATAACAACATATACATAAATATCTCGTGCTTCAACACATATAGCATGCATGCACGTGAAAAAAAAAATATTATGATAAATATAATAAAAAGTCAATGTGCAAAAAAAAACTTAGCATCAATGAGTGTTGCACACCTTCCAATGATATATCCAAGTCCCAAAAAATATATATACATGTAAAATACTCAAATATAGGAAGACCTGTCCAATACTGAATGCTGCCATCCAAAGAATAATAACAAAGGTGTTCTTTTCCCACAACCGATATCCAACACTAAGTACAGTCGCCGCTTACCTTAGGGAAAATGATAATGCGTTTTTTTGAAAATCAGTCATTGGCTGAAGAGGTTCACTCCATTGCAGGTAAATCTCAGCTCATATAAAATAAAATAGGGATCTTCATAGTGTAGTATGTAAAATATGGCTTTATTAAAAACAATCATCACTTACAATCAAGTAGAAGACAGATAATGTAGTAAAGGAAGCAGACCGAGGGTTCCAAGGATAATAACAATGTAAAATTCCGAACTTCCAGTCTCAGCCATAGACCGGACATGACATCACCCGGCTGCTACTGACGCGTTGCGTCACAAACACGTGACTTTCTCAAGTGCTGGAGGCTGGGTGATCGTCGCCGGAAAAAATAGGCAAGTGGTTACCATAGGAAACGCACAATATTGTAAATATACACATCATAGATCAGTTCTCATTTTCTAGCATCGAATACAGGTAGGATCCTGATGCCAGAGTATGCTAAAAATGTCCTAGATCGAGAATATACAAACCTAATCAAACTAATAAAATAGTCCTTATGAAAAAATATCTGTAAAGAACATTGATCAATCATTATTATATCACAGCATTATTATTAACATGGGGCATTATGTGCTAGAGAGGAGGGTGGAGGGTATAAAAGTGAGAATTATGTGCAGGAAGTGGAACGGAGTGCTGAAGGGTCAAAATGGGGTAGTATGAATAGAAGAGGAATTCAAAAGGTCCAACATGGGGCATCATGTGTTGGAGAGGAGGATGGAGGTTATGACAGTGGGAAATATGTGAAGGAGAGGAGTGCCTTTAAGGTCCAAAATGGAGTTGTATGAGCAGAAGAGTAGTGCAGAACATCCAACATTGGGCAACTTGTGTTAGAGAGGAGGGTGGAGGGTATGACAGTGGGAAATGTGCAGGAGAGAAGTGCTGGATGTTCCAACATTTGGTATTTTGAGCAGAGGAGTAGTGCAGATGGTCCAATATGGGAGATTATATGTTGGAAAGGAGGGTGGAGGGTATGACAATGGAAAATTTGTGAAGGAGAGGTGTGCTGGAGGGTCTGACATGGGGTAGTATGAGCAGAAGTGTAGTGCAGAAGGTCCAACATTGGCCAACTTTTATTGGAGAGGAGGGTGGAAGGGTAGAGAGTAGGATAGATGGAAATATGTGAAGGAGAGATGTGCTGGAGGGTCCAACAAGGATAGCATGAGCAGAAGGTCCAACATGAGGTCATTTGTGTTGGAGAGGAGGGTGGAGGGTATGACAGTGGGAAATATGTGCATGAGAGGGGTGTCAGAGAGTCTGACATGATGTTGTATGAACGGCAGTGTTGTGCAGAAGGTCAAATATGGGACATTAAGTGCTGGAAAGGAGGGTAAAGGGTATGAAAGTGAGTAATATGTGCAGGAGAGGAGTACTGGAGAGTCTGACATGGGGTAGTATGAGTAAAAACGTAGTGCAAAAGGTCCAACATGGGGCATTATGCATTGGAGACAAAGGTGGAGGTTATGATATTGGGAATATGTGAAGGAAAGGAGTGCTGGAGGGTCCAAAATGGAGTAGTATGAGCAGAAGAGTAGTGCAGCAGGTCCAACATTGGGCAGTTTGTAACAAAAAAAAAAAAACATTGGGCAACTTGTGTTAGAGAGGAGGGTGGAGGGTATGACAGTGGGAAATATGTGCAGCAGAAGGGTGCTGGAGGGTCTGATATGGGGTAGTATAGGCAGAAGAGTCACACAGATGGTCCAGCGTGGGGCAAGAAGTACACAGGAGAGCATTGCAGAGGATATGACAGTTGAGGAGCTGAAACACACATAGGTGGCAAGGAACATCGAAAACTCCCTGGTGGACAGAAACAGAACTGGATATGATTTCAGGAAGGTTTCTCGATGTCTACAGCTGGCCATAGATGCTTCAAACGATCGGCTTCTGTTGAGAAGGGATCATGGCCGCACACTTTTTGAAATTTGGCGGTTCCGTGCTGAACCGGCCCAATTTTCATCAGCATAGGGCTAGCTTTATACAGTATAAGAAGCTAGAGAGCTAACAGCCCTTTAGACATTATATTATTGCAGTCTTACATCCAGATTACTCTTTACTGGCCAGAAGATCTCAGTGGAGAAAGCAATCAGACCAATTGAGGAGCCTTGTCTAATTACTGCTGCTTCAACAATGGTGAACTGTGCTTTGCTCTTGCATATGCATAATACTTGTGAAAGCCAGACATCCCTGTTTATGGCTGAAGCTGGATCAAAAGACATCTGCAGACAGTCCAATGAAGGACTAAGCTTTCTTTAATGTCTGTGGCCAATTTCCTAAAGCTACACTGAAGTCATTTTAATATCAAAGACGCTTCCTTTAAGGTGTACTAGGAGATCCTTATCTTACTGTTTCACCCCTGGCTGCGGGTTGGGATGATTGGCGCAGAGTAATAAGCAGCTCATTTATTGCAGAAGCCTGATGCAAAGGACATAGATGCTTGTAAGGTGACACATCGTGTAATGGACCACAAGCTGGATGTGACAATGGTGAGCTGGTATAAGGTTTAAGGCTTATCATGAATGAGTCACCCCACATTCAGAATTCTGGATTGATTTTCTATTTTACACATTATATTTTACTGACTAAAGAGATAATAATGTGACATACGAAGCTGACCACGGTTTCATCCTAATAGGAGGTACAGCAAGTACAGAGCTTTTTATTAAATATTATCAGTTGTCACTGAGCATTGAAGGTACGCTTCAGTGAAACAAAGGAATGTGGCATTCAAAGTGAATGTGTCATGCATTTTCAGAGCACACATATTAAATTCACTGTTTATGTAAAAGTTAACCTTTGCTTTACCATACAATGTAGCCCTACCCTGTAGCACATACTTAGTTTTTCTCCCCTCCACTGCCCAGTTTAGCAGCCAGGAGTAAAAGAAGAGCCCTGTGAAGCTTTTGATGCTACAGGGCTTTGAACCCCCTCCACTGGGCCAAAAACTCTGTTGCATGGAGTGAGTCACATGCTTCTCTATATCTGCAATTACTAGGTATTTCCTTTGGCTCCTGGCACTGATTGTAAAGCTGGCCATACACTGAATGAAATTGAGCTGGTTTAGCAGGGACAAGCCAAATTTCTATCAGTGGGTGTCTGTCCCCGCTCAACAGAAGTCGATTGACTCCTGTCGAAGGGACATGCTGAAAAAATGTTTTTGATCAGCAGCTGCAGCTGCTGTTCAGTTACTTCTGACAGAATGTTAGAAGCAGAGCTTTTTTTCAGGGGGAACGTGGGGGAACGCAGTTCCGGCACCTCCAACACTGAATGTATTTAAGTGCAAGGGGTGCTGGAGTATGCTGAACGGTCTATTGATGATGGCTGCTGGGGGATCTATTTTTGCATGGGGGTCTATTGTTGCTGGAGAAGGATCTATTACTGCTGGAAGGGATCCTATATTTCTGGGGAGTCAGTTGTTGCTAGGAGGGATCTACTGTTGAGAGAGAGGTCTATTATTGCTGGCTGCTGGAGAATCTAATGATGCTGCTGGAGGTCTATTGTTGCTGGGGTGGTATTTTGTTGTAGTGGGAGGCATTGTTGTGTGGGTGATCTCTTGTTTCTGGGGGGGTCTATTGTTGCTGGCTGCAGGGGATCTATTTTGCTCTTTTCTTGTTTTATTTAACAAGTTCCATACAAATTTCTTAGTACCACAGAATGATACTTGGTTCTCTGTTCTCTAAAAGGGGCGGTACTGGGAGGTGGGTAGGAAGTGTAACCAAGGTATGTGCTTGGGGGTGGGTAGGGGGTGGAGACAAGGGGGAGTTCCTGCACCTATTCTCTGAGAAAAAAAGCCCTGGTTAGAAGACAATTTTCCATTGGGGGGGCGATTCCTCCATCCACCTTATTGGTGTGGACAAATCTGGGTGTACAAAAAAAGAAATTAACAGTGTATGGCTTAGCTGCCGACACCTTGGGGAGAAGACACCATACTCCAGTGAGGTCCTAGCTTCAGATTCCAGCTTCTTTAACCCCTCAAGACATCTGGAGCTCTTCCCTGGTACTTTGATCCCAATATTACACAAGCTAGGCCTCAAATCAGACCTTGGTTTATTGGTTTATCTGCATGGCTATCCACCTCAGACAGCAGACCTGAGAGGATCTGGTAGCCAACAACATCCCTCCCATGGGAACTACGATCCCAAGGTCATTCCCTGAATATTGTCCATTCAGCTACTCACACCTTGGGGAGGAGAGACCATGCTTTAGTCAAGAACAAGTTTCAGTTTCCAACCTCTCCAGACATGTGGAGTTCTTCCCTGTTACGTTGATCCCCATATTAAACAAGTTAGGCCTGAAACCAGACCTTGGCCTGACTGCATGGTCCCTCTCTTTAGGCAGTAGGCCTGAGAGGGTCTGGTAGCCAACAACATCTCTCCGTCAGGCAGAAGGCCTGGGGAAGAACTGAACTCCCAAGGTCATTTCATAAACATTGTCCATTCAGCTGTCAAGACCTTGTTGAGAAGACACCATGCTCCAGTGAGGTCCAAGTTTCAGTTTCCAGCTTCTCTGGCCCCTCAAGACATTTGGAGCTCTTCCCTGGTACTTCAATCCCCATGTTACACAGGCTAGGCCTCAAACCAGACTTTGGCCTAGCTGCATGGGCCCCTCCTCAGGTAACAGGCCTGAGAGAGTATGGGTCGGCAACAACATCCCTCCCTCGGGCAGGAAGCCTGGGGGAGAACTACACTCCCAAGGTCATTCCCTGAACATTGTTTATTCAGCTACTAACACCTAGGGGAGAAGACACCATGCTTTAATGAGGACCAGGCTTCAAATTCCTGCTTCTCCAGCTTCTCAAGACATCTGGAGTTTTTCCCTGGTACATTATAATCCCCGTTTTAAACAATCTAGGCCTCAAAACAGGCCTTGGCCTTGCTTCATTGCCCCTCTCCTCAGACAGTAAGCCTGAGGGGGTTTGGTAGCCAATAACTTCCCTTCTTCAGGCAGGAGGCCTGGGAGAGCCCTACACTCCCAAGGTCACTCCCTAAACATGTATACCCTCTTCCAGCCTGCACCCCTGGCAATAAACCTCCCAGTGATTGGCCAGAGAGAGATAAATATTCAAAGCTCTAATTAGTACAGCCTCCCACACTGTTGCCAAAGGCATCACTGACACCTACTTGCAGCAGCCAGCAGGCAGAAACTGGCGATAACCACAGTGGCTAAATGGTTGACACTTCCACCTAGCAGCACCAGGATTGTCAGTTTGAATCTCAACCATGGCACTACCTGCCTGGAGTTTGCATGTTCTCCCTGTTCCTGCATGGGTTTCCTCCCACACTCCAAAGACATACTTCTAGGTTAATTGGACCTAATATGTGTATGTATGAATGTGAGTTAGAGACCTTAGAGTGTAAGTTCCTTGAGGGTGGAGACTGATGTGAATTTATAATATATATGTAAAGCACTGCATAAAATGATGGTCCTATATAAGTACATGTAATAAAAAATAACCACTGACTAGGAGAATCCTTAGAAAGCACCACTAAATTTAGATAAACACACTTTCCTAGGTAGGGTAGCTTTAAGTGCCGGTTTACACTGAAGTGGCACGACTTTGGGGGCGACCTGTGAAGTCGCGTGCACCGCGACTTCGGCACGACTTGCACGGACTTCATAAAATGAATGTCTATGCAAGTCGCTCCAGGTCGCCCCGAAGTAGTACAGGACCCTTTTTCTAAGTCGGAGCGACTTGTGTCACTCCTATTAGAACGGTTCCTGTAGCAGTCAATGGACCGCGACGGTGCGTGACTTGTCAGGCTGACCAAGTCGCCTGACAAGTCGTACCAGTGTGAATGGAGACTTATTGGCAAAAAATGTAACAGTGCCAATAATAAAAATAAATTCACAGACAGTACTCAACTGAGAAAAAAATCCAACAACACCAAGGCACACCTCTTTTCCTAAATTACAGATTTTTTTAACAACATGCCGACCAGCCGGCGGCAGGTCTGGAGGTTCCCACGAAACAACATACCTGTACGTCGCTACACGGGAGCGCTTGTGGGAGGGGAAGCTGATCTGCGGGGCTGTAAACACGGCAGACCGTTGTTCTGTCAGCAATGAACACAGGGCTCCTGTGTTCCTCCTATTTAAGAACACAGGTCCCTGTGTTCATTCCATAAGTCCATCCCCCACACCGTTAGAAAGTACCCCCTAGGGACACATTTAACCCTTTGATCGCCTTTGGTGTTAACCCCCTCCCTGCCAGTGTCATTATTACAGTAACAGTGCATATTTTTAGCCCTGATTACTGTAGTAATGTCACTGGTCCCCCAAAAAGTGTCAAAAATGTCAGTTAGGTATCCAATCTGTCCGCCGCAATGTCGCAGTCCCGCTAAAAATCACTGATCGCCGCCATTACTAGCAAAAAAATTAAAATAAATAAATAGAAATGACATAAATCTTTTCCCTATTTTGTAGACACAATAAATTTTGTGCAACCCAATCAATATACTCTTATTGTGATTTTTTTTTTTTAACAAAAATATGTATCAGAATACAAATTGGCCCAAAATGATGAAAAAAAAAATTTTTTTTTTTATTATTGCGAATGTTATATAGCAAAAAGTGAAAAATATTGTTTTTTTTTTTTTTTTCAAAATTGTCGCTCTTTTTTTGTTTATAGCGCAAAAAGTAAAAAATCGCAGAGGTTATCAAATACCACCAAAAGAAAGCTCTATTTGTGGGAAAAAGGGACATCAATTTTACTTGGGTACAGCGTCGCACGACCGCGCAATTCGCAAAAAGATCTCCTTTAATCCAGCAATAATACTAAAATCACACTGTACTTCTTGTCACTTATTAACTCACTGCTACAGTACCAAGGTGAAAGATAAAAACATGTTTACCACTCCCGCCATGTGCGGCAATAAAATCAAGAATGGAAAACGAAGCTCAGAACAAAACGCTCATTGATTTGAGGCCAATCCCTTTGTCAATATGTCCAACAGGTGCCGGCCAAATGTGATTCATTCTCCGTATCTGCAGGAGTAGAGATAATTACAGGTGCGCGCGGCCGTAATGTGCGACTATTTACAAAACAACACTTTTCACATGTACACTATCATCATTTCCATTTACAGGTCATAAAGACGCATAATGATAGTTTATCAGACCTGGAATTGCGAAATGAAGCAAGGTGTTTTATTTTACTTTCTTATTATCGCTGGTTTTGTAAATAAGGTTTGTTAGTTTAAGGTATTAGTTTTGGATGCGTTGCTTTGCAGCCGAGGCAGGAATTATACCATCTGTATGGTTGCCGAACACGACCCATTTAAGTGAATGGGGCCACTCTGCAAGTGCCTTGCAACTGTGTGCAATGCACCGGTTACAGCACACCAGTGTGGGAATCAAGGGGTTAAAGCAGGTGGTTATGACGTGATACAAAGCCTCCTCACCACTTGTAAAATGCCCTCTGAGGACCAATCCAAGCATGAATCACTCTTCAGAGAAGAAAATACATGTGAACAAGCAGCACAAAAGGGAGATAATGCTGCTCCAGGTGAAAAGTGAAAGCTCGTAGACAAAGGTGTGCAGGTCAAGTCATGAACTTCTTTCAGGGGGGCGGGCATTATTTTATTTATTTTAAGGTCACCCATGCTTTGCCCCTTTTCGCCCCCATAGATTCTTCTTTAGAGCAGGCCAGGGTCCCAATAGATCCCCCTTTAGAGCAGCCCATGGCCAGGATCCCCCATAGATCCTCCTTTAGAGCAGGCTAGGGTCCCCACAGATCCCTCTTTAGTATTACCTTTTCACCTATATTCCCCATGCTACCTGGTTTTCCTGCACCACCAGGTACTTCAGGCTATCCCTGCAAAGAATATAAATATATATATTTAGACAATATGACTCCCTTTAGAGCAGGCCAGGATCCCCATAGATCCCCCTTTATATCAGGCCAGGCCAGGGTCCCCCATAGATCCCCTTTAGAGCAGACCAGGCCAGGGCCCCCCATAGATTCCCCTTTAGAGCATGGTCCATATAGATTCCCCTCCTAGATCAGGCCAGGAAATTTCCAGGGGGGGGGGGGCACTTGCCTCCCCTTGTCCCCCCTTGCAGACACCCATGGGTCCAGTCCATGGTCCAGTGAATGCATCCAATAAAGAAATGAATGACCGCACTTCCAAATGCTACGAGATCTTTAATGCAATAATCATCCAACAGACAAAATCAAGGAGAGTTCATGACACTTGTCGGAAGAGCATGGTTGACATGTTTCGCGAATCGAATCACTTATTCATAACCTGCTAGCACTAATAATGGTGCCCTTTAAATAGCACAGAATCAGCTGTACGAGATTAGGTGCTAGATGAACACTCTCTATACAAAACCATTCACTAAACGATCACAGTAATATATACATAGCAAACAGAATCTGTATGTCAATTCAGCCACTTCATGACAAGTGTAATGTGAGTACATCCAAAAAATCATAAAGTACAAAAAACTCCTCACCTGCACATTGTGGATAAAAAATCAAAACACAAGAACCATACTAAAATGTAAAAAAATAAATTTCCTGACAGACTCCATGGCAGCATACGTATGGGTTAACCCCCGCCGCCACTCCTCCCCTATATGACCCTACTCCCATAAATCTTTACTCTGAGCCAGAGGACGCGTTCCTTTTTTGTCCTCCTCCTAAGGACCAGAATGGTTGAAGTCTTACCTTGGATGAAGTGTCCACGATCGAGGCCTGGTTGTTAGGCAAGCTGTGCCCCGGAAGTTGTGTAGAGCCTCCAGCAGTCCCCAGCTATTAGCGGGGTGGAGAAGGGGGATGGATTTGGTGTCATGTGGAGTCCGTAGCTATTAGCGGGGTGGAGAAGGGTGATGAATTCGGTCCCATGTGGAGTCCCCAGCAGTCGGCAGCTATTAGCGGGGTGGAGAAGGGGGATGGATTTGGTGTCATGTGGATTCCGTAGCTATTAGCGGGGTGGAGAAGGGTGATGAATTCGGTCCCATGTGGAGTCCCCGGCAGTCGGCAGCTATTAGCGGGGTGGAGAAGGGCAATGGATTCGGTGCCATGTGGTGTCTCCAGCAATCCCCAGCTATTAGCGGGGTGGAGAAGGGCGATGGATGCGGTGCCAGGAAGACCTTAAGCTTGGCCATTGGCAAGCAAAGCGGCAGTACAGCAAAACAGCCTTGCTATTAGCAGATGGCCATAAATGCCTTGGGCCCGTGCAGCAGTGTCTCCTGGATCCAGGCATGATCGTGGGGGATGCTGTGTGCGGTGATGTATACTTTTATTTTTGCAACAAGGAATGGTCTCTACATGTGGAGGTTTTTCAGGCGCAGATGGTCTGACGGATCATTGGAAATGCAGCGGGTCCTGTGCATTTCTTCAAGTCCTGGTTATCCTCGGGTTTCTACGAAAACCCTGAACAGAAGTTGTGGAGGTTGTGACAATGATGGCTTATTGGCCAATTAGGCCATGGTTCCCCTTGTTAGCACTGTTTAGCTACCAGAACCCAATGCTCCTTCTCATCAGGCCAGACCTTCTGTCACTGGGTGAGTTTCTACATCCATGTCCAGCACAGTTACGTCTGATGGTCTGGTTCTTGAGATTTGAGGTCCTTGGCTGCTCCCCCAGCGTCATCTCTTTCTTTCTCTTGTATAGGAGAGCGAACACAAACAAAGTTTACAGTAAAATTGCTATCCTCTCAAAATAACTCAACACACAGCCATTAATGTCTAAACCACTGGCAACAAAAGTGAGTACACCCCTAAGTGAAAATGTGCAAATTGGGTTAAATTTGGTGTTCTCGCTCTCACTCATACTGGCCACTGGAAGTTCAAAATGGCACCTCATGGCAAAGAACTCTCTGAGGATCTAAAAAAAAAGAATTGTTGCTCTACATAAAGATGGCCTAGGCTATAAGAAGATTGCCAAGACCCTGAAACTGAGCTGCAGCACAGTGGCCAAGACCATACAGCGGTTTAACAGGAGAGGTTCCACTCAGAACAGGCCTCACTATGGTCCACCAAAGAAGCTGAGTGCATGTGCTCAGCATCATATCCAGCAGTTGTCTTTGGGAAATAGACGTATGAATGCTGCCGGCATTTCTGCAGAGAATGAAGGGGTGGGGAGTCAGCCTGTCAGTGCTCAGACCATACTGTACACAGCACACTGCATCAAATTGGTCTGCATGGCTGCCATCCCAGAAGAAAGCCTCCTACAGATGATGCACAAGAAAGCCCGCAATTAGTTTGCTGAAGACAAGCAGACTAAGGACATAGATTATTGGAACCATGTCCTGTGGTCTGATGAGACCAAGATAAACTTATTTGGTTCAGATGGTGTCAAACGTTTGTGGCGGCAACCAGATGAGGAGTACAAAGGCAAGTGTGTCTTGCCTACAGTCAAGCATGGTGGTGGGAGTGTCATGGTTTGGGGCTGCATGAGTGCGGAAAGACAACAACAAGAGAAGGGCGCGCCGACCTTGTGCATTACCACAAAAAATGTTTATTAAAATCAAAACAGATACATTATACTCACAAACGTATAACGCCTCCAGAACACTTCTCTACTGCTGGATGGATTGATGGTGTCCACAATGACCTGGCTTCACTTAGGCGTTTCAAGGGAGAACCCTCTTCCTCAGAGCCAATTTTTGTGTGGCAATTTTGGCTCAGAGGAAGAGGATTCTCCCTCAAAATGCTTAAGCCAGGCCAGGTCATTGTGGACGCCCTCCAGCAGTAGAGAAGTGTTCTGGAGGCGATTGGCTTCTATTTCCTACATGCATTTATACATCTTGCGTTTGTGAGTATAATGTATGCTACCTATCTTGACTTTGATACACTTTGATACACTTTTTTAGTGGTAATGCATAAGGTTCGTGCGCTCTTCTCTTGTTGTTGATCTTGAGGGGGCAGCAAGCCTTATCTGGGCTAAAAGGACCATTCAGACCACTCACCTTCCCGCGTACCACTTGACAGCAGGAGAGATACTGTTTTTGGCTCCATGAGTGCTGCCGGCACTGGTGAGCAACAGCTCATTGAGGAAACCATGCCAGCATGTACTATGAAATACAAAGACAAGGAAGACTCACTGCTCCAGGTGAATCAAAAAGCCTGATGATGTACTCGCCTCCACAGACAATCAATATAGAAGAAATGGCTGCACTCAAGGTATCAGACAAATCAGACTGCATCCACCAGTTTTTTCATATACAGGGATGGAGACCATAGCATGACCTGCTTGTCTCATGTAAAGTCCCAAATATTTTATGAAATTAGGGATGGAGGCACTGAGCTATACAGGCAAATTGCCTCATATAAAGTCCCAATCTGTGTTTTACACTGCATCCGCCAAGGGGTTGGAGGTGTTTATATCATGAGACAGGTCTACTTGGTTGGTGGCAGACTGGAGGGTGAGTACATTAGACTGGGGGCTGGCTGGCTTCTATGCACCTCTCTTAATCCTTTTCAATTCGTTTTTTCTAATACAGGGATGGAGACGCTGGGCATACCTGCTGGTGTCTCACTTAAGTCCCACATTGCCCACATTGTTTATGTAACCAGGGATGGAGGCACCTTGCCTACAAGCTGGTGCTTTATTTAAAGTCCCACCGTGCGATTTTCTGGCATTTTTTGGTGGATGCAGTCTGATTTGACCCCAGTTTTTTCATATACAGGGAAGGAGACCATAGCATGACCTGCTTGTCTCATGTAAAGTCCCAAATATTTTATTAAATTAGGGTTGGAGGCACTGTGCTATACAGGCCAATTGCCTCATATAAAGTCCCAATCTGTGTTTTACACTGCATCCGCCAAGGGGTTGGAGGTGTATGCTTCTCAGCTGGTCGTTTTCAGTTTGTACCATCGCAAGAACATCGCTATTAGAGTTTTGAGATACTAGACCAGTCATGGATGGGGGTGGGTTGGGGGAGGTTTGGGCTGCTCCCTCCCACCTGCATCCTATTCATCCATTAGCTGCCATTTGCTTCCAGTGTGGAGACACTCAAATTAAAAGTGTTAGGACTGCAGGTAAAACAGGGTGCCGTGAAGTGGCCCTGCAGCTTACACATGCGTTTGCAAACGCGTGTCAACTAAACCCCTGTTCTTTATTTATATCATGAGACAGGTCTACTTGGTTGGTGGCAGACTGGAGGGTGAGTACATCAGACTGGGGGCTGGCTGGCTTCTATGCACCTCTCTTAATCCTTTTCAATTTGTTTTTTAAGGTGATGGACCTAAACCCTATTGAGCATCTGTCATTGTTATCTGGGTTTGTTGGGTTTTCCCTTAGCCAAAGGCATTGTTTGCTTCTCCCTACTACTGGTAAAAGAGTGCCAGTGCGTAGAGTGAGAAAATACATTATTTTAAGTAGTGATTATTTATTTTACATTGGTCAATCACTAGGAGATGTGTGCTAAAGAAGAGGATAAATATTTAGGGAGACCTTCTTAAAGGGTCCTTCCCTTTTAGGCTTTCCAGATGTCAACTGTAAGGATCTTGGTCTTTACCTCTTGTAGGATCTTGGTCTTTACCTCTTGTAGCACTGCCCCCTTGAGGACTGCTGGATTTCACACTTATGGGTCCCCCTGGGTTACCGTTAGCAACCTTAACATTAACAGTCTCTCACTTTTCTTCTTGGCTCATTCAATAAACAATCCAGGGGTATGTAGTTGTTTTTGCTTTTTTTTGATAAATTAGGAATGGGAGAAGGGAATAGTGGGATACTCCAAATTACCTATGCACAACATTTGAGGACTTCTATTGCTTGGTACAGCTAGGCTGTTGATCCACCTTGCCAAGGAGGGGAATTTAGTTTTAAGTCTCTTTCCCAGATGACTTGATGAACTGACTTTATCTTCAGGACACTCTCCTTAGTATCCTCCTTCTTGTTTGCTGACACATGTCCACTAACTATCCTACTCCTGGGGTGGCTCCCCTCAGGTCAGACCCCTAGACACGACCCCCCTGTACTCACAATACTGTTTTTCCAGAGTCTCCAGTGTCTCCCCCTCAGTCATCTTCTCCTGGACCTCTGAGTTCAGCTCCACTCCTCTGGCCCTCAGGATGACCTCCTGAGGCCACGTGCCACTGCTATAGAGGAGGAGGCAGCCGCCACCCTCCCTCCCTCTGGGACTCTGCTCTCCAGCCAAAGACCTTGCAGCACATGTGCTCCTGGCTTTTATACAGTATACCACAATGCACCGAGGCGACCTGCTCCTGCCAATCACCAGGACTGTACCAAAGCCTATGCATCCATTTGTCAGGTTTCCTCCCACTGTCCAACATGCCTCCCTATTGGACCAGTATGAAACACTCTCTAGACATAATGTATTGCATACTGAGCACAATGAGCAGACCTCACAAACCGATCCTGCTATCTGGTAGGCAGAAAGCAATATAGATATGCCTGCTGCTCCTCTGATAGGCAGACAGAGCCAAAAACTATATTCTCTCACTAGCACCTACCTAGGAGGGTGCTCCACTCTTGTTTACCTCTTCCCCTTCCAGGCCTGCAGTCTGGGGAGGACATAGTTCCAGAGCTAAGGCCCAAGGATTGCAAGTTGGCTTACAATAGGGCCTGGCAAATCACTAGGAGATGTATGCAAGAGGTGTAGGCTGAGGAAGGCAAGCAATACTTAGGGAGACTTTTTAGAAGTGTCGTTGCCTTTTAGGCTTTACAGAGGAGGATGTCAGCTTGAAGGATCCTGGTCTTTACCTCCTGTAGAGGAGGTCCTTCACCTACAAGGCCTGCAGTCTGGGAAGGACATAGTTCCAAGGCCCAAGGATTGGAAGTTGGCCTATACTAGGGCCTGGGAAATCAGGAAGGTGGCTACTAAGGGGGAGCACCAGGGGCAGACTGGCAACTTTCGGCCCAGGGGGCAAGTACAAACCAGAGGCCCATGGTGCAGAGACTCAGCCCCCCTCCCACACTCCCTCTTTCCGTCCTCCTCCTGACCCCCATTCCAGGCTGAAGCCCTGCTCTAGGTACTCTCTACTTACTGGCTGAATCCAGGTTCCCGACCTGGCTAGCACAGCTCGGTTGAGGCTTGCCGGGGAGGAGTCTCCAGTGGGGCATGGAATTGGCCTCTGCTCAGACATAGTTTACAGCATCCATGCTGAGGGGGAGGCCTGCGCTCTGTCCTTGTCTTCAACCCTCACCCAGTAGGTCAGCAGTGGGGACTTTTTACTTCTCTTCACCAGCAATCCTTTAGGCATGTCTGTGGCAGAAGTAGTGCAGCCTTTTTATAGGGTATCAGAGCAGCCCGGGGGAAATTTCCCCCCTGCCCCCTGGCCCAGTCCTCCCCTGGGGAGCACCTTCAGAAGAGTTCTGCTAAATGCTTTGAGAGATCCACTGTGAGAGAGGCTGAAGAGAGACCTAAGGGGGAGCTGTCCATCTGGCCTACCAAATCTACACTTGCCTGTGGGGAAGGCAAAAGAGTTCAAGCTTGGCCTTTGGTTGGAACATTTGCTTTTTTTTTTTTTGGGTATCCTAAACCCCAACCCTCTATACCCACACATTTAAAACAATAAAATCTGCAAAAAGACGGTTGATGGAGTTCATGTCTGTTTTTCAATCACCACTGGCGGGTTAATGAACGCTTTGGGGCAGCCGTAGGCCAGATTACTGGTAAACTAGAAGGGCCCATAAAATCCAGCAACTCCTTCAGGGGGGTTGTGGGGTTGTGGGGAGTGCTACACAGTCATCCCTGGTGGCTGGTGCATATAACACTCATCCCAGTGACCTCAGCACATCAGGCATTGATCTCCAGGACTCTACAGACAGATGGACGGCCTGGTAATGGCTGCATTCATGTCTGCTTGGAGCATTACATCCCCTTAGGGATAATATCCTCTCTGGCAAACCAGACTTCCTTCTCTCTCCTCAGCACTGAGAGATTATTTTGGAGCACCCTAATTAGGGCCCATCGATTGTTGGTTAGGTTCATGTCGTCCCCACCTATTAAATGCATGTTTAATTATTAAGTGGCTCTGAGGTCTGTTTACTAGAAAAGCGGAGCCACTCCTCATAAGTCATGTTTTGCAAACTGAGTCATATAATGGAGGTAGACACCCTAAAAGGCCAAACATCAGACAGCAGGAGATGGTTACAACAGCATGGCAAGAGGAGGTCAGGGATAAAGACAACCTGTCACTGGTGAGCCATGATCACAGTGTTAAGCCCCGTACACACGCACAGATCGTCGTCATACAAACGTCGGCAGACGAAAGATCTGCCGATTGTACGCGTGTTAGTATGGTGCCTCCGACAGCTGTCTGCACACAATCCGCGGACAAAAGTCTTTCTTGCAAACATGAAAATTTTTGTCTGCGGACACCAGAACGGACGATTGTTCGCCTGTCAGTACAGAAATCAGCCGACAGACCGCAGATTTGCAAGACTGGGCATGCTCAGAAAATAAAAAACACAGGGAAAGTTAACCATTACATGACATCACTTCTGCAGTCAGCTGAAGTCTGCGGACAAAATTCTTGTGCTGTCCTTGTGCTGTCTTTGCACTTTTCAACAGACACCGACATCCCGGGGAGAAAAGACGAACATTTGTATGACGACGATCTGTGCGTGTGTACGGGGCTTTATAGAGCACAATGCAGTTTTACTTGCTGCATGCTAGCTCTGGGTCATTGCCTCAGAAAGAACTGACAGCCAGGTGGGTAGTATTTTTAGAGAACCATGATGGAAAAAAAATCCCTCTTCCCCTACTGAGCTCCTACACCTTCTTGACATATGTCAACATGAAGACATTATAGTCGTGCTAAGGGCATTGCTAAAATGAAGTTTTACAGTATTTTTCAGCTGATCCCCCTTTTTAGACATTGTTCTGGTATCTAATGGAAGGAAGCTCAATAAAGAATTACATTTTTTTTTACTTTACATTGATATCATAGCAGGAAATTACCACTTGACCTCCAGAAGATTTACCCTCCTTCCTGACCAAGCCATTTTTTTTGTGATATGACACTGCTTTACTTTAACCACTTTACCACCGGAGGATTTTGCTGTCTTAGGTCCAGGCCACTTTTTGCGATTCGGCTCTGTGCGACTTTAACTGACAATTGCGCGGTCGTGCAACGCCGTACCCAAACAAAATTTACGTCCTTTTTTTCTCACAAACAGAGCTTTCTTTTGGTGGTATGTGATCACCTGTGCGATTTTTACTTTTTGCGCTATAAACAAAAAAAGAGCGTTTATTTTGAAAAAATAACAATATTGTTAACATTTTTTTATATGAAATTCCCCCCCCCAAAAAAATGTAAAAATCAAATTTTTTTAAAATTTTTTGCCAATTTGTTTTCTGCTACCTATGTTTGGTAAAAAAAATCACAATAAGCGTATTTTGATTGGTTTGCGCAAAAGTTATTGCGTTTACTAACAAAGGGAAAGATTTCTGTCATTTTTGGTGTTTTTTTTTTTAACGAGTAATGGCGGTGATCTGCGATTTTTTTTCGGGAGTGCGACATTGCGGCGGACAGATCAGACCCTTGACTGACATTTTTGACACTTTTGGGGGTACCAGTAGCATTACTGCAGTAATCAGTGCTATATATATATGCACTGTTACTGTAAAAATGACACTGGCAGGGAAGGGGTTAATTTTATTGGAGAGGGAGGGGTTAATGTATGCCTGGTGCTTACTAACGTGTGTGGGGGGAGGTGACTGAGTGACACAGGGACAGATCGCATGTTCAGTTATGCTGAACCCTGCAATCTGTCACTCCCTGTCACTTAGGAGATCCGCCCGCTCTGTTTACACAAGCGGGCAGATCTCCAAACTCGATTACCCGACGATCGGGGAAGAGCAGCGGCGATCGCCACCGCTCCTCCCCTGGCCGACTCCCGCTGTGACTTAAAACAGCGGGAGCACGCCTCCGGCGGCGCGCGAGCGCCGCCTACAGGGGGAGGAGTCCAGCGACGTAGGTCTACGTCGCTGGATGGAATCGAGCCACTTTGCCGCAGTACAGTCCCAGTGACTGGTCGGCAAGTGGTTAACTGACAATTAGGGAACGCATTGCGATCCGCTCCGGCACTTTTTTTTTTTTTTCACGGCGCGAATGACACTTGTGTCATCCGCTCCGTATGTCCGCATATCATCCCATCCCTTTGCGGATGATATACGGACATAATGTTTGGCTATGGGCATTGCGGATGTCAGCGGATGACAAAAATATGCACTGTCACTGTACTAACGACACTGCCTGGGAAGGGGTTAGCATCAGGGGCGATCAAAGGGTTAACTGTGTGAGTGACCAGTGTTATACCATGGGAGGTGCTTTTACTAGGGAGAAGAAATGGATTTTATTCCCTGCTTTGCAGGAACACAGGATTCATGTCTTCCCTCCTGTCAGAACGACGATCTGCCTTGTTTACATAAGCAGATTGCAGTTCTGTCTCATTGGCTGCTGATCAGCTTCTTCTATTTATAATCACAGCGTGAACGAGCCGCCGGCAGCGCGCATTCGTGCCCCCTACCTGGAAGTGCAGGATCACGTACATATACCTGATCCTGCGCACAGCGGCCGCCCTGTAGCAGTTTAACTGCTATAGGTCGGTCGACAAGTGGATATGGACAACGAAGAACAGATTGGGACCTTTTTCAAGTAGCAGCAATAATTGGAGCATATCTGAACCCAAAAACAAAAAATGCAAATGTAGCAATATTTCCAGGCATTGGGCCTGATGTGGGTCTGCCATGGTCACCGGTAACACCAACAGCACATTTAAAGTGTGAGATCTGAGTCAAAGAACAGGCCGGCATCTTTGGTTTGTTTAGTTTATATTGGGGATGGGAGAAGGGAATGAGTGGGCTACTCCTCTGGCTCAACTAGGTAGAAATTGGGACACTTGAGAAAAAATGCCTTTCAGCGCTGACTTGTCGCCGGCTGGGTGCCGACCAACGCTTGCTGGCGCTTGAAATCACTGACTTGCTGCACTGTCCTGAAGACTTCTGACACGCTGGTTAGCTCAAAAGTCTTTGACACTGCTCCCTCCAGTCCTTCCTGAATGAGGTAGCCTTTAGTAACACTGCTGCAACTCTCAACCCTGTACACTTCCACTGTACACTGAATACTTCAGGGCCCAAACACTGGCACCCCCTTTACTCTTCAGGGTCAACACTGGCACCCCCTTTACTCTTCAGGGTCAACACTGGCACCCCCTTTACTCTTCAGGGTCAACACTGGCACCCCTTTACTCTTCAGGGTCAACACTGGCACCCCCTCTACGATTTAGGGCCCAACCACTGGCACCCCCTTTACTCTGCTCCTGCAAGGGCTAGCTAGCTCCCGGATCCCTCTGACCTTCTCCGGAGCGGTCCCCTCTCACTTGGCAGACCCCCCCAGGGGCAGTTTGCAGTACTCACGACTGGGAATGCTTTCCTGAAACTCAACCCCTCTCAGCTCCGCTGGTTCTCGGGAGACCGGATCCTCTCTGCAGCTCTGCTCAGCCTTCTGTCCCCTCAGGCAAGCCGCCTGGGACACCCGATTCTTCTGACAGGAGGAGAGACAGCCGTACTCTCCCTCCTGGGACTCTACTTCCCACCAAAGACCCCACGTCATGTGCTCCCCTCAAACTTATACCCACTCCCAGAATGCTGTGCGGCAGAATCTGCCTTTCTGGGGTAGATTCAGGCCTGAGTGAGCCATTGGCTGGGTTTCCTCCACTGCCCAATGAGAGCCCTCATTGAGCACAGTGGGGAGACTCCCCAGTCTCAACAGCCACATCTGGGAACCATGACAAACCAGCTGAAAACCATGGCCCTGCTGATAAGCAGACAAGACCGGCTATACTTTTACCTAGCACCTACCTGGTAGGGTGCTACACAATATATTGCAGTCCTTAGATGTGGTGAGGTATATCTCCTATCTGTCTGTCTTGTAGTCTGTCCTATCTTCCCTTTTATATCGTAAAGCACTGAATAAACTCTTGGCGCTATATAAATCCTGTAATATATTAATAATATGTATCACTACTCCCTTGGGACCTTCTTGAAGCGGATTCCCCTGGGTTACCCTTAGCAACAGCTGGCAAATTCTTAACACTTTAAGACCTTGGCTCAGTCAATGAACAGTCCAGGGGATTTGGTTTTTGTGTTTTTATTTGGAACTGGGATAGGAGAAGGGATGAGTGGGATACTCCAACTATGAACTATGCACAATCTTTGGGACAACTAGCTGTAGTGTGTGCGGCAAGGCCGCTGCTTCACCTTGCCACTAAGGTGAAGATGTTTAGAAAAGCTCCTGTTTTAGTTACTCTCTTCAGGATTCTGAAACTGGCACCCCCTTTACTCTCAATGCCTGTGTACTGACATCCATCAGCTGACCCTAGCCTCTGGAGTGGTCCCCTTCCTGGCAGACCCCTGGGTAAGTTCCTCTGTACTCACGGACACTGTTTTTCCAGAGTCACCGTTGCCTCCAAACTCCACTTGTCAGCATCCAATGGACTTCTGCATTCAGCAATCCCTTCAGGTTCACCAGGCCGACTGCCTGTGACCACCTTTCCCAGCTGCAGAAGGAGACACAGCCGTCACCCTCCTCCTGGGACTCTGCTTCCTGCCCAAAGACGCCCTGTCACATGTGCCCTTGGCTTTTATGGTCAATCCTAGGATGAACCACTGTTATGCCCTCCCACTGGGACAGCCACAAAAGCCTGTGTGTCACTGGCTGGGTTTCCTCCACTGTCCAACAGGCTCCCCTATTGGATACAGTGGGGAGACTTCCTCAGCCCAGATGAATAACACCCTGGACATATGTAACAGGCCTAACTAGAAATCCTGCTCCCTGATAAGCAGGAAAGCAACCCAATGCTTTTACCTAGCACCTGACTAAGAGGGTGCTACAAATAATAATAATTATTTTTATTATCTATCTATCTATCTATCTATCTATCTATCTATCTATCTATCTATCTATCTATCTATCTATCTATCTATCTATCTATCTATCTATCTATCTATCTATCTATCTATCTATCTATCTATCTATCTATCTATCATACGTTCAGATATTTATTACTACTTACAGAGATCCTAGTACTTTCCCTGACAATGTCCTTATCTTCCGTCCTCTCCAAAAAACAGAACCATCTTTATTCAGGCATAATTCAGGATCAGAATCTACTTCCTGAGGTGAGGCATTCATGTAAATCCTGATGCCTCTGCAGATTTACCCCCCTTCATGACCAGGCCATTTTTTGCGATACGGCACTGCGTTACTTTAACTGGCTATTGCGCTGTCGTGCGATGCTGTACCCAAATAAAATGTACGTCCTTTTTTCCCACAAATAGAGCTTTCTTTTGGTGGTATTTCATCACCTCTGCGGTTGTTATTTTTTGCGCTACAACCCCAGAAAAAAAAAAAGGACAATTTAGAAAAAAAACTATTTTTTTTTACTTTCTGCTATAAAACATTTTCAATAATAATAATAAAAAAAAAAATCTAATTTCTTCATCAATTTAGGCCAATATGTATGCTGCTACATGTTTTTGGTAAAAAAAAATCCCAATAAGCGTATATTGATTGGTTTGCGGAAAAGTTATAGCATCAACAAACTAGGGGATATATTTATCTATTTATTTTTATATAGTGGACAATGTAGCGCTAATCCTAAAAGAACCACTCAGAAAGACTGAGTGTGTAAAGTCCATGAAAAGTCCCAATTTGTCAGAAGAATCAAACTGTAGGTCCGTGAAACCACCACCAAACACCCTGTTCACACTGTCTCTTACCAGATGGAGATGATCCCCATGACAGAGATCCTAAACGCCAAAAAACTGATATAGCTCGAGGCGATCCTCCTCATGTCCAGCAATATCCAGGAGGAAAGTAATCATAAATAGGTATGAAATAAAGAACAGGGCACCATCATAGCGCAGACCGTTTGATTTATTCACAACAAAAAAGGGATTAAAAGCACTTACAAAAGCAGGATAAAATCGAGCATCTCAGTCAATGGATGGATCAATCCAGCATGTTCCGCTTACTACCGCAGTATACCACCCAAAAGATGGCCGCCGCGTCTTCTCCGTGTGGGTGAGCGTGACCGCAAGCACCGCCCGACGTACGTTTCGTCGTATTATTTTTAGTTATTTATTTTTTTATATATTTTTTTTTTTGCATTTTTTTCTTTTGCGTTTTTTTTTTTTTTTTGTGCTATAATATTTTTTCCTCACTGCTATAAAGAATACCCAATAAAAAATGTAAATCCTATTTCTACATCATCTTAGCCCAGTATGTGTTCTGCTGCATATTGTTGGTAAAAAAAAATACCAATAAGTGTATATTGATTGGTTTGCACAAAAGTTATAGCATCTACAAACTATGGGATATACAGTATATACTGGAATTTCTTTTTTTTTTTTTTACTAGTTATGGCGGCGATCAGAGACTGATAGTGCGACTGCGATATTGTGTCAAACAATCCGACACTAACTGACACTTTTGACACTTTGCGGGAACCAGTGACACTAATACAGTGATCAGTGCTAAAAATATGCACTGTCACTGTACCAATGACACTGGCTGGGAAAGGGATAAACATTGAGGGCGATCAAAGGGTTAAATGTGTGCCTAGCCAGTGTTTGTGTACTGTGTGTGGCAGTGCCGTATTTTGGCCTAGGCCGACAAGGCCCAGGCCTAGGGCGGCACTTTGCAGGGGGGCAGCAAAAAAGCCACCCCCCCTCCACCTGAGACTCTTTTGACCACTGGTTGCTAGAGCCGCCTCTCCCACCTCTCTCTCTCTCACCCCCCCTCCTCTCTCTTTTTCTCTTACCCCCCCTCTCTCAACCCCTCTTCTCTCACCCCTTCTCTTCCTCTCTCTCTCATCCCCTCTCTTTCTCTCTCTCTCTCATCCCCTCTCTCTCTCATCCCCCCTCTCATCCTGTCTCTCTCTCTCTCTCTCTCTCTCTCTCTCTCACCACCCCTTCTCTCTCTCTCATCCTCCCTCTCTCTCCCGTTCATCCCCTCTCTCTCTCTCACCCCCCTCTCTCTCTCACTCTCATCCCCTCTCTCTCTCCCTCTCTCATCCCCCCTCTCATCCTCCCTCTCTCCCGTTCATCCCCCTTCTCTCTCTCTCATTCCCCTCTCACCCCCCCCTCTCTCTCTCACCCCCCTTCTCTCTCATCCCCCCTCTCTCCCTCCCTCCCTTCCTCCCCCACCCCCTTCTCTCTCTCCTCTCTCTCCTCTCTCTCTCCCCCCTCTCGTGAGCTCTCAGGGGTTCATGCTGGCACTTGGAGTCCTTCAATTTTGGAGGGAGTCACATCCGTTAAAAAGGAAGGAGTGGGGCAAATTTACATAGGAGGGGCGCCCAATTTTAGTCTTGCCTAGGGCAGCACAAAACCAAAATACACCACTGGTGTGTGGTGCTTTTATTTTGGGAAGAAAATTATTTTTTCCCCTGCTATGCAGGGAAAGAAAATCCATTACTTCCCCACTGATAGGACAGGGCTTTGGCTTGTTTACAAATGCATGGCTATTTCCTGTGTGAACTCCCAACGATCGGCAGGTGCTGGTGGTAATCCATTGGCCGGCACCCGCTGAGCGACATCTGCTGAGTTTAATCACAGCACAGCAGGGTCGACGGCGGCACATGCACACGCTCTCTACCTGGAAGTGCCAGATCGCGTACCTAGCACGGGATCTTGCCGCCGTATATGTATGTTATAGGTAGGCAAGCGGTTAATGGACTTGTAAATTTACTGAAGTCCACTTTGAACATATCTATTTTATTACATGAAAAACAATTATTAAGTAGAGATCCCATTCATTACTATATAGCTAGTAGACACCAACATCCTCCAGCTTAGCGCGTACACAAAGGAAAATCTTCTTTTGGATTTCTTTGTTCACTTTCAGGAACATCAAAGAGTCAGTTTCCCCTCCAACACTCCCTTAGTGCTGGTTCCCATTGGTGCGATGCAGGAACTCTGCGAATCCACTGCGTGTTCTTGCATCGCACCCGACTCGCAGGCAGTTCACACTGCCATATGCAAACTACTGGGGGTGTCAATACAAAGTTAACGACTCCCCCAGATCAGTTCACATATGGCAGTGCCAACTGTCAGTTCGGACAGGAATCGGATCGCATAGGTGGGAACACCCGTGCATAGCTCCCAACTGTCCCTGATTTAGAGGGACTGTCCCTGATTTGGAACAAAGTCCCCCTGTCCCTCTTTCCTCCTCAATTGTCCCTCGTTTTGGTCTGATCTATATAGTTGTGTATAAAATGCAGTTTTTATATTTGAAAAAGTGTTTCCCAGTGCTAAACCTTTCATCCAATTTCTAAACTTCTGCATTTTTGAATTTCAAAAGCCAATATAAAGGAATAGTAGTTGTAAAAAAAAGCACTTGCGGGTATAATTAATAATATTTTTTGTTTAATTCTCCTTTAAGGGTGCCTGGCAGGGGGTGTGTCCTATGGCTACATACTTTTGCTAATAGGTGCCCCTCATTCCCATCTCGAAAGATTGGGAGGTATGCCCATGCGCAGTGCCACCTAAACCACTTCTGCGGCAGGGTGGCTCGTACAGGAAAAACGACGTAGGTCTACATCGCTCACCTGGGGCCAGCTAAGTGTCAAAAATGTCAGTTAGGGGTCCGATCTGTCCGCCGCAATGTCGCAGTCCTGCAAAAAATCGCAGATCACCGCCATTACTAGTAAAAAAATTAAAAAAAAAAACAATAAAAATTACATAAATCTTTCCCGTAGTTAGTATATGGGATACATTTTGCGCAAACCGATCAAAATATGCTTTTTTAACAAAAATATGTAGCAGAAAACAAATTGGCCTAAAATTTTAAGAAATTTTGATTTTTACATTTTTTTTTTTGAGAATGTCATATAGCAGAATGTGAAAAATATTGTTTTTTTTTTTTTTTTTAAATTGTCACTCTTTTTTTGTTTATATCGCAAAAACTAAAAAATCGCACAGGTGATCAAATACCACCAAAAGAAAGCTCTATTTGTGGTAAAAAAAGGACGTAAATTTTGTTTAGGTACAGCGTTGCACGACCGCGCAATTGTTAAAGTAACGCAGTGCCGAATCACAAAATAGGGCCTGGTTATTAAGGGGGCAAATCCTTCCGGTCTTAAAGTCCCTAAAGGGCCCCGGGCAATGCAGTGCACTGGGCCCCGCCTACACAATCACCTATGAGAAAAAAAATGCAAACTATCGATTAGGAGGTATTTATTTGTACAGCAGTGCCAGGCTAATGACAGCTTCCAAGTTGGGCGGCTGGGTCTGGTGAACACACACGGACTGGAGTCAGACTGGACTGTCCTGTGTGTGCCTGTTCCCGTGGAGACGGACAGGCATTCCTGCAGTTGTGGACTCCCCCTCCACGGCCCAAGTGCCCTGACAGCAGTGCAGGGCCGACAGACGCTTGCAGCCTGCTAAGTTTGGCGGCGGGATGTACATGGGAATCAGGACTAATACTTGGCTGGGGCTGGGCAGGTAGGGCCCCCCAGGCAAGTGGGGCCCCTGGACAACTGCCCAGCGTGCCCATTCGGTAAGATGGCCCTGCCCATGCGATCCGATTCTGGTGCAGACCAAAAAAAGGGTCCTGTGCGACTTTGGTCCGAATACGATGCAATCTGCATGGCTGAATTTGCATAGCACAGACATCGCATGTGATTTGCAGAGCAGTGCGGTGCGTATCACATGCAATGTCTGACATCGCATATGTGTGAACCAGCACTTAATATAATGGCATGGAAAGGAAGGTGAAAAATCGGACACCCTAATAGTCACACGGGGCGCTCTGTACCTGATCCTCCATCAGAGCTCCGAGGCTTTATAGGTAAACTGATCTAATAATAAAGGAAGGACTCTAAGTGTAAAGTATGTACAGAAAGAACAGTGGTGCGTGTCTCCGGACATCGAGAACTTCCAGTAAAAGCCTCCTAACAGCAATTATCCACATTCTCTATCACATTATCCCCATTAGAAATTGCATTAGGCTCCTTCTATATCATATTAGGATTATTCCATGCTACCTTACCCTTGTATTATATCAGATTATCATCAATTGATGTTACATTATCCTCATTCTATATCTTAATAATTGAATGTCATCCATTGCTGGCTAACAGTGCTAAGATTTCAGATTACCTGCATCTAATGCAGAGCTTCCCATCGCCATATGTGTTTGTTATCCGAGGACCGACATCCCTGATTTTATTTTATCTTATTTTATTTATTCCTTAGTCACACCTGAGCGTAACGGGAACATACATTCCCGCTAGGTTTATTTTGGCGCATCTTTTAATGTGCTAATGCGCATCACACCTTGGGCAGCCCTTTCAATTAAATGGGCTGCCCAGCGTTTTGCAAATTCCCCAAAGTAGCTCCAGAACCTTTTCAGTCGCGGATCGGCTGGCTCTTTTCTTAGTACGCATTTTGGCGTGTTTGTAGTGCATTGTGTCGTATGACAAACACGTAACAAAATGCACATCAGCTACCCATGCTTCAGATGCCTTTTACAATTAATGGCATCACAAGTGCGATCTGCGATTGCAGTGATTTTTCAGCCGCTTAGGCTTAGACTCTTTAGACCCATTCACACCTGAGCATAGCGGGAACGCATGTTCCCGCTCACATTTTCCCACACATTAACAAGCGTCGCACGTAGGGTTGCCACTTTTTCTTCAAGTCAAACCCGAACACCTTTATCAGTGCACAATAATTTTTCATTATAGTATACACTATACATATATTGTGCGATCAAAAAACATTTCTAATCATATGAAGTTAATCACAACAGTCCTCCTTTACATCAGAGTCCACAGATTTCCCCTTTTACATCTAAATCCGCAGAGTTCCTCTTTTATATCTGAATCTGCAGAGTTCCCCTTTTAAAACCTGAACTCACAGATTTCCCCTTTTACATCTGAATCCCCATAGTTTCCCTTTTACATCAGAGTCCACAGATTTCCCCTTCTACATCTAAATCCGCAGAGTTCCTCTTTTATATCTGAATCTGCAGAATTCCCCCTTTTAAAACCTAAACTCACAGATTTCCCCTTTTACATCTGAATCTCCATAGTTTCCCTTTTACATCTGAATCCCCATAGTTTACCTTTTATATCTGAATCAACAGAGTTCCCCTTTAATACCTGAATCTGCAGAGTTCCCCTTTTAAAACCTAAACTCACAGATTTCCCCTTTTACATCTGAATCCATATAGTTTCCCTTTTACATCTGAAACCGCGGAGTTCCCCTTTTTGAATCTGAACTCGCAGAGTTCCCTTACGCTGTAAGGGGGGGAATCTGCAGACTCTGATGTAAGGGAGAACTCTGGGGACTCTAACATAAGGGATGCTCTGGAAACCCTGATTTAAGGGGGAACACATAGAACTCTGATGTGCAGAGAGAACTCTAGAGTAAGGGGGAACACTGCGGCCTCTGGTGTAAAGGGGAACTCTGATGTAAGGGGTGCTCTGAGAACCCTGATTTACCTTAGTGTACTCACTCAGAGGCAGGAGAAAGAAGGGGGAAGACTTCATTCACAGACAGGGATGGATGGTGAGCTCACTCACCCCTTGGCAGTCAGCATCTCTCATCCAGATGTATCTATGGCTGCTGGGCTTCAAATTTTCTGCCCCCACTTTCCTTTTCTGAAGCACAGTGTCAGGGAATGGAGTGTGGGCAGACAGAGAGGGGTACAGGCGGGAGGAAGGGAAGCCCTCTTTCCTCTCCCATCTTTTTGGGGGCGGGGGAGACTCTTTGTGCTGGCTTTGGGCAGTGTGAAAAAAAGAGTATAACAAACACTCTCAGCTTAGACAACTGCAACCAGCAAACCCTCTGGTAAGCCATAGTCTGAATAATGTGTTCTGGTTTTAGGCGGTCTGAAACCCGGATGCACGGTTCAAAACCCGAACTGTCCGGGTGAATCCTGGACAGGTGGCAACCCTAGTCGCACCTAAGGCAGCTCATTCACTTGAATGGTCTGCCCTTTGCTCACCAGAGCCCCAAAGTATCTCCAGAACCTTTTCAGTCGCAGAGCGTCTGGCGTTTTTTCAGTGCCCATTTTGTTGTTTCGACAAACGTGTGGCAAAGTGCGCGTCAGCTACCTGAGCTTCAGATGACATTCACCGGTTGCCGACCGCCGCAAGTACATATACTGCGGCGGTCAGCCCCGGCCAGGCAAAGTGACGTCCTGGTACATCACTAGCCTGGGAGCCAATAGCGGGCGAGCTCCGCCGGAGGCGCGCTCCGCCTCGGCTCGTTCACGGACACCTCCGTGCGTGTGACCGGCGGACCCGACGTCCGCCGGTCACTCGCGATCGTCCGCTGTGAAGGGAGAAAGGCAGGCGGCTAATGTAAACAAAGCCTCCTGTCATTCTCCCCTGTGTAAAAGCATTGATCTAACGGTCCTGCTATGTAGGACCGTTGATCTCTGTTCTTACACCAGTAGCCACATCCCTGCACAGTTAGAAACACGCCCCTAGGGACACACTTAACCCCTCCCTCCCCAATAAAGTTAACCCTTTCCCTGCCAGTGTCATTTTTACAGTAAATAGCACTGATTACTGTAGTAATGTCACTGGTACCCCCAAAAGTGTCAAAAATGTCAGTCAAGGGTCTGATCTGTCCGCCGCAATGTCACAGTCCCGCAAAAAAAATCGCAGATCGCCGCCATTACTCGTTAAAAAAAAAAACAACAAAAATGACAAAAATCTTTCCCTTAGTTAGTAAACGCAATAACTTTTGCGCAAACCAATCAAAATACGCTTATTGTGATTTTTTTTTACCAAACTCAGGTAGCAGAAAAAAAATTGCCCAAAAATTTAAAAAAATGTTGATTTTTTAATTTTTTTTTGGGAATATCATATAAGAAAATGTGAAAAATATTGTTATTTTTGCAAAATTGTCGCCCTTTTTTGATTATAGCGCATGATCAAAAAATCGCACAGGTGATCAAATACCACCAAAAAAAGCTCTATTTGTGGGAAAAAAAGGGCGTCAAATTTGTTTAGGTACAGCGTCGCACGACCGCGCAATTGTCCGTTAAAGTCACACAGTGCCGAATCGCAAAATACCACCTGGTCAGGAAGGGGGTAAAATCTTCCGGGGCTTAAGTGGTTAAGAATGAATGGCACCACAAGCACAAAATCCGATTGCAGCATGTTTCCGAATCACATGGCATAACGTACATTTTTTAGGTTTTGTCGCGCATTTAGACCCCATTCACACCTGAGTGACACCAGAGCAATGGTGGTGCGTCACTTTTTTTGTGTGTTTTTTGAGTGTCACCATTCATTTTAAATAGGCCTCCCTCTGCTTCAAAAACGCCCCAAAGAAGCTCACGTTCCATATTTTGGCACTGAGCCAGATGCGTTTAACCACAATTTTTGTGTGTTTTGAATCACGACAGTTGAAGAAATAAGAAATAATGGCACCACTAACACGTTGCACATTTTGTTGCAATTTGCAAGGTGAATTTGCACGATTCTACCCTCGATTCCAATACGCTCAGGTGTGTACGGGGTCTTAGGAAACATGCAGGTGTGAATGTGACTTTAGAACATAGTCGATGTTTTCTAGGTAGGTTGTCCCCCCAGACTCGGGTGATTGAGCTTTTTCTGTCTGTCTCTCCTTCCATCTCCGCTCAGAATAATTTATTCTGAAAATACAAAGTGAGCAGAAATCGATTGGACTTTTACTCCGTTAATTGATCATAGCCGAGGACGGGACGTGAAAATCTTTGGATCTGAGTGTTGCGCTCGCTCTAGGAACAAGGCCGGCAGTAAGTGCTCCATTAGTTCAGGAATAGTAAAATGCTTTGTTGTGTTTTAAGCTCTATTAAATGTCATTAATAATGCATGCTGTAAAAGATCCTAATTAGAGCTAGAAGCCTCGGAGTGCCTGTCTGTATGTACCCCGCAGACATCAAAGGCTCTGAGTCATGTCAACAATTAGCTACATGCCGGTTTAGGTTTCGTAGCCTTGAGGGGTAAATGGTCGCAGCCATACATGGTTATACGGGATATCCCTTTAATGTTTCCATTGGATTTATTTTATATATTTATATATATATATATATATATATATATATATATATATATTTTTTTTTTTTTTTAATTATTATTATTTCATAGTCTGTATATATTTATACACTCACCAGCCACTTTATTAGGTACACCTGTTCAATTGCTTGGTAACACAAATTGCTAATCAGCCAATTACAGGGCAGCAACTCAATGCATTTAGCCATCTAGATGTAGTGAAGACAACTTGCTGAAGTTCAAACCGAGCATCAGAATGGAGAAGAAACGGGTTTTAGGTAACTTTGAATGTGGCATGGTTATTGGTGCCAGACAGGTTGGTCTTGGTATTTCAAAAACTGATAATCTACTGGGATTTTCACACACAACCATCTCTCGTGTTTACAGAAAATGGTCCGAAAAAGAGAAAATATCCAGTGAGCTGCAGTTGTGTGGAGGAAAATGCCTTGTTGATGTCAGAAGTCAGAGGAGAATGAGCAGACTGGTTCAAGATGAGAGGCAACATTAACTCAAATAACCACTCGCAACCAAGGTATGCAGAATGACATCTCTAAATGCACAACACATCGAATCTTGAAGCAGATGGGCTACAGCAGCTGGAGACCACACTGGGTGTCACTCCGCCTGTTAGGAACAGGAAAGTGAGGCTACAATCCGCACAGGCTCACCAAAATTGGGTCAGAATTTGGCGTAAACATCTTAAAAGCATGGATCCATCCTGCCTTGAATCAATGGTTCAGGCTGGTGGTGGCGGTGTAATGGTGTGGGAGATATTTTCTTGGCACACTTTGGGCCCCTTAGTAAAAATTGAGCATCGTTTAAACACCACGGCCTACCTGAGTATTGTTGCTGACCAATTCCATCAATTAATTACTACAGTGTACCCATCTTCTGATGGCTCCTTCCAGCAGGATAATGCACCATGTCACAAAGCTCAAATCATCTAAACCATTGGTTTCTTCAACAAGACAAAGAGGTTACATAGTTACATAGTTAGTAAGGTTGAAAAAAGACACAAGTCCATCTGGCTCAACCAATAAAAAAAAAATAAAAAAAGTAAATGTAAGATATGGAAAATCCCCTATGGGTGGCACTTTAATGGCACCAAAAAAGTAATAGACAGTGTATGGGTAAAATCAATTTTTATTAATATAGATATATAAAAGCACTAATGCATAAATTGTAAAGCAGCATGTACAATGTAATACAAACATGAAGACATAGAGAAATCAAAAATAAGGACAATGAGATATAATGGGTTGAGCGTTTCGGGGCTGGACAGCTCCTTCATCAGGGAATAACTGAAGTTGACAACCTATATCAAGAAATTATGTATAAGCAAAATCCATGTCATAATAAAAGCAATACAAAGACAAAACACCAAGGTCCCAGAGGAGTCTGCCAATATATTTTGCCCATCGAGTATAAAGATGTTATATAAAAAAAAATACTGAAGGATACAGATAGACTGTAAAATCGCCAACCGGATCATCCTGAATGCTGGAGTCAAAGGAGAGCGTGAACTCAGAAGATATGATCCAAAGTCAAAGAGTAGTGTGTCTCCATGGACAGTGGGGAACCTACTTAGGTCATTGTACTTCAATGTACTCCACGGTCACCAGATCTCAATAGAGCACCTTTTTTTTTTTTTTTTTTTACACTTTTTTCTCAAATTCTTGTAAATTTTAAGAGCCTTACCTGAAAGGTTATTAAAGCACACCTAAAAAAACATATCTATGGTCGGAAATAATACTTTCACTTCCACATTGTATTTAGATCATTTCTAGCCAGTGTTGGGGTAGTTACTCAAAAAATGTAACTAGTTACTAGTTACTTCTGTAAATTGTAATGAGATTACTTTACTAGTTACTGCATTTGAAAAGTAACTTTACTACTTATTACTTTACTTTCCTCTTTCTTAATTGACCGTGTAGAAGAAGATACATGACACTCTTTCTGCATAGAGTTTATTGTATAAACACAGGCATTGGGAAACATGAGAACAAAACCTGAAAAAACAGAATAAAACATAAAGTGCAACAAAAAGTCATAAACTTCATCCCTCTCTATTCTTCGAAATAACGATTGTATCGCACGGCTTAGGTAACGCAGGAAAGCACGTTCCTATATCCTAGTAAAGTAGTGTAGTTACCGCCTATAGCCTAGTAAAGTAGTGTAGTTACCTCCTATAGCCTAGTAAAGTAGTGTAGTTACCGCCTATAGCCTAGTAAAGTAGTGTAGTTACCTCCTATAGCCTAGTAAAGTAGTGTAGTTACCTCCTATAGCCTAGTAAAGTAGTGTAGTTACCAATATTAGTATTGTAACTAGTTACGTTACTTTGTAGTTACTGTAATCCGTTACTTTGTAACTCGTTGCCCCCAACACTGTTTCTAGCCTACTCTTATTACTCTGAACTATCTTGAAGTTTATAAACTAAAGCCTGCCATACATCAAAAATCGGTCAGTTCAGCAGGGACTGGACAAATTTTGATCCAGGTATGGACCAGCTGGCTGTTGTGTACAACCAGTCTTTTGGGTTCTTCCTGAACTATCAGTTCTGCCAGCTGATCAGTGTATTCTGCTGGCAGGGGAAGACCCACAACTGGCAGAATACCTTACTCAGCAGGAAGGTTTCCCCCATCCACATGACCAATGTAGAATAGATGTCCCCCAACTCTCAGGCTGCTTAACGCCAAAAGACTCCACCCCCATTCCCCAAACCTTTCCCCTTACCTAAATAACTGAGACCACACCGTGTTTGGAGTTAATTGGCCACAGCAGCCATTTTATTAACCCTTTTTACCTTAAAATTAACATAAGGAGAAAAAACATTCCTTAAAACATAAAACAAATCAGTCATTAAGCCTGTTGGTCTTTGAGGCACCCCAAAATAATTCCAAATCCTGCACTGCGGGACCTGTGCCCTGATAGGCCTCCAGCCGCGTCACCGGCTCGGAGACAAACCACTCCCCGCAGTGCCACCATTTTGAATTCCATTTAAACTGACATTAAATGGAATGCACCATAGGGACCCATACCAACGATGAGTCCCAACCATACCCTTAACCTAAACTGTTCACCTCCGCCGCCAGCAAAGACCAACAAAACGCCAAGCTGCCATGACAATCATAAATGACCCCCGAAAAGGACAGAAAGCACAAAAGACAGAGCAAAAACAAAACATAACATCCAGAAAATTCAGAGAGGGTGGGTGGGAAGCTTCTTCTTCCTTCGTCCGTTGAACTTCACTGACCTCCAATTCTTAGGGGCCACCCCTCCTAAATATACCTCAACCCCTCCCAAGACTGCTCCACCAATCCTTGAATCCCCCCAAATCAAAACAATTTACTTTAACCCAGAGGCGTAACTAGAACCTTCAGGGCCCTGATGCAAGAAACCATGAAGGGCCCCCCAGACCCCTGGCCGGGGCCCTTACCTTCAAGCCCAGGGCTCTTCCCACTAATCCTGGGGCTCTTTACACTAGTTGCATGGCCTTTTATTACAGTCCCGCAGCAGGATTCTTTCACAGGTTCTGCAGTGGGCCCCCTTCCTGCAATCTTGTGGGCCCCCTTCCTGCAATCTTGGGGCCTCCCCAGAGTGGTGCAATGCCAGGGTCCGGTCGCAAGTGTGACCTTTGCGATCCTGGAAGTTCACCCACTGGTTTGCTACCGGGCCCCCTGGAGCATGGGGCCCGGTAGCGATTGCAACCCCTGCAACCCCTGTAGTTACGCCCCTGCTTTAACCCATACCTGCCCTGTCTCCCCTCTTCACATGGTCATGTCTGCCCTGCGCTATATTTTTTTTTTTTTTTTTTGCTTCGGGCCTTGCTTTAAATGTGGTGATGGGGGAATCTGCTAATTTTTTTTTCATTCAATCTGCTGCTTGAACGGAAAAAAAAAAGGATCATATATGGCCTTCCATCCTTTGTGAAGATCCCATCTATTTCCTTCCTTGTATCACGTGGTTACTATGCCCTGTGGGTAGGCACTACTGTGGCTCTCATTTCACAGATATGGGATATGTAGTCCTTAGAAATTAAAAGTAAACAGCAGAGGAGAAACTGCAAAGCATGCAGGGAATCCAGCAAGTTGTGGAAAGAGACAGTCAGCAGACAGGCAGAACTCACAACATGAAAGGAGATTTTTCAAGTAAGCTTATATTGCATTGTCAAAAATATAACTATTTATTTGTTGTTATTACCATGCTGATGTTAAAAAAAATTAAAGTGGATGTTGTTGCCATAGATCCCCTTTATAATGTGCATCTCAGGGCAAAATAAAAAGAAACATCAGTACGTCTCTGCAATACGCACATTTCCTCCTGTTATGTCTCTTTAAAAATGTTGCAAGGACAGACAAAAAAACAACTGTTGATTCTGCCAGAAATCCAGTGAGCTATTGAGTTGCAAATGTTGTACTGAAATCCCTAGCAGTATTGTTTGCCTTTCCTGAATTCTCCCCTGCCATGCTACAAAACACATCTTCCTCTCCTCATTTCTATAACATGGTAGGAGTGTAGTCCAGCAGGTGAGAATTCAGGTATGGCTAACAAAATTGCTTTCGATGCCAGTGAAGCATAGGCAGCATTGTTAGGATCAATTAGTATTTTTCTGTACTTGCAGGGTCTTTCAAAGGATAAGCATGGGGACATGTATATTTATTGCAGAAGTGTAGTAGTGCAGCCCTCAAAATTTCCGCTCACCTGCTCGCATTAGGTGAGTGGAAAAAAGCTGAGGGCGAGTGTGGAGCCGCATCAGTAGGTGGTGTTGAACGGGAGCCGATTCTCCTCCCAGCGTCTGCCCCCCGTCATTCTCTTAGCAGGGCCTGGCATACAGTGGGAGTCAGCAAAGAACTAGATGAGGTGGGGGCGGGAAGGGGGTTTGGCGAGAGTTGCTAAAGATTACATTTACAGACTGCCTAGCAACCAATCACCAGCTTGTGATAGGAAAAGTTAACTTTGGCAGCTCCTGCTCCCCTGTAAGTCTCTCTGCATCCTAAATCAGTGAAAGTGTAATTCCTTGGTTTTAATTTTTTAATGCTATAATATATAGTATATTTATAGTCTTAAAATATTTACTTAACAAGGCAGTGATGATGTGTACAGTGCCTATAGTAGCCAATCATATTTTATCCTTATTTTATTTATCACATAAATATCACATATCACATAGGGGAGGATTTAGGGACGAAGCAGGGTAGGGGATGGGTAGGGCAACTGGTGGCGAGTAACTCCTAAGGCCTGGCTAGAAGCTCAGGACTTAAAATTAGAGCCCTGCAGTAGTGTATATGTGTTTTTTTTTTTCTTTTGTGCCCAGACAGTTCTTCCTTGCTTGACTACATAACCCCCTACCCCACGATGTTATATACTACAGTATACAGACAGATTATAAATGTATGCTTTTCAAATTCCATAGGTAAATTGTATGTTAAGGTCTCCCATATGTACCAAGCTGTTCCTATTGCAGTCCTTACAAGTTACCAAAATCACAATTTTTTTAAATAGTTTGAGCTATTCATAACAGATCATAATCAGAGTGGTCATGTTTCTGCAGCAGCCCTTTTGCATCGCATCGATGTTGAGATGGGGAGGGGACATAGTCTTATCATCAGCATGCAGCCTCCTTGTTGTTAATTGCTGCTATCAATCATTCCCAGCAGGGAAGGGCATGGGGCATGTCAGCCATATCACCCTCTTGCTACCAAGAAGTCCCTGCCCCCAAGGAGCTTACAGTCTTATAGGCATGCATACACACACATACGAGGACCAGTTTAGACAAGATCCAATCAATCTCCCAGCATGTAATGGGAGTGTGGGGCGGAAAACACCAAGAAGCACATGGAGAACGTGCATAGGGCCCCAGGACTGCAAGGCAGGAGTGCTAACCACTAGGCCACTGTGCTGCTCATGGTTAGCACAATAATGTGCACTTTGCCAAATGTTTCGGAAACCCGCTGTAAGTGAGGGTCACGCTTGCGGGGACTCTCAATTGTTATGGCACCCCAAGCGCGGGGAGCAGACACACCTTTTGCCCCATGCCAAAAGTGGAAGCTCCGCTTATCTGCTTCCTCCCCCCCTCCGGTGCCACATTTGGCACCTTTTTTTTTGGGGGGGGGGGGGGAGAGGATACCTGTCAAAAACAGGTAACCACTTCCGTGTAAGGTCTACGTCATTTACGGTAGTCGCCCCCCCCCCCACCTTCTGGAAGACACACAGGTCCCAGAAGACAGCGAGACCATTCAGAAAGTGCAGCACAACTCCCACATGTGCAGTAGGAGACAGGCTGTGAAGGCTTTACTTCCTGTTTCCCTTAGTAAGGATGCCGGCGCCTGCACCTGAAACTGATGGATGGATCAGCTAGGGGTGCCGACATCCTGGGATACCAGGCAGTGGCGGCCCATCCATTGGGGGAGTAGGGGCACCGCCCCCCTATCCATGCATCTGGCCCCTTAATCTACATGCAGGGTGCCTGCCGGACGCATGGATTCCAATGGGGTTTTTTTTTTGCGCCCTGAGCCCACCCTGTTGTGTGACAATAGCGAATGAATATTCGCTATTGCCACACTGACTCTCCTCCTGGCCAATCACGAAGCGGGTCCTGAGACCCGTTTCCTGATTGGCGGAAAGGAGAGGCTATGCTATTGGCCGAGGAGGAGGAGGGAGGAGACGCAGGGGAAGCCCATGGAGGAGACTGAGGGGGGAAGCTGCCTCCGCCGTCGCTGCTGCCTGCCCAGGGTGAGTGAGTCGGCGACCGGGGGGGTTAGGTGTGCGGGCTGGGGCTGGTGTGGTCCGTCTGCGGCCCATGGAGCACCAGCCGCCACTGATACCAGGACAGGTAAGTGTCCTTATATTAAAAGTCAGCAGCTACAGTATTTGTAGCTGCTAACTTTTATGTTTTTTTTTAATACGGGCTGGAATTCTGCTTTAAAAAAACATCTGACACTCCATGACTGAAACAGATCTGGAGCTACTTTGGGCATTTGTCGTGCCTAGGACAGTCCATTCAAGTGTATGGGCTGCCCTACGTGTCACATGGATTAACGTGTAAAAAAATGGAAGAAAAAGTGAGCAGAAATGGCCGTTCCTGCAATACTCAGGTGTGAATGGGGCCTAAAAATGATGGCAGGATGTCCCAACTTGAACTGCAGCCAGGTCTTTGTGACTCTTCAAAGGCAAAAGTGTGTCAGTGGGCCTATTATCACTACACAGCGAGAACATCCATACCGTATATTGTTCAACACCGGGCAGGATGTGTCAGCAGAATTCAGTGTGACCTAAAGCAACTTAAAACATGCTGAGGAAGTATATGGGGTGACGTATGACCTAAATATTTATTACAAAAACAATTATTCAGCCAAGAAGTGTGCAGATAATTACGTTTCATTTTTCATGACTCCGCTATCATTCATACCACTGGTTTTTAAGTTTATATGATGAAAAATTTAATCATTTGTCTTCTTTTGTAATAATTACTACTCGTGCGCAAACAGAAGTTATATATATATTTTCAACGACACCTTGCAATCATTAAAAACATCTGAAAAGAAATGTATTATGATTATTATTATTATGATAAATATGTATTGTCTTTTTATGTATAAAAATAGCTTTTCGAATGTCTCAGCCTTCATGCAAAAGTCACAAATAATACTCCTAAAGTGATTGTATGTAAAGTCATGTTATACTTACCTCCTCTGTGCAGTCTGTTTTGCACAGGCCAGCATGGATCCTCCTCTTCTCTGGTCCCTCTTTGCTGCTTCTGGCCCCTCCCTCCTGTCAAGTGCCCCCACAGCAAGCAGCTTGCTATGGGGGCACCCGAGTCTGAGCTGCAGGTCCGTGTGTCCATTCAGACACGGAGCTGCGGTTCAGTCCCGCCCCTCTCTCACCTGATTGGCTAACTGATTTTGATTGACAGCGGTGCTGCAGCTGTGTCTCAGCCAATCAGGAAGGAGAGTCCCGGACGTCCAAGGGACTCGTGGACATCGCTGGATAGAGATGGGGCTCAGGTAAGTATTAGGGGGTATGGTAAAACAAGGTAGCGCCAATATAATGAACATTAAAATAATGAAAAGTCCATAGTCCAATAATGAATGAAATTACAAGTCTATAAAAAGTTGAAGAAAGTGCATCCAACACCAGTGAGGGGAAGTATATAAGATGAAATGGGTCACCTCGTGAGTAATCCAAAACTGTTTACCAGATATACATGACCCTCAAATTATAGAGCGGTCATAACAGGCATTGGTGGCAAGTAGGATGTCAAACAGGTTATGGCACGTGCGACTCCCAGCTTATCATTGAAGATAATATACCTCAGGATGGAAAAGACTGCAACAGTGAAGCACGTCCCAAAATAATAAAGTTTATTGAAGAATCACACTTACATTGATCCATAAAAAGCCGGCAAGTAAACAAAGAAAGATAAAACCACGGTACAGGCGTGCTTGTCATCCGACGTAAGGTCCTGCCTACGCATTTCGTCATCAATTGATGTCATCAGAGGCGTGACCTGTCAGATGCAAGCACGCTATAAATAAGGCTAGCTCCAGATATGACGTACCAGGAAGTGCGGCAATGTTCAGTGCGTTCCAGAAGTAGAAGCCATGGCTTAATCATCAGACATTTAGTAACGCATTTCCGGCTCCAGTAACTTATGTACCAAGCCCTGGTAATACTCCCAGAAGCAACAGCACAGCCATGTAAACACCAATAAATGTCATGTAGACAATCCCGAGAGGTACCTCGAGCTTGATCTAATAATCAAGATGCCAAATCATTTAATGCAAAGAAATATTACACATAGCAAAAAATGACAAGAAAATAAAATAAAAAAAAAAAATACAATTATAACTGAAATAAAATTGCAAAATTTGATATCACACAAACAATGCAGACCAAAGATAAAACTGGCACACCCATATAAAATTAAAAGAGAGAAGCAATTATAAATATAAACATCCCTCACCAAGGGTAAATAATCTAAAAATGAGAACACATTTTATCCTGATAATTGGGCTAGCTTTTATTGATGTAACTATTCACGTCTAGTGTTGAGCGAACACGGACTGTATTATTCGTGTTCGTACCGAATAATTGGATTTTTTGTACCCGAACACGGACACGGACACTTTACTGTATGTTCGGGTAAAAATCCGTGTTCGGTCGTTTTATTTCCGGGTTTTGCATGCTTTGGCGCTCTTTTCATGGCGGGCTTTCAACAGCCAATCAACAATCGTTTAACTGGTGTGCCTTAAGCCATCCCAGCCATGCCTGCAAATGTCTCAGTAGCTGTGATTGGCCGTCTGAAGCATGTGACCAAGTCTTTATAAGTTCGAGGCAGCCGCAGCGGCGTCATTATGCTGCTTAGATTCAGGGACAGAGCACACATCAACGTGCTGGCTGCTGATTAGGGAAAGATAGGCAGGAAAAAACCATTTGTGTCCGGATAGAATTGAGGGACAGGTCGGAGTGTTTAGGCAGGGCGAGTTGTAGGCATTTTAGGGATAGAGTCTGCTGAATTATAGGGTCAGTGTCTTCTACAAACTACAATCGATATTGCTGTGTGGGGGGTGGGGTCTGCACTCAATCCTGATCTACGATCTCTTCTCAATCCTGTTAGGGACAGAGTCTGCTGAATTTTAGGGAAACTGTGTTCTACAAACTACAATCGATATTGCTGTGTGGTGTGGGATTGGAGATAGGCAGGTGTCAGTGATCCACATCCATTTTTCTGTGTGTGAGCTGCAGTGAACACAATCTTTTTGGGCTGCAGTGAACACAATCTTTTTGGGCTGCAGTGAACACAATCTTTTTGGGCTGCAGTGAACACAATCTTTTTGGGCTGCAGTGAACACAATCTTTTTGGGGTGCAGTGAACAAAATCTTTTTGGGGTGCAGTGAACACAATCCTTTTTGGTGTGCAGTGAACACAATCTTTGTGGGGTGCAGTGAACAAAATCCTTTGTGGGGTGCAGTGAACACAATCTTTTTGGGGTGCAGTGAACAAAATCCTTTTTGGGGTGCAGTGAACAACATCCTTTTTGGGGTGCAGTGAACACAATCTTTTTGGGGTGCAGTGAACAAAATCCTTTGTGGGGTGCAGTGAACACAATCTTTTTGGGGTGCAGTGAACACAATCTTTTTGGGGTGGAGTGAACAACATCCTTTTTGGGGTGCAGTGAACAAAATCCTTTTTGGGGTGCAGTGAACAAAATCATTTTTGGGGTGCAGTGAACACAATCTTTTTGGGGTGCAGTGAACACAATCTTTGTGGGGTGCAGTGAACACAATCTTTTTGGGGTGGAGTGAACAACATCCTTTTTGGGGTGCAGTGAACAACATCCTTTTTGGGGTGCAGTGAACACAATCTTTTTGGGGTGCAGTGAACACAATCTTTGTGGGGTACAGTGAACAGAATCTTTGTGGGGTGCAGTGAACACAATCTTTGGGGGGTACAGTGAACACAATCTTTGTGAGGTGCAGTGAACACAATCTTTGTGGGGTGCAGTGAACACAATCATTGTGGGGTGCAGTGAACTCAATCTTTGTGGGGTACAGTGAACACAATCTCATACTTCTGAAGGTTTGAGGGTGCTGCCTGTTCCATACTCCCCCTACTCCTCATCTAGCCTTTTAGGGGTACAAACAATAGTAATTGGGGCCTAGTGTGGTTGTGTACGTGTGATATACATACACTTTTTTGGGATCATATTTTCTATTCCGCTATTTAATCAAAAACCTTTGGGGATCAGTTAAATTGGGGGATAGTCTGTGTTGGTACGTGTGAGAGAGATCCACCTTTCCAAGTTGTTGGGGTTCATCTCATACTTCTGAAGGTTTGAGGGTGCTGCCTGTTCCATACTCCCCCTACTCCTAGCCTTTTAGGGGTACAAACAATAGTAATTGGGGCCTAGTGTGGTTGTGTACGTGTGATATACATACACTTTTTTGGGATCATATTTTCTATTCCGCTATTTAATCAAAAACCTTTGGGGATCAGTTAAATTGGGGGATAGTCTGTGTTGGTACGTGTGAGAGAGATCCACCTTTCCAAGTTGTTGGGGTTCATCTCATACTTCTGAAGGTTTGAGGGTGCTGCCTGTTCCATACTCCCCCTACTCCTAGCCTTTTAGGGGTACAAACAATAGTAATTGGGGCCTAGTGTGGTTGTGTACGTGTGATATACATACACTTTTTTGGGATCATATTTTCTATTCCGCTATTTAATCAAAAACCTTTGGGGATCAGTTAAATTGGGGGATAGTCTGTGTTGGTACGTGTGAGAGAGATCCACCTTTCCAAGTTGTTGGGGTTCATCTCATACTTCTGAAGGTTTGAGGGTGCTGCCTGTTCCATACTCCCCCTACTCCTAGCCTTTTAGGGGTACAAACAATAGTAATTGGGGCCTAGTGTGGTTGTGTACGTGTGATATACATACACTTTTTTGGGATCATATTTTCTATTCCGCTATTTAATCAAAAACCTTTGGGGATCAGTTAAATTGGGGGATAGTCTGTGTTGGTACGTGTGAGAGAGATCCACCTTTCCAAGTTGTTGGGGTTCATCTCATACTTCTGAAGGTTTGAGGGTGCTGCCTGTTCCATACTCCCCCTACTCCTAGCCTTTTAGGGGTACAAACAATAGTAATTGGGGCCTAGTGTGGTTGTGTACGTGTGATATACATACACTTTTTTGGGATCATATTTTCTATTCCGCTATTTAATCAAAAACCTTTGGGGATCAGTTAAATTGGGGGATAGTCTGTGTTGGTACGTGTGAGAGAGATCCACCTTTCCAAGTTGTTGGGGTTCATCTCATACTTCTGAAGGTTTGAGGGTGCTGCCTGTTCCATACTCCCCCTACTCCTAGCCTTTTAGGGGTACAAACAATAGTAATTGGGGCCTAGTGTGGTTGTGTACGTGTGATATACATACACTTTTTTGGGATCATATTTTCTATTCCGCTATTTAATCAAAAACCTTTGGGGATCAGTTAAATTGGGGGATAGTCTGTGTTGGTACGTGTGAGAGAGATCCACCTTTCCAAGTTGTTGGGGTTCATCTCATACTTCTGAAGGTTTGAGGGTGCTGCCTGTTCCATACTCCCCCTACTCCTAGCCTTTTAGGGGTACAAACAATAGTAATTGGGGCCTAGTGTGGTTGTGTACGTGTGATATACATACACTTTTTTGGGATCATATTTTCTATTCCGCTATTTAATCAAAAACCTTTGGGGATCAGTTAAATTGGGGGATAGTCTGTGTTGGTACGTGTGAGAGAGATCCACCTTTCCAAGTTGTTGGGGTTCATCTCATACTTCTGAAGGTTTGAGGGTGCTGCCTGTTCCATACTCCCCCTACTCCTAGCCTTTTAGGGGTACAAACAATAGTAATTGGGGCCTAGTGTGGTTGTGTACGTGTGATATACATACACTTTTTTGGGATCATATTTTCTATTCCGCTATTTAATCAAAAACCTTTGGGGATCAGTTAAATTGGGGGATAGTCTGTGTTGGTACGTGTGAGAGAGATCCACCTTTCCAAGTTGTTGGGGTTCATCTCATACTTCTGAAGGTTTGAGGGTGCTGCCTGTTCCATACTCCCCCTACTCCTAGCCTTTTAGGGGTACAAACAATAGTAATTGGGGCCTAGTGTGGTTGTGTACGTGTGATATACATACACTTTTTTGGGATCATATTTTCTATTCCGCTATTTAATCAAAAACCTTTGGGGATCAGTTAAATTGGGGGATAGTCTGTGTTGGTACGTGTGAGAGAGATCCACCTTTCCAAGTTGTTGGGGTTCATCTCATACTTCTGAAGGTTTGAGGGTGCTGCCTGTTCCATACTCCCCCTACTCCTAGCCTTTTAGGGGTACAAACAATAGTAATTGGGGCCTAGTGTGGTTGTGTACGTGTGATATACATACACTTTTTTGGGATCATATTTTCTATTCCGCTATTTAATCAAAAACCTTTGGGGATCAGTTAAATTGGGGGATAGTCTGTGTTGGTACGTGTGAGAGAGATCCACCTTTCCAAGTTGTTGGGGTTCATCTCATACTTCTGAAGGTTTGAGGGTGCTGCCTGTTCCATACTCCCCCTACTCCTAGCCTTTTAGGGGTACAAACAATAGTAATTGGGGCCTAGTGTGGTTGTGTACGTGTGATATACATACACTTTTTTGGGATCATATTTTCTATTCCGCTATTTAATCAAAAACCTTTGGGGATCAGTTAAATTGGGGGATAGTCTGTGTTGGTACGTGTGAGAGAGATCCACCTTTCCAAGTTGTTGGGGTTCATCTCATACTTCTGAAGGTTTGAGGGTGCTGCCTGTTCCATACTCCCCCTACTCCTAGCCTTTTAGGGGTACAAACAATAGTAATTGGGGCCTAGTGTGGTTGTGTACGTGTGATATACATACACTTTTTTGGGATCATATTTTCTATTCCGCTATTTAATCAAAAACCTTTGGGGATCAGTTAAATTGGGGGATAGTCTGTGTTGGTACGTGTGAGAGAGATCCACCTTTCCAAGTTGTTGGGGTTCATCTCATACTTCTGAAGGTTTGAGGGTGCTGCCTGTTCCATACTCCCCCTACTCCTAGCCTTTTAGGGGTACAAACAATAGTAATTGGGGCCTAGTGTGGTTGTGTACGTGTGATATACATACACTTTTTTGGGATCATATTTTCTATTCCGCTATTTAATCAAAAACCTTTGGGGATCAGTTAAATTGGGGGATAGTCTGTGTTGGTACGTGTGAGAGAGATCCACCTTTCCAAGTTGTTGGGGTTCATCTCATACTTCTGAAGGTTTGAGGGTGCTGCCTGTTCCATACTCCCCCTACTCCTAGCCTTTTAGGGGTACAAACAATAGTAATTGGGGCCTAGTGTGGTTGTGTACGTGTGATATACATACACTTTTTTGGGATCATATTTTCTATTCCGCTATTTAATCAAAAACCTTTGGGGATCAGTTAAATTGGGGGATAGTCTGTGTTGGTACGTGTGAGAGAGATCCACCTTTCCAAGTTGTTGGGGTTCATCTCATACTTCTGAAGGTTTGAGGGTGCTGCCTGTTCCATACTCCCCCTACTCCTAGCCTTTTAGGGGTACAAACAATAGTAATTGGGGCCTAGTGTGGTTGTGTACGTGTGATATACATACACTTTTTTGGGATCATATTTTCTATTCCGCTATTTAATCAAAAACCTTTGGGGATCAGTTAAATTGGGGGATAGTCTGTGTTGGTACGTGTGAGAGAGATCCACCTTTCCAAGTTGTTGGGGTTCATCTCATACTTCTGAAGGTTTGAGGGTGCTGCCTGTTCCATACTCCCCCTACTCCTAGCCTTTTAGGGGTACAAACAATAGTAATTGGGGCCTAGTGTGGTTGTGTACGTGTGATATACATACACTTTTTTGGGATCATATTTTCTATTCCGCTATTTAATCAAAAACCTTTGGGGATCAGTTAAATTGGGGGATAGTCTGTGTTGGTACGTGTGAGAGAGATCCACCTTTCCAAGTTGTTGGGGTTCATCTCATACTTCTGAAGGTTTGAGGGTGCTGCCTGTTCCATACTCCCCCTACTCCTCATCTAGCCTTTTAGGGGTACAAACAATAGTAATTGGGGCCTAGTGTGGTTGTGTACGTGCGAGATACATACACTTTTTTTGATCATATTTCCTATTCCGCTATTCAATAAAAACCTTTGAGGATCAATTGAATTGCGGGATAGTCTGTGTCGGTACGTGTGAGAGAGATCCACCTTTCCAAGTTGTTGGGGTTCATCTCATACTTCTGAAGGTTTGAGGGTGCTGCCTGTTCCATACTCCCCCTACTCCTCATCTAGCCTTTTAGGGGTACAAACAATAGTAATTGGGGCCTAGTGTGGTTGTGTACGTGTGATATACATACACTTTTTTTGGATCATATTTTCTATTCCGCTATTTAATCAAAAACCTTTGGGGATCAGTTAAATTGGGGGATAGTCTGTGTTGGTACGTGTGAGAGAGATCCACCTTTCCAAGTTGTTGGGGTTCATCTCATACTTCTGAAGGTTTGAGGGTGCTGCCTGTTCCATACCCCCCCTACTCCTCATCTAGCCTTTTAGGGGTACAAACAATAGTAATTGGGGCCTAGTGTGGTTGTGTACGTGCGAGATACATACACTTTTTTTGATCATATTTCCTATTCCGCTATTCAATAAAAACCTTTGAGGATCAATTGAATTGCGGGATAGTCTGTGTCGGTACGTGTGAGAGAGATCCACCTTTCCAAGTTGTTGGGGTTCATCTCATACTTCTGAAGGTTTGAGGGTGCTGCCTGTTCCATACTCCCCCTACTCCTCATCTAGCCTTTTAGGGGTACAAACAATAGTAATTGGGGCCTAGTGTGGTTGTGTACGTGCGAGATACATACACTTTTTTTGATCATATTTCCTATTCCGCTATTCAATAAAAACCTTTGAGGATCAATTGAATTGCGGGATAGTCTGTGTCGGTACGTGTGAGAGAGATCCACCTTTCCAAGTTGTTGGGGTTCATCTCATACTTCTGAAGGTTTGAGGGTGCTGCCTGTTCCATACTCCCCCTACTCCTCATCTAGCCTTTTAGGGGTACAAACAATAGTAATTGGGGCCTAGTGTGGTTGTGTACGTGCGAGATACATACACTTTTTTTGATCATATTTCCTATTCCGCTATTCAATAAAAACCTTTGAGGATCAATTGAATTGCGGGATAGTCTGTGTCGGTACGTGTGAGAGAGATCCACCTTTCCAAGTTGTTGGGGTTCATCTCATACTTCTGAAGGTTTGAGGGTGCTGCCTGTTCCATACTCCCCCTACTCCTCATCTAGCCTTTTAGGGGTACAAACAATAGTAATTGGGGCCTAGTGTGGTTGTGTACGTGTGATATACATACACTTTTTTTGGATCATATTTTCTATTCCGCTATTCAATAAAAACCTTTCTAGGGCAAGATCTTAAATTACAGAAATATGAGGAGACCGTCAAATAAGGGCCGTGGCCTGGGTCGTGGTGCTGCTGGTAGAGCTCCTGTTGCAAGGAGAGGACATGGTCGATCTGTGCCAGCTACACGCACAAGTGAAACACCTTCCTCAAGTGTGAGTAGGCGACAGAACCTGCATCAGTATTTGGTAGGGCATCAAACGCCCCTAGAAGTGATGAGGCCAGAACAAGTTGAGGCGATAGTAGATTGGTTTGCTGCTGACAGTGCCTCCAGTTCCTTCACATTGTCTCCCACCCAGTCTACTGCAGAAAGGTCAGAGTTGGCACCTGCAGCCAATGTCCAACCGTCTTTCACCTCACCCCCTTGCAAATCAGGCCAGCAGTCTGAGCCCCAAGCCATACAGCAGTCTCTTATTCTTTTTGAGGACTCTGTCAGCAGGGTTTCCCAGGGCCATCCACCTAGCCCTGCCCCAGAAGTGGAAGAGATTGAGTGCAGCGATGCCCAACCACTTATTTCTCAAGATGAGTACATGCAAGGATCATCGCAGCACGTCTCCGATGATGACGAAACGCAGGTGCCAACTGCTGCGGCGTTCAGCATTGTGGAGACCGACAAGGAGGGCAGGGGTGAAGACTGGGTGGAAGATGATGTGGAGGACGATGAGGTCCTCGACCCCACATGGAATGAACGTCATGCAGGTGACCTGAGTAGTTTGGAGGAAGAGGCGGTGGTCGCACAGAGCCACCAGCACAGCAGAAGAGGGAGCAGGGTGCAGAAGCGGAGCGGCCGTGCCCTAGACACTACGCCCGCTACTGCCCAACGCAGCAAGGGAACGAGCGCACCAAAGTCAGCTCAAAGGAGTTCTCTAGCGTGGAAGTTCTTTAGAAAATGTGCTGATGACAGGACACGAGTGGTTTGCACCCTGTGCAATCAGAGCTTGAAGCGAGGCATGAACCTTCTCAACCTGAGCACAACCTGCATGATCAGGCATCTAAGTGCAAAGCACGAGCTGCAGTGGAGTACACACCTTCAAAACCAAGAAACGTCTCTGGCTCATCCTGCTTCCTCTTCTGCTGCAGTCTCGGCCGCTCCAGCCACATCTGTAGTGATACCGGCACCTGCCACCCCGCAAACAGACGATCTGTCAGCAACACCACCACCTGGGTCACCAACAACCATCTCCACAATGTCCCGTGGAAGCGTTCAGCTTTCCATCTCCCAAACACTTGAGAGGAAGAGGAAGTACCCCCCTACCCACCCGCGATCCCTGGCCCTGAATGCCAGCATTTCAAAATTATTGGCCTTTGAAATGCTGTCATTCCGTCTGGTGGAGACGCACAGTTTTAAAAACCTTATGTCGGTGGCTGTCCCACAGTACGTCGTGCCCAGCCGCCACTACTTTTCCAGGCAAGCCATCCCTTCCCTGCACAACCAAGTGGGGGAAAATATCAGGTGTGCACTGCGCAACGCCATCTGTGCCAAGGTCCACCTAACTACGGATACGTGGACCAGTAAGCACGGTCAGGGGCGTTATATCTCCCTAACGGCACACTGGGTAAATGCAGTGGCGGATGGGCCTGAGGCGGATAGCAATTTGGCGCATGTCCTTCCACCACCGAGGATTGCAGGGCGCTTCAGTTTGCCTCCTGTTCGTAACTCCTCCTACTCCGCTTCCTCATCCTCTACCGCCTCCTCATCCGGACAGCGTAACACCTTCACCACCAACTTCAGCACGGCCAGGGGTAAACGACAGCAGGCAGTTTTACAACTTGCCTGTTTGGGGGACAAACCACACACCGCGCAGGAGTTGTGGAGGAGCATGGAACAGCAGACAAATGAGTGGTTGCTGCCAGCGAGCCTCAAGCCCGGCCTGGTGGTGTGTGATAACGGGCGAAATCTCATAGCAGCTCTGGGCCTAGCCGGTTTGACGCACATCCCTTGCCTGGCGCATGTGCTGAATTTGGTGGTGCAGAGGTTCCTTAAAAACTACCCCGATATGTCAGAGCTGCTGCAGAAAGTGCGGGCCGTTTGTGCGCACTTTCGGCGTTCTCACCCTGCTGCTGCTCGCCTGGCAGCGCTGCAGCGTAACTTCGGCCTTCCCGCTCACCGCCTCATATGTGACGTGCCCACAAGGTGGAACTCCACCTTGCACATGCTGGAAAGACTGTGCGAGCAGCAGCAGGCCATAGTGGAGTTTCAGCTGCAGCACGCACGCGTGAGTCGCTCTGCGGAACAGCACCACTTCACCACCAATAACTGGGCCTCCATGCGAGACCTGTGTGCCTTGTTGCGCTGTTTTGAGTACTCCACCAACATGGCCAGTGGCAATGACGCCGTTCTCAGCTTAACTATCCCACTTCTATGCCTCCTTGAAAAAACAATTCGGGCGATGATGGAAGAGGATGTGGCACAGGATGAGGAGGAGGAGGAGGATGAAGAGGTAACATTTCCAAGGCTTTCAGGGCAGTCATTCGCAAGGGGCTCCGAGGGTGGGTTCCTGCACACGCAAACGCCAGGGACGCAATTGTCCAGCAGGGGCACAGTTCTGGAGGATGAGGAGGATGAGGAGGAGGAGGAGCTGGAGGAGGAGATGGAACCATGTTCACAGCAGGGTGGCACCCAGGCCAGCTCATGGCCATCACTGGTGCGTGGCTGGGGGGATACAGAGGACACGGACGATACACCTCCCACAGAGGACAGCCTTTCGTCGCCTCTGGGCAGCCTGGCACACATGAGCGATTACATGCTGCAGTGTCTCCACAACGACCGCCGAGTTGCCCACATTCTAACTTGTGCTGATTACTGGGTGGCCACGCTGCTGGATCCCCGTTACAAGGACAACGTACCGTCCTTAATTCACTCACTGGAGCGCGATCGCAAGATGCGCGAGTACAAGCGCACGCTGGTAGACGCCATGCTGCTGGCATTCCCATCTGACAGCGGGGCCACAGTGGAAGCACAAGGCAGAGGAGGAGGAGGAGGAGGTCGCCAACGCAACCAGGGCACCGCCAGCACCTCAGAAGGCAGGGTTAGCATGGCCGAAATGTGGAAAAGCTTTGTCAGCACGCCACAACAAACAGCAGCACCAGCAGCTCAGATGGAACGTCTTAGCAGGAGGCAGCATTTTACCAACATGGTGGAGCAGTATGTGTGCACACGCCTACATGTAGTGAATGACGGGTCTGCCCCCTTCAACTTCTGGGTCTCCAAATTGGGCACATGGCCTGAGCTTGCCCTTTACGCCTTGGAGGTGCTGGCGTGCCCTGCAGCCAGTGTATTATCTGAACGGGTATTTAGCACGGCTGGGGGCGTTATAACAGACAAGCGCAGCCGCCTGTCCAGAGACAATGTGGACAAGCTCACGTTCATTAAAATGAACCAGGCATGGATCCCACGGGACTTTTCCGTACCTTATGCAGAATAGCAATGGATACCGACCTTACCCACCCATTGTTCCATTTTTGCTCTTTCTCACTCTTTTGGGGTGTACCCTCATTTAAAATTTTTGAAAAGAAGCAGTGTTGGCTACCTCGTCCTCCTCCTCAGGGCCAGATTAATGTAGGGGCTATTGGAGCTGCAGCTCCAGGCCCCTACCTTTTATATAGGCCCCGGGTTGGCCATATTCACTGTTACCGCTCTTCTGTCACTTGTAAACACAGAAGTCTGGCTTCTATGCTCGCTTCCCCAGGCAGCACCCTCAGAACCTCCCCACACAGCGTGAAGGCCGGACAAGGAGGGACAGTTGGCGATGCATGGATGTGTTTATGGGCTTCAGAGACAGCATCCCATGTTGAATTAGGCATGCATGGCTGCACCCTTCCTCCTCTGGGTGCATGGCAAGGCACGGCCCTTAAGGCCCTTCAAAATCCTCAGCACCAAGCCCATGATGCTGTTAATCCGGCCCTGGTCCTCCTCCACCGCCGCTTCCACCTACACCGCCCATAGGTGTGCGCAGCCTATTGCATTAAGGTGTGCACCCCAAAGTTGAAATACACATGCATGTGTTTGCCAGCAGGGAGAGTAATGTATCGGGGCCATGTACCTGTAGGCAAGGAGAAATAGAGCAGAGCAGGTCCCAGGGAGATCTTTCCCATCTCCTCACTGGCAATGCTATGTGCCCTAGGTGATTAGGGTGTGCCCAGGCACACCCAGCACACCCTGTGCGCACGCCTATGTCACCGCCACATCCACCACCACCTCAACCTCCCTCCTACTCCATATGGGCCTCGTCCTTCAGAGATGAAGAAGAACATTGTTTTATTTTTCTGTTTTTTTTTTGTTGTTTTAAGTTATTTCCCTATCCACATTTGTTTGCAGAGCACTTGCCATGCTCTTAATTACGTTTTGCTGCCATTTGCAGCACTCTAGCCCTTTCCTTTGGTGTTTTAGAGCCATTTTAGTGCCTTAAAGTTCGGGTCCCCATTGACTTCAATGGGGTTCGGTGTCCGGGAAAAGTTCGGTAAAAGTCCGGGACACGGACCCGGACTTTTTTTTAAAGTTCGGCCGAACCCGTCGAACACGGACATCTAGGTGTTCGCTCAACCCTATTCACGTCCCATTCAATGTTCAGACCCCATGGAGTGTAACATTTAATGTCATAAATCCAGCGGGTCTTCAATCTGGAGATCTCCCGCCGGATATGACTACCCCTCCAGTGAGGTGTGATCTATGCCCCAAATTAAGGTTCCCTTATTATGAAATTGCGCATAGTGTGTAGAGACACTATGTTTTAGGAAACCCTTCCTAATATTGGCAAGATGTTTGTTAACCCTAACTGTTACTGTCCTGATAGTACGGCCTACATACTGTAGGCCGCATGGACATTGCAGAAGATACACGATAAGTATTAGGGGGTGCTGGGGAGGCTGCTTCACACAGAAGGCTTTTTATCTTAATGCATAGAATGCGTTAAGATAAAAAACCATCTGCCTTTACAACTCCTTTATTGTTTGTAATATAGTTACATAGTAAGCTGGTCAGCGGTTTGAGTGTCGGCGTGGATGAGATGGGAATTGGAATGCAATCCTTGGCGGGGCGGGGCTATGCTCCAGGCATCCTCATTCTGTATATCTAAGGAGGGACATCTGCAGGCTACAGCATGCATCACTTTGGGTATCAGGTGATCCTAACCAGAAGTGCAGTGGGGAACATCTGTAAAACCTGCCCAGCCATTTCTGGACATGTGTGGCTAATGCCTTTTGCCGCAGATGTCCAGAGACGTACTTGCCCACGGCCACGCCGCGAGTCACATAGTGCGGGCGTGGGGAGGAGCTGTGTCCTTGGATGCCATTTCCTCCTTCACATATATATATATATATATATATATAGGGGAGGCACAGAGATGGTGCAAGTGGACATCTCACTTACCTCCTGTGTAGAGGTTTTTTTGCAAACGTGATCAGCGCGAGCATGAGCAGAGGCTCAACATATAAGGTTAGTCTCAGGGTGATGTTCTTCACCATATAGTGACATTTATCCCATGATGCCTTATGTTCACAGCAGACTACACACATAAGAGATTACCGATACATTAGGGGCGGCGTGATCCTATCCCAATTATAATTTTGGAGTTCATCTACTTGTTGATCTTTCAAGTAAGTCCTCTATACAGCATGTATATATGGGCACATGAATTGACCTAATGGTGCATGATCATTTTGACCTCTTTACTAAGCATGAGTGTCTGCATTTTTCTGTGGATCACAGAATAATATTTCCATTCGGTATAGTTAATACACATTGACCCAAACCTGCATTATATTTTTTTGTCAGGTTGAATTTGGCCCCAGGAAAAGGTTCCCCCGTTGGCTGTATTGTGCCCAATGCATACTCCTTTCAGGCGCTTCATGTTCCCCTCCTGGGCTTGGGTAGGTACTAATGAGTACTCAAACATTTAATAATGAAAATATTGCCTCTGCTTTGGAATTTGTAAAATGTCCATTGAGGAATGTACTGTGATGTATTATTGATGTGGAAATTTATACTTCTATTTGAATATCTAAAATCACATAGTAGTTATGCTGCATCTCCTAGTACCAAAAAGGATCCCCTGAAGAAGCTTTAAGTGAAACGCGTAGTGTTCCCTTGCCAATGGCATATTGATTTCCTGTTTGGCCCCATCATGTGAGATCATCACAGATTCTTTGTTCCAAAGAATTAAGTTCTCTATATCTATGGACACTGTAACAAGTTTTTCTGCATTATTATTCAGGATTTATATAGCGCCAGCAGTTTACACAGCGCTTTACAATATAAAAGGGAGACAGTACAGTTTCAATACAATAAGATACAGGAGGATTAAGAGGGCCCTGCTCAGAAGAGCTTACAATCTAATGGGGTGGGGCAGGTGTTACAAGAGGTTGCATAACCATATACCACACCCATTCACATATGGGGGGATGTTGCATGTATCCACTATGTACTTTTTTATTTGACATGCTTTTAATACATTTAATTATGCTGTTATAATAAACTTTGTATTTTATATCTTATCGAGTACTCTCTCTTCCTTTTTTGGCATTACCAGTGGTAACCGTTAAAGTCCTACGCAGTTCTTTTTTTTTCTCTTTTGAATATTTTTTGGCTGTGGTGCCACATTTAATGAGTTACGCCTCTACATTCCTTACTAATATAATGTATATAGTAGACGTCAGCACGCCGCAACCGACGTACGTTTCGTCAAAACTGACTTTTTCAAGGTGCCTTGAAAACGTCAGTTTTGACAAAACGTACGTCGGTCACGGCGTGCTGACGTCATCGGAACAAGACTAGGATGGGCGGAGGAGCCGACCGGCCGGCGGCTTGTTACATTCACGCTCTCTATTCACCGATACTGTGTGAGTTTTATTCTTCATTTTAAATTATTAAACCTAGCAGTTTTACACTATAGGGTGTTTGTATATTTATTTACATATGTGATCTGGGGATTGATGCCCACCCTGTGAAATCCATCTACCATCCCTGGAGGGATTGGATATCGGGTCTTAAATACCGGATTGTCCTGGATCTAGAGACATCTCCCTTTGTTTGGCGATATCTTTGCTGACATCTGGTAAGCAGTTGGCATTAATGTGTGATGGTCACTATCTACTATTGGTGTAGTCCAGCTCACTTTCTGGATGGTCCATAATATCTTTTTACTCTGCTCTTTTACTATTGATTTTGGTAAGCAGTTTGTGCTTTCGGTGGTGGCTATCATCATATTTATATATATTTCGTTTTTGGTAAGCAGATCGTGCTTTCGGTGGTGGTCATCATCCTGTTTGGCATATTAATTTACAGTTCTGGTAAGCAGTTGGTACACTTGGTGGTGGGTCATTTGGTGTACTTTCCTTTTGGTCTTATCACAATTCTGGTGTGAATACACACTATACACGTGCACTTTTTGGGTTCCCTATTTTTTGTATATGCATTATCAGTATTACGATATGGGACCCTTTCTTTTTCCACATGTATGATCCAACATCGTTTGAGGTCCTACGTTTTTGGGAACACAACTGATCGAGGGAGACATTCTGGTGTCATTGGGTATAATCTTTGGCTCAAATTTCACCTAAATCTGGTAAGCAAATCGAATTACTCGAGGAGGCCCTATAGCAGTTGAGGATCTGTGTATATCTAAGAATATATCTGTATCTAGAGACTATTGGGACTTTATATTTCATATTACACTATATATTTACACGTGTGAGCATAGCGCGTAACATTGATTTTAGCGCAGCTTATTATTATTTAAATGTATATAGTATACACACTGTAAATATATATATATATATATATATATATATATATATATATATATATATATTTTATAGTGGCCCATACATGAGATAAAAAAGAAGGAACAAGAAGGAAAGAGGAATGGAGGGATTTGGTTACAAATGAGATACAGTCGGGATCTGTGCTCATCCGGAGGACCACAGTCTTCTATCTTGCCCTATGCCATTCTTCTCATTCTTCTTCTCCATCCCTCTGTTGTGTGTATTTCTTTAATGCCTTTGACTCAAGTTACCGAACAGTTCCCAAACTAATAAACCAACATCCAGTGAAGTCAGCTGAACTCAAAGGGCACGGAGCTCAAGAATGTCACGGCTCCTTTGTGACAGCGAGCAGCATTTGGGAATTTGTAACATTATATTAAAGTTAACTGCCGTGCCAAAAAAACATTCCTTTGTGAAAGTTTAGTAAGTGTTAAAATTCAGGCGACCGTAAAATGTTTCTTGCCCTGAGCCACTGCTGCTGGAAGGGTAGAGGAATGACTAAGGCATAACTGCGTGATGAAAGCCTCCAGGCCTGCTTTATAAGCGTGAGGCAGCACCGTGTTTCGCAATCCATGTTTTCGTAAAACAAATTGCATTAGTGTGTGAAGAGAGGGGAACATTGTGCTGAAGTGGGAACACAATAACCGAAATCCAGTCATTTGTTCAAAACCTCGGGGTAATAAATTAATAAAATGTGAGTTTTCAATTTTTATTTTTTTTATTTATTTAGTTTGAAATAATGACCTCGTGGGGAACCCCTCCATGACCAGGGTAGATTGTGCAAATATTCTAGACAGAAAACTATAGCTGGGTTTTAATACCTTTTGTTTTAAAAATGTTTTATAATAAGTTAATACGTTTTTTTATTATGTATATTTTGTAGCGATCTGTTTATCTTGCCCTTGGATATAAGGGTAGGTGTAGACTCCTGTAATATGCATGTAGCACAACCCCCCCCCCCGCTGATGAATTTGGTCCTATTTCCCCAATCAAAGCACACACATTCAGGCACACAGTATATTCTTCATTCTTCCACTGGCTTAGAAAACAGTCTAGGGGTTCTTTTTAGGAATTGAATTGGGAACGATGAACTGGTATAGGGAGAGGGAAAATGGGATACTCCCAAACTGTAGAATTGGGTGACCTGAGGACTCCTCAATTTCTGGCTACACTTCACAAGACTGCTGGCTGCACAACTGCTAAATGTCCAACAGGATCTCTATGCTGTTGGTGACTTTCCTCAGCACTGGGTCAACTACAACAGGATCATCGGTTGCCTCCTGCCAACATCCACCAGGGTCTTCCTAGTGAGGGAGATAAAAACTCACACCACCACAGAACAGCTGGACTCTTTCCCACCAACTTTCTCTTGGTTCTCTCTAGTGAGCTTCTTTAGCCCCAGCTTGATGCACGGATCTGCAAATTGGACCCTCAGCTAAGCCTAACTGGGACCTCTGTGCCTTCCTCCTGGCTTCCTCTAGGATCCTGCACCAGGGGGCAGAGCCCCCCCCCCATAGGGGTCTCCTCCTGCAGGACTGCACCTAGGAACACTGTTTCTTGCTGCTCAGGCCTCAGCCTATTTATGGGCTCTCTCAGCACCTTCTGGGCACACCTTACCAAGCACTGGCTGAAGTTCAATAAATATTCAGTTCTTTCTCCCACTATACTTTTGAATCCTTCAGAAGACAGGGGGAAGCAACAGAGCAGAGCAGCCATAGTGTAAAACACCGAGCAGCCATAATTTTATTAGCCTCTGCTCTACTGACTACAGAGGAGCTAACTAATGCTACCTAGCAGCATATTCTACACTAGGAAGGTGCTATATGGACCTTACATGAAAATCCTTTATTGCCCCCTTTCCTGTATAAGAAAAAATTAAAAGGTTCTTACCCAACCTACAATCAATTCCCGTAGCTGAGTATCAGAGGTAATTTATGGTAGCTGCTGCTGCACCATCTTTTGGCAGAGCAGTAAGTGAGGTGTCAATCTGGTGATCACCCAGTTGTTCCCTGTTTGGCTGGCAGTAGTAAACAAAGCAGTCACATGATTGCTGTTTACTACTGAGATGCTTGTGGGATGCCTGGCAAAGTACTAATGTGTCCTCTGCTTTTAACTCTTGGATCCATCATAGGAGAGTTGTCTTTAGATTTCAGCCATCTTGAACACAGAAGGGGTATATATATCTCTTTCTTACTCACAAAGGCGTACACCAGGGACAAGTTCCTGATGACGAGTGACATCGTAGGCATCAGACAGGCTATTCCGCAGAAGGGTTCTTAGCAGAAGGAAGGACACATTTCCATGCACTTGGTGTCCTAGATGGTGAGAGGATGAGGAACACCACATAGTAGTTGGGCCTAAGAAAGCACTCTAAATGTCATATAGGAGGCAACTGGCAAGTCTGCCTGACAAACACCTAAAGAAGCACTCCTCACCCAACCTCCTGGATCCCTGCATCATTGCTCTGCAATTTTCTTGCCATTTTAAGTACCTTGTTGTTTAAGAGCAAATACGAAAAAGAATCCTGTGTTGTAACTGCAAATTACTCTTATATAAAACACTTCATGAAGACGTTGTGTTACCATCTCACTTCTAAAATCTACCACACCGTAAGCATCTGCTACATGAGGGTGGCGTCATTGGGTCTTCTTCCTGGATTCCGGTAAAGCCCATATCTTCTGTGAAATTGTGTGTCACTATGCCGGAGTGACTTGATGAGATTTGGATTCTCAGCTCTCCCGGGATCTTGGGGAGAGGCTTCATCTTCAGACATCATCTTCACTTAGGTGAGCTTACCAGAAGTTGGTATGTAATGCTGCTAAGTGATTGCTGGAACTTACTCTTATATGTTCGGTACCTCACACTCACACAGTGCAGGGGAATGAATAGTTGGACTAGGCCAGGGGTCTCCGAACATTCTAAGCAAAGGTCCAGTTTACTGTCTTTCAGGCTTTAGGGGACTGTTTTAAGTGGACATAGAAAATGCCCCAGTGGGAGTAAACAATTATTCGGCCTTGTTGGCCTGTATGAGTAAAAAAAAATTACAAACTGCATGTGGTTAGTAGGAGGAGGGATAATGCCCTATAATTGTCATTAATGGGAGGAATAGTGCCCAATCAATGGTGTTAGTGGAAGAAATAGTGCCCAACTCTTTGGTGTCAGTTAGAGGAATAGCACCCCATTGTTGGTTTCAGTGGAAGAAACAGTGCCCCATCATTGGTGTCAGTGGGAGGGATTATTCCCCACTCCTGGTATTAGTGGAAGGAATGGTGTCTCAGCCCCGTTGACAGAGGGAGGAATAGTGCCTTATATCAGTGGAAGTAACAGTGACCCAAGGGCCAGATAAAGGCAAGGAAAGGGCAACATTGATCTATGGGCCGCAGTTTGGAGACCCCTGGCCTAGTCAAAGACTGCTACAGAATGCCTACCTCCAATTCAATATGCTTCACAATCGACTTGTGTGATGCGTTTGAAGGGCAAGGCTGCCTGAGTCTCGGTACATTTAAAGATGCCGATGAACGCTAGGGATAGGTTTGTTGGTGTGTCTCCTGAAAAAATCCATTGGATCAAAGTGTTATGTAAACCTAAACAATGAACTTTTTTTATCACTTTTAGTCTGTTATACAATATATACTACTAAAATCATCTAATTGAATATGTTTTATACGTGCCAAACCTGCCTGTTGATCCTTCCAGAAATCTAGTGAGCTTTTAGCTTTCTGTGCTCTCTGTTAACTGTTATCAGTAAGCATTGTTCCCAGCTATCTCTTTGGACTACAGATCTGCCATCCCAAGGTATGCAGACAAGAGGAGAAAGAAGTGTTCTGTAGCCTTGTCCTATTGTATTGAAATTGCTGCTCCATAGACACAGTAGAGTGAGCTTGAATTGTCCACCTAGGACATGATGCATTTAATTGACAACATCATCAGGTGAAACTAAAGGAAAAAAGGCTGAAAGCTGATATAGAAAAATAATGCATCCACAACATCTAAAGACTGTAAGATACAAAATATATTAAATGTTTTGTTTTTGGGCTTTGATAAACTTCATGCTAAGCAGAGGGGAGCACAGACCCTTGCTCTTGGTTGTTTGGAAGGGGCGATGTGCGCTGCTTACGCCCTCTCTCAATGGATCATTTGTGGCAGCTGTATATCTTTGCTAATGATGGTGACTCTCTTATGCCTCGTACACACGTTCAGATAATCAAACGACTTATCATTCACATTTTGTTGCATGACACTAATATCGAATTCAACAATGCATATAAACGTAGGATTTTTTTCGTACGATTCCGGAAAAGTTTCCTGGTTGCTTAGCTACGTATCAAATGGTGCAAAACAAAAACAATGGCAGCCAGGCTTTTTCTGTGCTATTTTAGTGTTTTCCGATCATGCTTCTTTGTCGATCGATTTTTAGCGGACGCATACTGTACTGATTAAACGATGGTTGTTCGCTAGGCTATCATACGACAGAAGTTTTTGTGTTTGTCCCTTCGGATTTTGTTTGATGAACTGTCGTGATCGACTGTCGAAAGCTGTGTACTAACGATCAGATTATCGTGCGATCAAGTCGAAAGCAATTATTTTCGTACGATTATCTGAACGTGTGTACAAGGCATTGGCATGGATGCTGCTGAGATTGGTGTCCTCAGAGAGTCTGAAGAGATAAGCCTCTGAAGCCTTCTGCAGAGTCATGAGACATGCAGTTCAGTCATGAAGTCCTGGACGATCTCCCTGGAAAGGCACTGGAAGGGCAGTTTTCATATAAGCATCTTGGTGGATTTCTGGTAGTGTCTGATCTCTCGGAGAGCCACAATGCAAGGTCTGTAGCAGTGAGACTTTTTGGCTCCGGCAGTGGCTGGGGCACTCCTGCAAGCGGCTTTGGTGGCCAGCTGCTTGTGGGGAGTGCCAGTGAACTTGCATGTGGTCTGCTTAGTTCTTGTCATTGCTCTCCAGATGAAGGCGGAAGAATGATAGAGACCCTTGCCCTTGGTAGCTTACTAAAAGAAAACTGCAATCAGAGGCAATGTGTGTCAGGAAGATACCCCAGCGTTTCTAGCCACACCTTAAACAACTAAAAAAAATGTTAATAAAAAATTCAAAGTCAGCTGCTACAAATACTGTAGCTGCTGACTTTTAATATAAAGACAATTAACTGTCCAGGGATCCTGCAATGTCCACCCCAGAGCCGATTCTTCAATTGGCTTCGGGTTCTGGTCACCGGCATCTGTAGTAAGGGAAACAGGAAGTGGAGCCTTGCGGCTTCACAGCCTGTTTCCTACTGCACATGCGTAAGTCACGCTACACCTTTTGAATGGTCTTGTAGTCTTCTGGGACCTGCGATGTGTCCCAGAAGACTATGGGAGAAGGAGGACCGGCCCAGTTTGCCAAGGCATGCATTATGACAGGTACCCATTCCTCCCAAAAAGTGCTAAATGTGGCAGTGGAGGCTGAAAACAAGTGGAGCTTCCCCTTTTGGGGGGAGCTCCACTTCAATCCACTTAGTTCAGGAGTGGATATCATTATTGGGGTGTCCATCTTACACCCACTGGATTTTAGGAAGTGGCTTGGGTAATCTACGAAAAGTCTTTAGCATTACTGAAGAGGTCCAGTTTAAGCCTAGTACACACGCACCGATTACCGGCCGTACAATCATCCGTCTTTTGTCCAGAGTGGTGTTTTGTTGGTTGGAATGTGCCTAGACTGCACATTAATTTTCTCACCCGACAAAATTCTACTTCAGAAGTGATGTCATGTGTTTGATTGCTTTCTTTGTGTTCTTTCATCTCTGAGCATGCCCAGTCTTGCTCATTAGATTTTTCCCTGTCGAAATCTGTACTGACTGCACGAAAATCGGCCGTGTTTTGACGGCGGACAAAAATTTTATAGCCTGCACACCAGATTTTTTTCGGCCGAAAAGTCGGAGTCGGTTGTCGGAAGCATCATACTAACAAGCCGAAAATCGGCAGATCGGTCGTCGGACGAAAATTCCCTGCCGATTTTCGACGCGTGTGTACGAGGCTTCAATGTGACTAACTACTAGTAGATACAGTATACCAAAACCTGGATAAATGAGAATCTTCACAGACAACGGAGATCAGACAATGATGTTGAACCTCTGATAGCTGACAGCCAACAGTGTCTGTGAGAACCTCATAAACATGGACTCATGAATACTATTACCATTGTATCCCATTTTATCCCCATATCAAATGAAAAATTGCTACCTACATGTGCCATGGGAAAATAGGCAATGAGCAGCTGCGGTTATTCTATTGTTTCAGTAGACAGTAAACAAGACCCTAAAGAGAGACAACACTAATACGACACCTCACACCTTTATGTCAGAGCACAGTAGTTGGGACTGAAACCTTTGAACCACTCCATCACTCCTGGGCACTTTAAAGTTTTGTGTGGAAAGTGTTTTTCCACAGCTTATAAAAGGTATTCATGACTTTCAAATAAACCTTTTATTCACCTGTCTGTATCAGCACCTAGTCACATCCAGGTCTAGGCTTAACCAAATCTTAGGAGCCCACACTCATAAATCCCAACCCTTCCTCATTTGGATTTTGATCTTTCCGTCCTTCTTCTGAATCCACCCTCAACAATTCTCACTTCATTGTGAATGGTGTCTATATTCTCCATATCAATTTGACCAAAGATTTCTACAAGGAGTGCGAGACTCTTAATATTTTCTTTGATAAGTGAGTTTATTTGGTTACGAGATCTCACCGATGCCACCCCAAGCCTTCCCTTTAGGCTCCGTTCACACTGGGGCAACGCTACTTTGCCAGGCGACCTCATAAGTTGCGGCGCGCTGCTCGCCCCGCGACCTCGGAGCGGCCGGCACGGACGTCATAACATTGAAGTCTATGCAGGTCGCTCCGGGTCGCCCCAAAGAAGCTCCGGACCCTTTTTCTAAGTTGGAGCGACTTGTGTTGCTCCTATTAGAACGGGTCCGCAGCTTCTCTATGGAAGGCGACCTGTCAGGCGACCAGGTCGCCTGACAGGCTGCCCCAGTGTGAACGGGGGCTTAGTGTTTGCTAATAATTGTCCATCTTCCAGCAGTAAAATGCATAAAAATATCTCTAAAACTGAGCAGCAAGTATTATGGCAGCAAAAACAGCTTTATTTATTTTTTTTTTTTTTTACCTATCAGGCTTCATTCACGAGAATGATCAGATATTATGTGACCAGAAATCTGGGCTTCTGGTCATGTAACAAACAAAAGAAGCAAGTTGGCACAGCATCCATCCCACCTCTAAAAAATTCCAATGTCTCCCCGTGCTTGGTTAACTTACGTCCACATCTAATGCATTTCACAGAAAAGAAATGTTTGGTTACAAGCTTTTTTCATTAGCAGTGTTTTGTGAAATTGATTGTTTCGCATTTTGCACAGCGCACGCCGGCCACTTTTAATTAAAAACAACTGAAAGACTCTATTCTGAATTTGGCTTTTATGAAATGTGGAAAGCTTCAGTTTCCCTTTATCACCAGAGACAGAAGTCACATGAACATCACATAACTCACCCGTGTTAGACACAGAGGCGGAATGGTGTGACTCCGTATCTTTGTATGGTGGCCATTGTTGTGTAGTGTTGTGTCATCAATGTCTAATTAATGATAGCCATAGCATACAGTACCCATACTTGGTTCTGTTTAGGTGAACTCCTAGACCAGCCTATCTCAGCCAGGGATCTGTGGAACTCTAAGGTTCCTCCAGAGGTTGCTAGGTGTTCCTTGAGCAATGAGTAATTTCTCCCTCTCTAAAAAGTAACCACTGACAACAATGATCTTTTTAGCTATCAGCAGAGTTGTATAAAGTACTCGAAACCCATACTTGAGTAAAAGTACAAGTGCTCGATCAAAAAGTGACTTGAGTAGAAGTGGAAGTGCTCAATCAAAAAGTGACTTGAGTAGAAGTACTAAGGTATTCAACATTTTTTGTACTTAAGTATTGCAAGTAGTTTTTTTTTAAAATGTTGCTACTCAAGTACTGAAAGTAAAAGTACCAGTAGTTTTGAAAAAAAAAATTACTACTCAAGTACTGAAAGTAAAAGTACAAGTACTGTGTTATGTAGTTATTAAAGAAAGAAGTCAAAAGTTTGAACATCATATTGTTTTTTATTATTTCAAATGCAGCTTTTATTTATACATACAGTAGCATTTATTTTCGTATGCGCTGATAATACACATGTTTTGAGCTTCATAAAACCTGCCATCTACTGTTCTGGCAGTGGTAATTTTTATAATAGTAACGATTAACTATGCAGCACAAAAAAAAAATATCAGAGTAGAAGTATTGAAATCATCGAAAAAATGAAAAAAATTGAAATCATCGTAAAAGTGGAAGTAGGAGAAAAAAATTCTACTCCAGGAAAGTACAGATACCGCCTTTCGGTACTTAAGTACAGTAGTGAAGTAGTTCTACTTAGTTACTATACATCTCTGGCTATCTGTAAGGGAGGATCTTCCCAATGACCACAAATGTAAGGAGCATTCTTCTAAGTGATCATTGCATGTATGTACTGTGATCTTTTAATATCCTGTATAATATTATTAATAGTAATAATACTAATAACAATATAGGAATTGTTAGTTTGGGTTCCCAGAGACTGGACAGTTATTTCAAGGGTTTCTTTGTGTTAAAAATGTTGAGAATGACTGTTTTAGAGAAAGAAATAATATTTAATTTAATTTCTTTACATAAAGAGGACCATAAAAAGTCCGATGATGGCAAGTCCTACTTGGGAAATGGGTAATTAAAGAGAACCTATCACCACCGCCAATCCATTTTTATTCACCTTTCCCACACTTCCTCACTACTGTTGATTCATTGGAGCCGCCAAAAATGACTGATGTTCTTGATATGGAGGAACATGTGAACTTCTCCAATGATGCAATGCTCCTCACTTGAGAAGGAGAAGGACAAAGTCGTCAATTGCTAAAGTCTTTTATAATCTTTATCATGTCATTTGAAAAGTTGATTTCAACCTCCTTAAAGAAGATCTCCAGTCTCCCCCAAAAAAATAAAAGTCAGCAGCTACAAAGAGTGTAGCTGCTGACTTTTATTATAAGGACACTTACCTTTCGAGGGATGCAGCAATGTCATCACCCAAGCCGATTCTTCAGTCGGCTTTGGGTGCAAGTGGCTGGCATCTTATCAGAGTTGTATAAAGTACTCGAAACCCATACTTGAGTAAAAGTACAAGTGCTCGATCAAAAAGTGACTTGAGTAGAAGTGGAAGTGCTCGATCAAAAAGTGACTTGAGTAGAAGTACTAAAGTATTCAACATTTTTTGTACTTAAGTATTGCAAGTAGTTTTTTTAAAAAAATTTGCTACTCAAGTACTGAAAGTAAAAGTACAAGTACTGTGTTATGTAGTTATTAACCACTTGCCTACTAGGCCTATTTTTGACATTTGGTGTTTATAAGTTAAAATCAGTTGTTTTTGCTAGAAAACTACTTAGATTCTCCAAACATTATATATATTTTTTTTAGCAGAGACCCTAGAGAATAAAATGGAGATTATTGTAATATTTTTTATCACACTGTATTTGCGCAGCGGTCTTCCAAACGCAATTTATTTGGAAAAAAATCACTTTTTTGAATTAAAAAATAAGAATCCAGTAAAGTTAGCCCAATTTTTTTCCATAATGTGAAAGATAATGTTACGCCGAGTAAATAGATACCCAACATGTCATGCTTCAAAATTGCGCACGCTCACGGAATGGCGACGAACTTTGGTACTTCAAAATCCCCATAGGCGACACTTTAAAAATTTCTACAGGTTGCCATCTTAGAGTTACAGAGGAGGTCTAGGGCTCAAATTATTGCTCTCGCTCTAACGATCGCGGTGATACCTCACATGTGTGGTTTGAACACCGTTTACATATGTGGGCGGGGTTTCCGTGTGCGTTTGCTTCTGCACGCGAGCTAACGAGGACAGGATGCTTTATTTTTTTTTATTTTTTTTTTTTACTATTTATTTTATTTATTATTTTTTATTTTTACACCATTTTTAAAAAAAAAAAAAATTGATCATTTTTATTTCTATTACAAGGAATGTAAACATTCCTTGTAATAGAAATAGGCATGACAGGACCTCTTTTTTGTGAGATCTGGGGTCAAAAAGTCCTCAGATCTCACAAGTACACTAATAAAGATGGAAAGGAAAAAAAAAAAAAAATGACAAAAAAAAAAAAAAAAAAGGGACCTTTAAGCCGGTTGCTTGGCAACGATGTTTGCCGTCGCTCCGGTCCTCCAAGACAATAGAGTCGAGTGAGGGCAAGCTTGCCCTCACTCGACATCCTGTCTGTGAGGATCCGGGACCCGATCGCTTTCCCCGCTGCCGGCGGGTCCGGTAAGCGGGGAAAAGGACCGGGACGCGGCGGGAGGGGGGGGGCACCCCTTCCGCCATCCCGGAGGGTGATCTCGCGGCGAATCCGCCGCTGGGACCACCCTTATCGGAAAGCCCATCGCCTGCAGTTTAAAAAAATACCAGGGTTATGGCAGCTATCTGCTGCCATAACACCGGTATTTAGCTTTAAACTCAGAATGTCAATTTACTATGGGCCGGTATTGAAGTGGTTAAAGAAAGAAGTCAAAAGTTTGAACATCATATTGTTTTTTTATTATTTCAATTGCAGCTTTTATTTATACATACAGTAGCTTTTATTTTCGTATGCGCTGATAATACACATGTTTTGAGCTTCATGAAACCTGCCATCTACTGTTCTGGCAGTGGTAATTTTTATAATAGTAACGAGTAACTATGCAGCACAAAAAAAAAATATTGGAGTAGAAGTATTGAAATCATTGAAAAAATGTAGTGAAGTAAAAGTGGAAGTAGGAGAAAAAAATTCTACTCTAGGAAAGTACAGATACCGCCTTTCGGTACTTAAGTACACTAGTGAAGTAGTTCTACTTAGTTACTATACATCTCTGCATCTTATGTAAGGGAAACCTACAGTGAAGCCTTCCAGCTCCACAGCTGGTTTCCTGCTGCGCATGTGCGAGCCGCGCTGTGCTTTGAGAATGGTCCCACAGTCTTCTGGGACCTGTGATGTGTTCCAGAAGGCTGCAGTTGGAAGGAGGTGGGGGGGGGGGGCGAACTTTTGCACAGATCACCACAGTGATCTGACAGAAAGTGGGAGCGGTTACCTGTCAAACCAAGTACCCACTCCCCCCCTCATCTTCTCAAAGTGCCAAATGTGGCAGTGGGGGGAGGACACAAACAAACAGAACGTCCCCTTTTGGGTTAAGTGTCGCTTTAAATATACAGCTTTTATTGAAATAATGTGCAAAAAATGGGTGCGCTAGATGTGAGCAGTGTGTGTTGAACCAAAAGGGAAAACACAATGAACAAAATACCTAATAAATATAAATATACACAGATATTATAAATAGTGCACAATGTGAACAAAAACGTGCTATGGGAATATGTGCAGTCCAAAACAAGTCCAAAATGAAAAAAAGGACTGAAATCTTCTTGATGGTGAATGAAGGTGAAGAGGAGAACGTGCAAACACCAAATCCCTCTTGGCACCCACGTGTAAAGAAAAGAGAGGTAATACCCTTACCAACTCAACATAATAACACGTTTACTTTATCAAGGTTAACGTTTCGGTTGCTGCTGGAGAATAATTTTTTGTTTGCGCACCTCATTCTTCAACATTTATTGAAATAATACCTGTTGATCCTGCCATGAAGGTCCTTGTACAGGCACTTCTTACGTCATAGGACGACAGCGTTCTGTCCCTTTCTCTTGCGTTGTCACTATCTCAAGTACTTCCAATAAAGACTACAAGTGGCTGTTTCAACACACATTACATGGGCACCGTCCACTGCTATGACCATCAGGTAACATGCTTTGAGAATTGTCATGCAGCGATCACCAAAGACAGGTAAATAATAAGTGGCTGCAAAGAGGTTGTAGAAGATCAGCAACGCTGAAATATAACAAAGAATGAAAAAATAAGTGGAAATGGTACTTTGTTTAAAAATATGCTAGTAGTTTATTGTGCTTAGTGCTTTAGCAAACTAAATGACATTCAGTTTGGGTTATAAGTACTTTCAAGTGGTTGTAACCCCTTTCATATACTCAGTAAAATGACATAAGTTGTACCTGTCTATCTACAGCCCTTTCTTCTCTACAGCCATTTAAAGTGCTGAAATGTAAAGCTTTCTAAGAGTTTAGAAGAAAAAGAAGGTGGAGAGCTGAAGTTAGACTCTGCAGAGCTCAGTGAGGGGAGCTCTGAGAGCTGATTTGAAGGAAGGGACCCCCCCCCCCCCTTTCACACAGGAACAGAACTGAGGCTGTCAATCAGCTGGAGGTCTCTTCCCTGTCACCATTTTCTTGGGGTGTCAGAAAAAACATCAGAAGTGATTCATGGAGGAATGAGGCAGCAGACAAAATTGACACTCGGTGCTATTAACTGAGACAAGTACACACTAAAGAGGGATATGCTTTGTTCATATTTCATGTCTGAGGTTAGCAACCACTTTTTTGATAGAGTAGGGAAGGATTAGAAACTCGGCTAAGTTTTATTTGCTTGGCCCCTTGAGGAGAGATTTCCCTTTGTTTCCTGTTGTGTCACCACACAGGACACAGCAACCAAACCTGACATTGTTCAATCCTGTCCCCACTCTAAGCTAAAACATTAGAATTGAATCTTCTGTGTATCAGCTTTATTCACTCATTACTTGAATTAAATTTTACAATATAGAACTGAAGGTAGTTTTTACAGCTTACAGAATGGAATACTGAAATAATGACTTTCTAGTGTCATTCTTCTGTTGTAATGGAGATGAGGATCTGGACAAGACGGGGGTGGTAGCATGCAGTCATTTGAATTACAAATTAGATAAAGGCAAACCATTTGTCTACAGCACCTTCAGGTTTCAGGTCTGGACTGACTCATAAATCACAGGAAAGCTGGTCTCGGGAAACATGGAGGCTGGGCATTGCTGGCCTCTCCTTCTAAAACCACTATTTGCTGGCCTGTCATGCTGATCCACTGACTTCAGTACATTTCAGACACAAAACTACTTTGCAGGAACTTTTGACTTTTCTGATCTGCATACTTGGTTTTAGATGGTATCTCAGAAAATAAGGACATCAGAGGATTAACATAACAGCATTTTCTGAAGGAGGTCAACAATGGAAGCTCCATTTCTCTCATGACAGGTCTAGGCAGGCCTCATACCTTCCGCCTACATGGGCAAAGTACAGGTTCACTTTAAATGTGATAAATCAACTAAAATGCAAAGCTTAGTTCTCTAGAGCAGTCTATCTCAACAGAAAATTGAAACTATTTTCAGTTCTCGGGGAACCATGATTAAAACCTGTTCTTTGGTGCTCAGTGGGAAAAATGCCCCTTACCATAGTGGTCAGTGGGAAGAATGCTCCTTACATTGGTGATCAGTGGGAAGAATGCCCCTTACATTGGTGGTCAGTGGGAAGAATGCTCCTTACATTGGTGATCAGTGGGAAGAATGCATCTTACATTGGTGATCAGTGGGAAGAATGCTCCTTATATTGGTGGTCTGTGGGAAGAATGCTCCTTACATTGGTGGTCAGTGGGAAGAATGCTCCTTACATTGGTGATCAGTGGGAAGAATGCATCTTACATTGGTGATCAGTGGGAAGAATGCTCCTTACATTGGTGATCAGTGGGAAGAATGCTCCTTACATTGGTGATCAGTGGGAAGAATGCTCCTTACATTGGTGATCAGTGGGAAGAATGCTCCTTATATTGGTGGTCTGTGGGAAGAATGCTCCTTACATTGGTGATCAGTGGGAAGAATGCATCTTACATTGGTGATCAGTGGGAAGAATGCTCCTTACATTGGTGATCAGTGGGAAGAATGCTCCTTACATTGGTGATCAGTGGGAAGAATGCTCCTTACATTGGTGATCAGTGGGAAGAATGCTCCTTATATTGGTAGTCAGTGGGAAGAATGCTCCTTACACTGGTGATCAGTGGGAGGAATGCTCCTTACATTGGTGATCAGTGGGAAGAATGCTCCTTACATTGGTGATCAGTGGGAAGAATGCTCCTTACATTGGTGATCAGTGGGAAGAATGCTCCTTATATTGGTGATCAGTGGGAAGAATGCTCCTTACATTGGTGATCAGTGGGAAGAATGCTCCTTACATTGGTGATCAGTGGGAAGAATGCTCCTTATATTGGTAGTCAGTGGGAAGAATGCTCCTTACACTGGTGATCAGTGGGAGGAATGCTCCTTACATTGGTGATCAGTGGGAAGAATGCTCCTTACATTGGTGATCAGTGGGAGGAATGCTCCTTACATTGGTGATCAGTGGGAAGAATGCTCCTTATATTGGTGATCAGTGGGAAGAATGCTCCTTACATTGGTGATCAGTGGGAAGAATGCTCCTTATATTGGTGATCAGTGGGAAGAATGCTCCTTACATTGGTGATCAGTGGGAAGAATGCTCCTTACATTGGTGATCAGTGGGAAGAATGCTCCTTATATTGGTGGTCAGTGGGAAGAATGCTCCTTACATTGGTGATCAGTGGGAAGAATGCTCCTTACATTGGTGGTCAGTGGGAAGAATGCTCCTTATATTGGTGGTCAGTGGGAAGAATGCTCCTTATATTGGTGGTCTGTGGGAAGAATGCCCCTTGCATTGCTGGTCAGTGGGAAGAATGCTCCTTACATTGGTAGTCAGTGGGAAGAATGCTCCTTATATTGGTGGTCAGTGGGAAGAATGCTCCTTATATTGGTGATCAGTGGGAGGAATGCCCCTTACATTGCTGGTCAGTGGGAAGATTGCTCTTTATATTGGTGGTCAGTAGGAAGGATGACCCTTTTATTGTTGGCCAGTGGGATGAATGCCCCTTACATTGCTGGTCAGTAGACAAAATGCTCCTTACATTGGTGGTCAGTGGGAAGAATGCTCTCCATACATTGGTGGCCAGTTGTAAGAATGCTCCTTACATTGGTGGTCAGTGGGGAGAATTCTCCTTACATTGGTGGAGCAGACGGACAGACAGACCACACTCATCCGATCCCCCATAGAGAGCAGTGGGAGCTGTGACACCTCCCTCTCCACACTGCAAGTGGAGACAGAGCTGTCATCCGCCGGCTCAGCGGGGATCGGCGGATCGATCCCCGCTGAGCAGCATGGATCCGCCTACGTAGGCGGACCGTGTGAAAGAGCCCTTACACTGTATCATGCCACTTCACCACAGGATTTCACCTGGTGACTTTTCCCGTGTCCTGCCTGTGATTTTCCAGTTCTTTGTGCCTGGAAAATAGAGAACGACCATGGAGTCCAAAAAACTTTCTTTTTGGACAAAAACGCTTTTAGACGAACTGGAAAACAGCGACAGCGAAATTGAGTTACTTGAAGAACTGAGCGATAGCGATTCGTGGGAAAATTCGTCATCAGGTATGGAAAGTGACGACAGCGACAATTCTGATGTCTATTTCTTGCCCATCGCTCCATTGGAAATTCTGAAGAATCATTTGATATCAGAGATGTATAGTAACTAAGTAGAACTACTTCACTACTGTACTTAAGTACCGAAAGGCGGTATCTGTACTTTCCTAGAGTAGAATTTTTTTCTCCTACTTCCACTTTTACTTCACTACATTTTTTCAATGATTTCAATACTTCTACTCCGATATTTTTTTTTTGTGCTGCATAGTTACTCGTTACAATTATAAAAATTACCACTGCCAGAACAGTAGATGGCAGGTTTCATGAAGCTCAAAACATGTGTATTATCAGCGCATACGAAAATAAATGCTACTGCATGTATAAATAAAAGCTGCATTTGAAATAATAAAAAACAATATGATGTTCAAACTTTTGACTTCTTTCTTTAATAACTACATAACACAGTACTTGTACTTTTACTTTCAGTACTTGAGTAGCAAATTTTTTTAAAAAAACTACTTGCAATACTTAAGTACAAAAATGTTAAATACTTTAGTACTTCTACTCAAGTCACTTTTTGATCGAGCACTTGTGCTTTTACTCAAGTATGGGTTTCGAGTACTTTATACAACTCTGTTTGATATACTTCTCAAATTCCACAAGCTATGTGCCAGAAAGAGACATCAGAATCGTCGCTGTCCTCACTTTCCGTACCTGATGACGAATTTTCCCACAATTCGCTATCGCTCAGTTCTTCAAGTAACTCCGTTTTGCTGTCGCTGTTTTCCAGTTTGTCTAAAAGCGCAAAAAGAACGCTTTTTGGATGCCATGGTCATTCAAAATTTTCCAGGCACAAAGCACTGGAAAAGCACAAGCAGGGCACTGGAAAAGTCATCAGGTGAAATCCTGTGGTGAGATGGCATGATACAGTGTATACAGCTTTGTATCATGTCATTTGGTTTATTTACCCTTTTGAATTTGCCACCGGTTCCACCCCCGTGCATTGCAACGCTCATAGGAAAGGGAACCGGAAGACAAGTGCCGGCAATCGGCCGAGCACAGAGCGGGGAGAGACTGTGAGGAGGACAGGGAGGACGGCGGGGGAGCGCAGGGAAGGTGAGTAACATTGCGGGGCAATCCCGAGTGTGGCTCGGGGTTACTGCTTTTGGTACTGAAAGTTAATCCCGAGCCACACTCGGGAATACCGCTAGGGGAGTTAAGCAGAGGCCCTAGAGAATAAAAAGATGGGCGCTGCATTCTTATATATCACACAATATTTGCATAGCATTTTTTCAAATGCAAATCTTTGGGAAAAAATACACTTTAATGAATTTTAATGCACAAAAACACAATATGATACCCAATTTTTTGGGTAAAATATAAAAGATGATTTTACGCTAGTAGATACCAAACATGTCATGCTTTAAAATTGCATCTGCCCGTGGAGCAGCGCCAAATCACAGTACCTAAAAATCTCCATAGACAATGCTTTAAAAGCCTTTACAAGTTACCAGTTTAGAGTTACACAGGAGATCTGTGGTTATTCACGGCGATACCTCACATGTGTGGTGTGATTGCTGTTTGCATACGTGTGTATATGTGCACGTTCGCATTTGCATGTGAGCACGGGGCTGCTTAAAAAAAAAAAAAATATTTAGATTTTTTTTTATTTAAAATTTTTTTGTCAATCAACTTTCTTGCTATTGCAAGAGATGAATAACATCCCTTGTAATAGCATGGGCCATGACAGGTTTTCTTTACGGAGAGATCTGGGATCTATTTGATCTCTCCTCTGGCCTCCATTGCAGCCGATCAGACACAGATCGGTCTGATTGGCTGCTTTACTGGCTGGTAACGGCCAGTTAAACAAAGAACAGAAACAGGAAGTGACAAAATCCTCATTGCTTCCTGCTTCTGATGTCACACAGTGGGAGGAACAATGTCTGTTCCTCTCACTGTGTGCCCAGAGCGGGATTCCACAGGTCGCATGATCGCATCCTTACTGGCCCCTCTGATCACACAGGAGAGCCCAGTGAAAGCAGCGGTGGGAGGGGAGCTGGGACCCCCTTCCACTGCCTGTAAAAGTAATCCAGCAGCTTGCTAGCCACTCGGATTACTTTAATTTTTGTGCATTGTATCCCGATAATTGCTGCAGCTTTTTTTAAATGAACGGCGGACAGGTAATGATGAAAAAACCTCTGAACGCCGGAGTCAGGAAAGATTGTCTGATCACATAACCACTGTGATTGGCTGTCACAGTGGTCACACTATTGGGAGCCAGTTCCACCACCCACCAATTGTTAGCGAGGATGAATATTTTTCTTTGAGTGCGATCTCAGCACAAAAACATTGGCCACCCAGCAACACACATAGTCAGCGTGTGGGCGTTAAAGCTCACTCATTTGCCACCACACATACAGTATGTGTTGGGCAGTTGTAAAGGACATACGTTCTATTTACACAGCGATGTTGCCTTGTGGTAGTTTGCGTTGCAACCCACTGCGCACATCTTTTTTGCAAAACAGTGGTGTGAACTGTCTTAGATTCCATTCACACTTGTGCGACTTAAAAATTGTGCAATTTCCATTGCGACTTTGGATGAGCTTTTCTTTTACGACCTTGGTTTTGACCAATGCGATCATTTTGTTTGTGCTCCACAAAGTGGTTAGATATGTGCAGAATGGAAAAATTCATTCAGTTTAATTTGGTTTCTTTATTTTCAAATTCCAAATTTTCAAAATGATTCAAAATCGAATCGGTCAAAAATTAATCGACTGATTCGGAATTCTGTGCTGACTGTTAAGAAGCAGCCTGGGAAGCCCCCCCCGCTGCTTCCCTAACAACTGATGACTCATTAGCCGCCAGCAGATTTCCCCACTGACAGCTGAGTGCAAAAAAAAGAATGCCGGCAATCAAACAAAAATTAAAAAAATGGCGTGGGGGTTCCCCCCCTCCGATGCATACCAGGGCCTTCGAGTCCGGTCTGGATTTTAAGGGGAGCCTTTTTTGGGTCGGTGGAGGGTGGCATGATTGACAATGCAATGGATCTACAGCGCAGGACGTTTTTTTAAGTTTTTCATAAAGGATTTGTCAAAAACTGGTGTAGTGTCTTACTTACTCTTTAAAACTTTTTTGGTGAATGGGTATACTCATTCACATAGGGGGAAAGCCGGGATCTGGGGCCCCCCTTGTTAAAGGGGGCTTCCAGATTCCGATAACCCCCTGCCTGCATACCCCCACAACCACCGGCCAGGGTTGTGGGGAAGAGGCCCTTGTCCCCATCAACACAGAGACATGGTGCTTAGGGGGGGTAGAACCCCTCCCCTGTTTTAAAGCACACACCCCATGTTGAGGGCATGTGGCGTTGTATGGTCCCTGACCTGCCGGCTGCATGCTTGGATAAGGGTCTGTTATGGATTTTGGCGGGGGTACACAGTGCCGTTTTTTAATTTTGGCGTGGGGTTCCCCTTAAAATCCATACCAGATCCCAAGGATCTAATATGTATTAAAGGGGAGGGACCCCACAACGTTCCTTTTTCTTCATTTTTTTTTTTTTCCTCATTGCCAGCATTTACACAAGTTGCACCCTGTATCAACTTACAACAGCAGACCGCCGTTCTCTCTTCAGGGGGAGCAATCGCGGATGCTCGGCGGCAATCGCGTCCCCTGGCCCCATGGATTGGCTTCCCTGCTGCAGGATCGCTCCTGCGATTGGGCCCGGCTCGAGGCTTCTAAACCTTCCACTCCTGGTGAATGGGCGCTCCCAGGATCGCATCGGCTTCCCCGCTGGCGAGTGGACCCCCCCAGGATCGCTCCCACGGACCGCTGTACAGGTGCGGCAATTTGCGGGAACCTGCTGACCTGCCGCCGTACAACTGTGGCGACTGGTCGGCAAGTGGTTAAAAATGGAACTCTGCTTTGCAAATGATTCTTTCATTAGACTTTAGTTTTACTTTAACTATTTTTATAACTGTTTTTCCTAGACGTTCTGCTTTGAAGGCTTTTTATTATTTTGTCAGCAGTATCCAGAGTTTGTAACATGATAACCTCACTCCCGCTGTGATTGGTACAGTTGGATCCTGAAATAACTGCTTCTTATGAACACACTACCAACTAGTGAGGTGTGAAGGACGAAGGAATGATAGAACTGGATATAGACAATGCTGGGATTACATTAAAGGGGACCTTGCATCATAATCGCATAAAAAAACACAATCTCTAAATAATATTCTATTTTAAAGCTGAACTAAACTGTATCTGAGCACCACAAATTGAAAATGCCATTTAATTAAATTTTGTTATTTAACCACTTCTGGACCGGAAGGATTTGCCCATTTAATGACCAGGCCATTTTTTGCGATTCGGCACTGCGTTACTTGTTAACGAACAATTGCGCAGTCGTGCGATGCTGTACCCAAAAAAATTTGATTTTTTTTTTCCCCCTTTAAATAGAGCTTTCTTTTGGTGGTATTTGATCACCTGTGCGATTTTTATTTTATGCGCTATAAACAAAAAAAGAGCGACAATTCTGAAAAAAAAAAAAATATTATTTTTCACTTTTTGCTATGAAACATTTCCAAAAAATAAAAATCTAATTTTTTCATCCTTTTAGGCCAATTTGTTTTCTGCTACATATTTTGGTAAATAAATCGCAATAAGCATATTTTGATTGGTTTGTGCAAAAGTTATCGCGTCTACAAACTAGGGGAAAGATTTATGTCATTTTTATTTATTTTTATATTTTTACTGGCGGCGATCTGCGATTTTTAGCGGGACTACGACATTGCAGGGGATAGATTGGACATTTTTGACACTTTTTGGGGGACCAGTGACATTACTACAGTAATCAGTGCTAGAAATATGCACTGTTACTGTAATAATGACACTGGCAGGGAAGGGGCTAACCTAGAGGTGATCGAAGGGTTAAATGTTAGCCAAGGGGAGTGTTTTCTAACTGTGGGGGGGGGGGGGATGGGCTTGTGAAATGATCACAGAGACCTGTGTTCCTATATAGAAGGATCACAGGTCCTCTGCGATCATTTTAAAGATAAGAACGGTCAGCTGTGTTTACAACAGCCGACTGGTGTTCTCTCTCAGTGGGGAGCGATCGTGAGTGCCCCGCGGCAATCGGTGCCACCAGTCCTGCACTTCAGCATTCCTGTTGCCTAGTGGGGGAGGGCGTGGGATGCCGGCGGCGCGTGCTCACCCCCAGGATCGCTCCCGCGAGCCGACGTACCCCAACGTCGGTTTGTGCAGCCATGCCACCCTGCCATAGTAAATCTGTGGCCGACAGTCGGCAAGCGGTAAAAACAAACTCCCCCATCCATGTCTCCATTCTTTATTTTGTTGCGAAATCACTTTGAAATACACTCCCCTAGCATTTCTAGCTGTGGCCATCTTGAGGAAGGGCAGATGATCCATGTAGCATTTACTTCCTGGAATCCACTTGCCCTTAGCTCAGGCATGTATGTAGGAGGGTGTGCATAGCTAAGAAAGCCCCTCCTCCCCTTCTCCAGATGAAAGAAAAAAAATATGCCCATGAAGACTCCTGCGATATATATGACATCATTTTGGCCTAGGCCAGAAACCAGGAAACAATTGAAGAAATGTAAAAAAAAAAGTTTAAAACATGAAATTTAACCACTTGACTTTTTTTCTCCACAAATAGAGTTTAAACTACTGGGTTTTCTATTTTTTGTGCTATACAAACAAAAAAAAGAAAAAAGAATTGAAAAACAAACAATATTTTCTGCTTTAAAAAAAACATCCAAAAATATTCTAAAAAATAAAAAATGAGTCCAATATGTATTCTGCTACATAACTCCATGCGTCTGGCACCCCACATGCAGATTAGGGGCCAGACGCATGGATGGGGGGGGGGGGGGCACGCTGGATCTGTTCTTGTGCCAAAATTGGCCCTTCATTAGCTAGAACTTGACATTAATATGGTAATGAACACGGAGTATTGCAGCCTTTCTCAACCTTTTCAACACCTTTTCAAGAGGAACCCTTGAAATAACTTTCTGGTCTCTGGGAACCCCTGGTAAAAATAACTATATCTACAACTCATGATACATTGGTGTGATGGTCAGTAGGAAGAATACTCCTTACACTTGTGCTCATTGGGAAGAATTCCCCCCTTACAGAGAGCTAAAAAGATCAATGATGTCAGTGGGAACTTATCAGAGACGCAGAAATTGCTTGTTGCTCAAGGAACCCCTAGAAACTTCTGGAGGAACCCTGGTTGAGAAATCCCTGGGGTATTGTAACAATTGCCATTGGTTACCTGCAGGGCCGGATTAAGAGCATCATGGGCTTGGTGCTGAGGATTTTGAAGGGCCTTAAGGGCCGTGCCTTGGCATGCACCCAGAGGAGGAAGGGTGCAGCCATGCATGCCTAATTCAACATGGGATGCTGTCTCTGAAGTCCATAAACACATCCATGCATCGGCAACTGTTCCTCCTTGTCCGGCCTTCGTGCTGTGTGGGGAGGTTCTGAGGGAGCTGCCTGGGGAAGCGAGCATAGCAGCCAGACTTCTGTGTTTACAAGTGACAGAAGAGCGGTAACAGTGAATATGGCCAACCCGGGGCCTATATAAAGGTAGGGGCCTGGAGCTGCAGCTCCAATAGCCCCTACGTTAATCTGGCCCTGGTTACCTGGGTACCCACAAAAGCAATTTGCTTCCCTTGTTGTCACGATTCCCCATTTGTTGCTCTTATATTGTCATGATTGCCACATTGTTGCTTTTATATTGTCATGATTGCCCATCTGTTGCTCTGATATTGTCATGCTTGCCCATTTTTTGCTTTTATTTTGTCATGATTGCCCATACATTGCTCTTATATTGTCATGATTGCCCATACATTACTTTTATATTGTCATAATTGCCAATTTTTTGCTTTTTATTTTGTCATGGTTGCCCATACATTGCTCTTATATTGTCATAATTGCCCAAACATTGCTCTTATATTGTCATAATTGCCCATACATTGCTTTTATATTGTATTATATTTCACGATTGCTCAAACATTGCTCTTATATTGTCATGATTGCCCATACATTGCTCTTATATTGTCATGATTGCCTATCTGTTGCTCCTCTATTGCCATTATTACCCATTTGTTGCTCTTATATTGCCAGGGTTGCCCATTTGTTGCTCTTATATTTGCCATGATTGCGCAAATGTTGCTCTTTTATTGCCATGATTGCCCAATTATTGCTTTAATATTGTCATGATTGCCCATACATTGCTCTTATGCCCCATACACACGTGCAGATTATCTGCAGACTTTTGTCTGCAGACTTACCAAAACCATATAATATGAGGTCAAACCTAAACACTTTCAATTTGTATGCAATCCGGCAGGCCCTTGCACTACATAGAAAAGGTAAGTCTGCAGACAAAAGTCTGCAGATAATCTGCACGTGTGTATGGGGCATTAGTTTGTCATGATTGCCCATCTATTGCTCTTATTTTGCCATGATTACCCATTTGTTGCTCTTATATCGCCATGATTGCCCAATTGTTGCTCTTTTTTGCCATTATTGCGCAATTGTTGCTTTTATGTTAGGTTGCTCTTATTTTGTCATGATTGCCAAATTGTTGCTTTTACACTGTCATGATTGCCCTATACGTTGCTCTTATACTGTCATACCTAGCCATTTGTTGCTCTTATATGGCCATGATTGCCCATTTGTTACTCTTATATCATCATGATTGCCCATCTGTTGCTCTTATATTGTCACGATTGCCCTTATGTTGCTCTTATATTGCCTTGATTGCCCATTTGTTGCTCTTAAATTGTCGTGATTGCCCATTTGTTACTCTTATATCGTCATGATTGCCCATCTGTTGCTCTTATATTGTCACGATTGCCCTTATGTTTCTCTTATATTGCCTTGATTGCCCATTTGTTGCTCTTATATTGTCGTGATTGCCCATTTGTTGCTCCTATGTTGTTGTGATTGCCCATGTGTTGCCACTATATTGTCACGAATGCCAGTTTACTGCCAACATATTGTCACAATTCCCCATTAGTTGCCTGCAAATTGTCACAATTGTCCATTTGTTGCTCATGTTGCCTTTTTTTTCCTTATGCATTGTCAAGTGAGCATTCACTAATTCACTGCCATTCATGCCATTCACCAATTGGTTGGTAGGAGTCGTTGAGTGTGTCAAGGAGTCTGCAAGAAACATGGAGAGATTTCTTTTTTTTTTACAGCAAATTTCATCTAAGCAGCACCACATGGCACAATTAGGGACTAAAGTTGACTAAGGCTGGCCATACATGTTCAATTTTCTTGTACAATTTTCTGTTAGATTTACCAAAAACCATATAATATGAGGTCAAAATTTAAAAAACACTTTCAATTGTATCCAATTAGGCAGGCCTTTGTATTACATAGTTGAAGGTAAAATTTAGCCAGTTCCAGACCGCCCGACGCAGTTTTACTGCGGCAGGCAGCCCCTCCTGCGGGAACCGACGTAGTGCTACGTCGGTCGCGCGCCTGGTGCTAGGGAGCGAGAGCGTGTCACCAGCAGCGGGGATGCCGATGCTCCGGCCTTCACTCGGCAGCGGGGATGCCGATGCACCGAGATGCCGATGCTCCCGCCCCCATTAGGCAGCGGGGACTCCGATGTACGGGGCCGGCGGCCGCGATTGCTGCCGGCCACCCGCAATCGCTCCCCACTGAGAGAGAAGGACAGTCAGCTGTTGTAAACACAGCTGACCGTTCTTCTCTCTGGATTGATCACAGAGCGCCCTTGATCCTTCTACATAGGATCACAGGTCTCTATGATCATTATAAAAGCCCCCTCCCCCCACAGTTAGTAACCACTCCCCTAGGCTTACATTTAACTCCTTGATCACCCACTAGGTTAATCCCTTCCCTGCTAGTGTCATTATTGCAGTAACACTGCATATTTTTAGCACTGATTACTGCAGTAATGTCACTGGTCCCCCCAAAAGTGTAAAAAATGTCAGTTAGGGGTCTGATCTGTCCGCTGCAATGTCGCAGTCCCTCTAAAAATCGCTGATCGCCACCATTACTAGAAAAAAAAAACAATAAAAATGACATAAATCTTTCCCCTAGTTTGTAGATGTGATAACTTTTGCGCAAACCAATCAAAATATGCTTATTGCGATTTTGTTTACAAAACATACAGTATGTAGCAGAAAACAAATTGGCCAAAAATGTTAAAAAATTTAGATTTTTACATTTTTTTGGGGAATTTCATATAAAAATGTGAAAAATATTGTTATTTTTGTAAAATTTACGCTCTTTTTTTGTTTATAGCGCAAAAAGTAGAAATCGCACAGGTGATCAAATACCACCAAAAGAAAGCTCTGTTTGTTGGAAAAAAAAGACGTCGATTTCATTTGGGTACAGCGTCACACGACCGTGCAATTGTCCGTTAAAGTCACACAGTGGCAAATCGCAAAATAGGGCCTGGTCAGGAAGGGGGTAAAATCTTCCGGGGCTTAAGTGGTTAAGGGGGCAAATCCTACCAGTCCAGAAGTGGTTAAAGAAAAATGTACAGAAAATTGTAAGAAAATTGTATAATGTATGGCCAGCCTAAGTGATGTGAAAATTGGTAAATGTTTAAGTAGATCGGTTTTACCAAAAGCCCACCACTCATTAGAATTGGGTGCGTTGGAGACCAACCCTTCCTATGTGAGACAATACCAGGATGTGGGCCAATAATCAGTCACCTTCAGGATGTGAATAGAAGAGCGGCTCTGTATTGCATCCATTGTACCTGATACACAGTATAGATCCCCGTCCTATACATGCTGTACTTTATTTTCTGTTTGTCATCAAAGCTCCGGCTTGTGCTGGGCCTGTGTGAATCATTAGGAGTGTTACCTGGCTGGGGACTGATTGATAAGAGGAATGTGAGTAACTCCAAATTCACAATATAAAACTTTTCCAATAACACAATGTTTACTTAGTCCATGAGACGTGAAATATGTGTATCCAGAGGGAAAGAGATCTCATAGGATAAAAGCCCAGAACAAAGTAGGTGAGGTGAATGAATCACAAGGACGCACTTACTTACCTGGAGAGCTGCCACCAGCCCTACAATGTTTACCACTATTGTCTTCTTTAACCACTTAAGGACCGGAAGGTTTTACCCCCTTAATGACCAGGTCATTTTTCTGATTTGGCACTGCGTTACTTTAACTGACAACTGCGTGGTCGTGCGACGCTGCACCCAAAAGAAAATGATTTCCCTTTTTTCCTATAAATAGAGCTTTCTTTTGGTGGTATTTGATCATCTGTGCGATTTTCATTTTTTGCGCTGTAAACAAAAAAAGAGCGACAATTCTGAAAAAAAAAAAAAAAATGTTTTACTTTCTGCTATATAACATTCCCAATAAAAAAAATGAATGAATCAAATTTTTTCATCCTTCTAGGTCAATTTGTATTCTGCTACATATTTTTGGTAAAAAAAAATCCCAATAAGTGTATTTTGAATTATTTGCGCAAAAAAGTTATCGCATCTACAAACTAGGGGAAAGATTTATGTAATTTTTATTTATTTATTTAATTTTTTATTAGTAATGGCGGCTCTCAGCGATTTTTAGCAGGACTATGACATTGCGGCAGACAAATCGGACACCTAACTGACACTTTTGGGAGGACCAGTGACGTTACTACAGTAATCAGTGCTAAAATATGCAATTTTTCTGTACTAATGACACTGGTACGGTAGGGGTTAACATCAGGGGCGATCAAAGGGTTAAGTGTACTGCTAGGGAGCGCTTTCTAACTGTGTTAGAAATCCCATCGTTCATCTGTGACAAAACGGTGGTCTGCTTTCTTTACTATGGGGAGCGATCGCGCGTGGCTGGCGGACATCGAGGGCCCCCGGTCCCGCTGATTGGCTCCCCCTACTGTCTTTTCCACGAAATGACGTACAGGTACATCATTTTGCAAATTAGAGCTGACCTGCCGCGGTAAAACTATGGCGGCTGGTCGGCAGAAGGATAAAGTTAATTTAAAGGTTTTTTTTTTTTTTTAAATAACAAACATGTTATACTTACCTGTTCTGTGTACTGTTTTTGCACAAAGCAGCCCTGATCCTGCTCTTCTCGAGTCCCCTGCCGGCGCTCCTGGCCCCTCCCTCCTGCCAAGTGTCCCCACAGCAAGCAGCTAGCAAAGGGAGCACCTGAGCAGGCTCACTCCCGAACCTTCGTGTCCATTCACACACAGAGCCGATGCTCGCCCCCTCTCTCTCCTCATTGGCTCACAGGCTGTAATTGACAGTGGTGGGAGCCAATGGCTCCTGTTGCTGTCTATGAGCCAATGAGGTGGGAAAGAGGAAAGAGAGCCTATGCTCCCGTGCACATCGCTGGATTGAGATCAGGCTCAGGTAAGTTTTAGGGGGGCTGGGGGGGGCTGCATGTCAAAGGTTTTTTACCTTAACCGGTTGCCGACCGCCGCACGACTATATACTGCGGCGGTCAGCCCCGGCCAGGCAGAGTGACGTATCGGTACGTCACTCGCCTGTCACTGACTTGCGAGCCTATCGCGGGCGGGCGCGCGCCCGCCGAGGCGCACGCCCGCCGAGGCGCGCGCCCGCCGCGGCTCGTTCACAGACAAGTCAGTGCGTGTGACCGGCGGACTCGATGTCCGCCAGTCACACTGCGATCGCTCCTGTGAAGGGAGAAAGACAGAGCGGCTTGTGTAAACAAGCTGCCTGTCAGTTCTCCCTGTGTAAAAGTGAAGATCTGTCCGTTCTACTATGTAGAACGGTTGATCTTTGCTTTTACACCAATAGGAATGTCCCTGCACAGTTAGAATCACGCCCCTAGGACACACTTAACCCCTCCCTGTCCAATAAAGTTAACCCCTTCCCTGCCAGTGTCATTTTTGCAGTAACAGTGCATATGTATAGCACTGATTACTGCAGTAATGTCACTGGTACCCCCAAAAGTGTCAAAAATGTCAGTCAAGGGTCCGATCTGTCCGCCGCAATGTCGCAGTACCGAAAAAAAATCGCAGATCGCCGCCATTACGCGTTAAAAAAAAAACACCAAAAATGACAAAAATCTTTCCCTTTGTTAGTAAACGCGATAACTTTTGCGCAAACCAATCAAAATACGCTTTTTGCGATTTTTTTTTTACCAAACATAGGTAGAATAAAACAAATTGGCCGAAAAATGTTAAAAAATTTTGATTTTTACTTTTTTTTGGGGGGAATTTCATATAAAAAAATTTGAAAAATATTGTTATTTTTGCAAAATTTACGCTCTTTTTTTGTTTATAGCGCGTGATCAAAAAATCGCACAGGTGATCAAATACCACCAAAAGAAAGCTCTGTTTGTGGGAAAAAAAGGACGTCAAATTCGTTTAGGTACAGCGTCGCACGACCGCGCAATTGTCCGTTAAAGTCACACAGTAAAAAATCGCAAAAAAAACCCTGGTCCTTTAGCAGCCAAATCCTCCGGGGCTTAAGTGGTTAATGTATAGAATGCATTAGGGTAAAAAAAACTTCTGCCTTTATGAACATTTTAAAATAATCTATAAGTGTGAATGGGTTCTTAGAAATGTCAGTGGGCACAGCATAAAAGATCATTAAAAGAAAATTTTGCTGTTTAGTATAAAGTCCAATCATGTTGTGGGGTTAGCAAGCAAGCAAGGTTCTGTAGTAGACATGTGCAGTTCGTTTCTTTCTGAATAATTATTCAGACATATTTTTCGTTATTTGGGTATATCTGAATACCCGAATTACAGTATAAACAAAGTTTACCGAATGCTCCGAATAATGAAACGAAATTCGTCTGAATTTCGGAAATTCTAATAAAATTTTGAATCAAATTTTACATCGAATTCCAGTTGAATTCAAACTGTAAAGATATTTCTAAAATCAAAGCCTGTGTGTGTTATTGGAGTACCATTTCCAAATAATGCTGTTTTTGGTAATCCAAAGGTGATTTAAAGAGTCATGGTAATCATTTGATGAAGATTTTTCTTTTGTTTGCCCCATTCGAATCTAAAAAAAAAAATCTAAAATTTTGATTGGACCGATTTTAAAAAATTATTGATTCGAACATTTCAAATCGAAAAAATCTGTAAATTCTAAAAACAAATTCTAAAAAGACATCAAACTAATTCCAAATATACAAATTCCGAATTTAACGAATCAACCGAATTTAATGAAACAAACAAAATAACTAGATTAACGAATCTAAACAAAACAAAACAAATTTTTTCGTCATGTCTATTTTGTAGTAAAGGAAAAAAAAAAATAAAGCATGCAATTACCCTGAGAAAGAAGAGCTCTGAGGTCAACTAAAAATTGGTTTTATTGCTCTATTGTCCCCTTTGGATATATTTGCCCTCACTTCCTGTCCTGGTGACAACGCTGCATGGGATAGGAAGTGAGGGAAAATCTCCTTAACAGCAGGCCTTTCCCTGACTATCTGAGCCTAAACAAAAAAAAAAAAACAAAAAAAAACCTTCTCATTTCCCAGTATCTCAATACAGTATTATGTTGAATACCTCCAATTCCTCCAGATTCTGCATCAAGAAAACAATCATAACAAAAAAAAAAAAAAATCATAAGTCAGTGCTGTGTAATCAATAGGGTTAAACAAATGCGTAGGTCACATAACACAGCAGCTGCGCCCGGGGGCCTTTAAATATTTTTATGTGTTTGAACAGGACTTGGACTGACTTGATGTTTACTGGAAAAAAAACGACTTGAAGCTGGTAACTCATGTGTAAGCCGATTTCACAGGAAAATAAAACGCGGAGAAGGTGCAGCTCTGCTGAGTCAGATCGCAGAGTTTACAGAGTCGACTTTTTATATCAGATTTTTTTCCATTGCGTCCCTGACTCACTTTATTTAGAAAAACATTATCCTGCGTGTCTTCCTATAATTACAAATCAATGCGAATCATTTGTTTTCATAACAATTATTGAAAGGCCAACCGAAAATTTCAGTTTATAGCAGTGAACTACATTCCAGTCGCATCAAAACAAAAGGTGTGCAGCGTATCACTGTCTGTTAGAAAGCATAAGTAGAAAAGCCTGTCCTCTGCCAGAGAAGGACCCTTGATCTTTGTGTGGAAGCAGTGGTCTCTCTGCAGAGGTCCAACACACCCCCTTGCGTGACAGGACCTGGGTCTGAACCTGCAAACTCTGCTCTATCTGGTATTATCTCTTCTTGTTGAAACTCCTGGGATACTGGGCTGCTCCCTGGACAATTCCTTGAATGATCTTGCCCTCTGTTTTTCTTGAACCTTGAACCCTTTGCTCCTCCCATGAAATTTCCAAATAAGGCCATGTTTCTGCACTCCCTGTTTGCCAGATAGTTGTGCTCTCTCCAGCCAATATTTCACTCTTGTCACTGTAGTGCACCCCTCAAAGAGACGTTTTTGGTTTTATTTTTTCCTTCTTAGAGCACACACAGCCAAGCGCACAATATTTCCCACATTGTTCCTCTGACTCAAAAGATAAGTCCAGGGGTTTCTTTTTGTGTTTTTATTAGGTAATGGTGAACTTTGATAGGGATGAGGAGCATGGGATTCACTGGAACTGTAAAATGGTTCAACTTGAGGGCTGTTCAACTTCTGGCTGCTCTGCACAAACTGCTGGCTGTACTTTCACAACTTCTGGCTGCACAAAAAAAAAAAAAAAGTCCCACAGAATCTCTAGGCTTAGTGCCGGTTCACACTAGGTCGCTCTGACTTAGGGGGCGACCTGTGAAGTCGTGTGCAGTTCGACTTCGGCGCGACTTGCACGGACTTCATAAAATGAATGTCAATGCAAGTCGCCTCCAGGTAGCCCCGAAGTAGTACAGGACCCTTTTTCTAAGTCGGAGCGACTTGTGTCGCTCCTATTAGAACCGGTCCTGTACTACTCAATGACCGCGACGGTGCACAACTTGCCAGGCTGACCAAGTCGCCTGGCAAGTCGTAATAGTGTGAACCGGCACTAACTGTGACCTGTACTCCTCCCAGAGATAAAAAGTAACACAATGTCACATACTTGCTCAATTGTACTTACTTAGCCATTGGATCATCGGTTGCCTTCTGCCGATATCCACCAAGCTCTTCCTAGCGAGGGAGTTGTATATTCACACCACCCATAGACAACATGGACTCTCTCCCACAGCTTTCTCCCGGCTCTCTTCTATGAGCTTTCTCCTGACTCAACTGGATCCTTGGACTAGGACTTGTATATAGATCCTCCAGCTAAGCCTAGCTGGGACCTTGTGTCTTCTGGCTGGTTTCCTCCCAGACTTCTGCCCAAGGGGGCAGAAGCCCCTCAACAGGGGTCTCCTAGGAACACTGCTCAGGCCTTAGACTATTTATGGGCTCTCTCACCACCATCTAAGCACACCTCCGCAGCCAACCCAGGGACAATTACACCAGTAACCACTGGTGCTTGACTGTAGGCAAGACACACTGTACTCCTCACCTGGTTGCTGCCACACACGCTTGACACCATCTGAACCAAATATGTTTATCTTGGTCTCATCAGACCACAGGACATGGTTCCAGTAATCCATGTCCTTAGTCTGCTTATCTTCAGCAAACTGTTTGCGGGTTTTCTTATGCATCATCTTTAAAAGAGGCTTCCTTCTGGGACGACAGTCACGCAGACCAATTTGATGCAGTGTGTGGTGTATAGTCTGAGCACTGACAGGCTGACCCCCCACCCTTCAACCTCTGCAGCAATGCCTGCAGCACTCATACATCTATTTTTCAAAAACAACCTCTGGATATGACGCTGAGCACGTGCACTCAACTTCTTTGGTCGACCAAGGCGAGGCCTGTTCTGAGTGGAACCTGTCCTGTTAAACCGCTGTATGGTCTTGGCCACCGTGCTGCAGCTCAGTTTCAGAGTTTTGGCAATCTTCTTATAGCCTAGGCCATCTTTATGTAGAGCAACAATTCTTTTTTTTCAGATCCTCAGAGAGTTCTTTGCCATGAGGTGCCATGTTGAACTTCCAGTCCCCAGTATGGGAGAGTGAGAGCGATAACACCAAATTTAACACACCTGATCCCCATTCACACCTGAGACCTTGTAACCCTAACGAGTCACATAACACCAGGGAGGCAAAATGGCTAATTTGTACACTCACTACTTTACATTGTAGCAAAGTGTCATTTCTTCAGTGTTGTCACATGAAAAGATAGAATAAAATATTTACAAAAATGTGAGGGGCGTACTCACTTTTGTGAGATACTGTATATTATATATATATATATATATATATATATATATATATATATATATATATGGGGGTTCAGGGCTAAGGATGTAAGGTGGGGGTCCAGGGAGGAGAGGAGGTGCCCAGTACTTACAATGGCAACATCTCTTAAATCCTCCTACACCTGCCATCAGTTCACCAGGAGGCAAGAGGAACCGCGGCAGCTATCCCCAAAATCGTTCGGCTGGTACAGAATGTAGTTCCCCTCATCCACGTGTGGAGGGAAAAGGAAATGGCATCGGAGGTGATCCCCGGCATCCCCATATATGCGGTGCACATGCGTGTCGTAATGACGTGATGCGCCGTCGCGTCACATCCGTTCTCCGTGATGACAACATCCCGAGACTGGATCGCGCCCATATTGGAGACAAAAACCGCTGACACAGGACTCTTCTCTAGTGACTGAGCGCGTGAAAGAAAAACAAAGGTTTCTCTACTCAAATGCAGCAATACCAGAGAATATAACAAGCCCCCATCACCTCAGTGTGGGGGCCTTCCTGTGTCGGGTGCAATCACTAGTTGTCACAGTAAAGGAGGAATTGTACTTCTAAAGTCCTATGGGTGCACCCATACCAGTGCATTTGGCCATAGAGTAAGAAGACAACAAGCATATATTCATATACACAAAATACAAAAATAGAAATATATAATAAAAACCCAAAGGTATATGTCTAGACATAAAAAAAAAAAAAAAAAACTCAACCCACAAGGGAGGGAGATGGGGGCCTAGTACTGTCATGAATGTCATTGCTAGTTCAAACCTTTAAGAAAGGGTCTATAGCTTAGAGAAGGATCTTGTTTCAATCACCTCCTCTAATTGGAATATGGACCCGATCTAGTGCCATAAACCTGACCTCTGGCATTCTATATTTGTGATGTTAACAACATGTCGATCTAGAGGTAGGTATAGGTTGCCAATTCTCATGCTATGCAAATGTTTGCTGACTCTTTGTCCCAATTCTTGTTGTGTCTTCCCTATATAAAAGGAGCCGCATTGGCACTGCATTAGGTGTACCACGCCCTTGCTTTTACAAATGTTTTGCAAAAAATCTTTTACCATTGGGGATGGTTGTGTGGTTATTGCTTCTAATTACTGGACAGAAAAAGCATGACCCACATGGAAAAGTCCCCCGTGTCTTGCAGCCCATATGGAAGAAAAATATATTTCCAATATATTTAGGGAAATTTTTTTTAGCAATATATTTAAAATGGCCAAAATTGTAGCATTTCAAATACATTTCTAATATATTTGGGGAAAATAAAAAAATATTTTTTTAAATATATTTTAAATATATTTTTCTTCCATGTGGGAGGTTTTTTCTTTTTTCCTAATTCTCCTTTGTATTCACTTTGGGTAAGATATTCTCCTATGGATCCTGCCTTTTTGTATGTAATGAGGGGGTTCTTTGTAACCAAATTTTTGAATAAAATACCTGTTTTTATATCAATTTGTCTGAATTGCCTCCAAAATCCCACATAATGAGGTTTAAAATATACTTTATTGATTGCAAAGATAAAAAAAAAATTACAAACAAGAGCAAACGGTGCTGACATATAAATGGTGTAGAACACAAGAGCAAAATGTCCATTCAGTGCGGCTAGCTTATATGGAAGGAATATATTCTGTGTACAGGATAAAAACATATCAGAGCATAGCAAATGCAGAATTCAAAAGGGTCATAGAACAATGAGGAGAGAACAACAAAAGTATCCATGGGTCATAAACACCATAAACTAAATATGCATTTGCAACAAGTCATCATCAACTAAAAAGGTGCTCCACCAGAAAGGGGAAGCTCCGCCTATTTGCCTCCTCCCCCCTCCTCTGCCACATTTGGCACCTTTTGGGGGGGGGGGGAGCAGGTACCTGGTTTTGACAAGTACCTGCTCCCACTTCGGCCCCTTCTCTTCCTTCCCCCCGCCGTCGGGCCATTCACAAAACGCAGCACGCGTCGCGCATACACAGTAGGGGACCGGCAGTGAAGCCTTGCTCACCCGAGCACAGCGGCAGCACACAAAAGCCGAATGAAAAATCAGCTCAGGTAAAGAAACCGCTAGATTCATGAACAGGTAAGTATCCTGATATTAAAAGTTATAAGCTATAGGTATAATATTTATTAACAGGGGTTCCCTAGGACCAGAAAATTATTTCAAGGGTTTCTCTATGATAAATAGGTTCAGAAAGGCTGCTCTAACACTATAACCCATAACAGTAACACTGTCATTGATATATTCATATATATTCTCCTACTAGTTGTACATTATGGCATATGGAGTGCTGCGTTCAGGTCTATGTAAAGCTTTTGTTAATAGATAGATAGATAGATAGATAGATAGATAGATAGATAGATAGATAGATAGATAGATAGATAGATAGATAGATAGATAGATAGATAGATAGATAGATAGATAGATAGATAGATAGATAGATAGATAGATAGATGGATGGATGGATGGATGGATGGATGGATAGATAGAAGAAGATGATAATAATAATTATTATTATTTTTTATATATTACAGGATTTATATAGCGCCAACAGTTTATTCTGCGCTAAACAATATAAAAGGAAAGATAGATAGATAGATAGATAGATGATAATAATATTAAGATGATAATAATAATAATTATTATTATTAATATATTACAGGATTTATATAGCGCCAACAGTTTACACAGCGCTATACAATATAAAAGGGTAGATAGATAGATAGATAGATAGATAGATAGATAGATAGATAGATAGATAGATAGATAGATAGATAGATAGATAGATAGATAGATAGATAGATAGATAGATAGATATGAATGTATACATTCTAAGTTAAGGGGTGGCATTTTGAAAAATAGATAGAAATATAATTAGATATTTCTGGGAATTGTCACTGTAATATTTAAAGGTCCTTGCGACCCCTGCGATGATTCAAATGTACTTATCACATGTGAACACGCTCTTTCACAATGTGCGTTTCGCTGCCGTGACTAAACAATGCGTCATTTTCAGGTAGAAGAGAACAGGAACTGTGTACATCCATTGTATAGAACGGAAACCCCACCATAGAGCACTGCCAGGGGAATTACACCGACAATGACTGCTAAGGGGATATGGTCCCTGTGTAGGATGTGCATGTTCTGTATTTACTGTATATAGCATTAAGATATAACACAGTGCTGTATAGAATACATGGAGCCATGCACTGCAGTCCTTGTCCCTCATGGAGATTACAGAATCCTTACCGTAACCCATAACCATGCATGTAACCCATAACCATGCATGTAACCCATAACCATGCATGTAACCCATAACCATGCATGTAAACCATAACCATGCATGTAACCCATAACCATGCATGTAAACCATAACCATGCATGTAACCCATAACCATGCATGTAAACCATAACCATGCATGTAACCCATAACCATGCATGTAAACCATAACAGTGAACATCTTACTTTCTCCCTTTTGGTCTTTTAAATCTACTGCTGGATGCCTTCTATCAATAGAAGGGGTGGACAACTGCCACCCTCCAGCTGTTGTGAAACTACATGTCCCATCATGCATCTCTCTGCCTATGGGAGTTATGCTGGTAACTGTCAGTTTTGCAATGCCTCATGGGATATGTAGTTTCACAACAGCTGGAGGGCCGCAGTTGCTCACCCCTGTTATAGTATTCCCTTTCACCACCCCAAGAAGCTACATAAAAGGTTATGTAGGGAGTTGAGGATGGGGCAGAGGATCTGGGCCAGCACAGACAGTAATTGGACACTCCCAGAAGAGGAGACTGTCATAGCCCTCTGGCACAGACCAGGAGACTTGGCCCAGCTACCCGCTCCCTCCTTAAAGCATTTGATTGACAGCAGCAGGAGCCAATAGATGCCGCTGCTATCAATCTGCCCAATTAGGAGGGAGAAAATGAATTAGAGCAGAGACGGTGAGCCAGGCCTTCTCATCCTGACCTCACAAATGCGCTTGTGGAAGAATGGTCAAAAATTCCCATAGACACATGTAGAACCCTCCTAGGTAGGTGGTAGAGAGTGAGTATAGTTTTGGCTCTGTCTGCCTATCAGAGGAGCACCAGGTGAATTTTTTATTGCTTTCTGCTTAACAGAGAGCAGGATCTGTGAGTTAGGTGTGCTCAGTGTGTGATTCATCTGGTCTAGGGAGTGTTTCACGCTGGTCCAATAGGGAGGCAAATTGGACAGTGGAGAAAACCTGACCAATGGGTACACAGGCTTTGATACAGCCACAGTGATTGGCACAGACTGGTTGTCATGGTGCATTGTGGGGTGTGGTATAAAAGCCAGGAGAACATGTGCTCGGGGTCTTTGGCTGGTGAGCAGAGTCCTGGAGGGAGGGTGACGGCTGTCTCCTCCCCTGCATTGGTAGCACATGGTCACAGGCAGTCGGCCTGGTGAACCAGAAGGAAGGAGCTGAACCCAGAGGTCTAGGAGAGCTAACTAGAGGGGCTGAGACACTGGAGAACCTGGAAAAACAGCATAGTGATTATACATGGGATCGTGTCTAAGGGCCTGACCTGTGAGGGGGCCACCCCGGAGTAGACTAATCAGAGGACGGGTGTCAGCTGGTGGAATGAAAGGGGATGCTAGGCGAGTACCCTGAACAATGTTGCTCAACCAAGTCTTCATTACAGAGACTTTACCTTAAATTCATCTAGTGGCAAAGTGAATCTGCAGCCTGGCTGTACCTTCAGATAGGAGTCCTCATCACATTACATTTTGGAGTATCCCACTCTATCCCTTCTCCCATCCCTATTTAAAATAAAACAACAACTACAACCCCTAGACTGATCATTGACTGAGACGGAAAGTAAAGTGTTAAGTTTGTGCATGCGGTTGCTAACGGTAACCCAGAGGGACCCAAAAAGGTGAAGAATTAAGCAGTCCTCAAGGGGGCAGTGCTACACACACTTTTAAACCTTATGGACAGCCTTCCCAGAAGAGTTGAAGCTGTTATAGCTGCAAAGGGTGGGCCAACTCAATAGTAAACCCTACGGACTAAGACTGGGATGCTATTAAAGTTCATGTTAAGGCAGGTGTCCCAATACTTAGGGGTTCCTTGAAGAATGAGCAATTTCTGCCTCTCAGATAGGTTCCAACTGACACCACTGATCTTTTTAGCTCTCTGTAAAGGGGGAATTCTTCCCAATGACCACAAGTGTAAGGAGTATTCCTTCTACTGACCATCACATTAATGTATCATGAGTTGTAGCTATATTAACTTTTAGTAGGGGTTCCCTGAGACCAGAAAGTAATTTCAAGGGTTCCTCTGTGTTGAAAAGGTTGAGAAAGTCTGATATAGTGTATACTTTCCTGGAGGTATTACTGGCTGAACATGTGCCATTCTATGGCTGGCGTCAGCTCTCCAGTTAAGTGAGTATATCTTGTGATTCATACACCTCACCTACTTTGTCCTGGACATAAAGACCTTTTATCCTATGAGTTTTCTCTATCTATGAACATTTTTCATGTCATAGAACATACAGACAGAGTAAACATTGCATGATTGGCAATGTTCTATGTTGGAAAGACAGAGTAAAGCTGGCCATGCAGAGAGCCAATTTAAGCCGATTCATGAGCCAGCAGTGGGGCAATGGCCTTGCAACACTGTGGTCCTCAGTTTAAATCCCAACCAGGATGCTATCTGCATGGTATTTGCATGTTCTCCCTGTGCTTGCATGAATTTCCTCCTGGGTCCTCCGGTTTCCTCCTACACATGCTGGTAGGTTAATCATCCCTAGTACATGTATAAATGTCGGTTAGGGAACTTAGACTGTAAGTTCCTTGAGGGCAAAGACTGATGTGGATGTACTATATGTAAAGCAACGCATAAACTGCGGGCGCTGTACAAATAAATAACTGTGATAGGCAAATCAGTTGAAGCTGTGTAGGTGACCCAGTTGGAACCACTAATGCCTCGTACAACGATTATCGGCTGACCGATCGTCCGACTTTTGTCCAGAGTGGTGTTTTGTTGGTTGGAATGTGCCTAGACTGCACACAAATTTTCTCGGCCAACAAAAATCTACTTCAGAAGTGATGTCATGTGCTGGTTTACTTTCCGTGTGTTTTTTCTTCTCTGAGCATACCCAGTCTTGCTCATCAGATTTTTGTCTGCCGAAATCTGTACTGACTGACGGAAAATCGGCCGTTTTGTTGACGGCCAACAAAAATTTTATAGCATGCACACCAGATTTTTTTCGGCCGAAAAGTCGGAGTCGGTTGTCGGAAGCATCATACTAACAAGCCGAAAATCGGCCGATCGTATGTTGGCCGAAAATTCCCGGCCAATAATCGATGCGTGTGTACGGGGCTTTAGTCCGACATCCTTTTATCCTAAAATCATAATCCATAACATTATGACCACCCATCTAATATTAAGTATGGCTCCTTTTGCTAAAACAGCCCTGACTCACTGTGGCATGGACACCAAAGTTACATCCACATGAATGGCAGGACCCAAGGTTTACCAGCAGAACATTGCCCAAAGCATCACACTGCCTCTGCTGACCTGCCTTCTTATACCGCATCCTGGTGTCATCTCTTCCCCAGGTAAGTGACGCACTTATTTGCCATGAGTTACCATGTTGAACTTCAAGTGGCCAGTATGAGAGAGTGAGAGCGATAACACCAAATTTAACACACCTGCTGCCCATTCACACATGAGATCTTGTAACACTAACACGTTACATGACACTGGGGAGGGAAAATGGCAAATTTGGCCCAATTTGGACATTTTCACTTAGGGGTGTACTCACTTTTGTTTTGCCAGCAGTTTAGACATTAATGGCTGTGTGTTGAGTTATTTTGAGGGGACAGCAAATTTACACTGTTATACAAGCTGTACACTCACTACTTTACATTGTAGCAAAGTGTCATTTCTTCAGTGTTGTCACATGAAAAGATAGAATAAAATATTTACAAAAATGTGAGAGGTGTACTCACTTTTGTGAGATACTGTATATATAAACAGTATCTCACAAAAGTGAGTACACCCCTCACATTTTTGTAAATATTTTATTATATCTTTTCATGTGACAACACTAAAGAAATGACACTTTGCTACAATGTAAAGTAGTGAGTGTACAGCTTGTATAACAGTGTAAATTTGCTGTCCCCTCAAAATAACTCAACACACAGCTATTAATGTCTAAACTGCTGGCAAAACAAAAGTGAGTGCACCCCTAAGTGAAAATGTCCAAATTGGGCCAAATTAGCCATTTTTCTTCCCCGTTGTCATGTGACTCGTTAGTGTTGCAAGGTCTCAGGTGTGAATGGGGAACAGGTGTGTTAAAGTTGGTGTTATCGCTCTCACTCTCTCATACTGGTCACTGGAAGTTCAACATGGCACCTCATGGCAAAGAACTCTCTGAGGATCTGAAAAAAAGAATTGTTGCTTTACATAAAGATTGCCTCGGCCGGTGATGGCGAACCTTGGCACCCCAGATGTTTTGGAACTACATTTCCATAGACGCTCAACTACATTGCAGAGTGCATAAGCATCATGGGAAATGTAGTTCCAAAACATCTGGGGTTCCAGGGTTCGTTATCACTGGCCTAGGCTATAAGAAGATTGCCAAGACCCTGAAACTGAGCTGCAGCATGGTAGCCAAGACCATACAGCGGTTTAATAGGACATGTTCCACTCAGAACAGGCCTCACCAGGGTCGACCAAAGAAGTTGAGTGCTCATGCTCAGCCTCATATCCAGAGGTTGTCTTTGGGAAATAGACGTATGAATGCTGCCAGCATTGCTGCAGAGGTTGAAGGGGTGGGGGATCAGCCTGTCAGTGCTCAGACCATACGCCGCATGCTGCATAAAGTTGGTCTGCATGTCGTCCCAGAAGGAAGCCTCTTCTAAAGATGATGCACAAGAAAGCCCGCAAACAGTTTGCTGAAGACATGCTGACTAAGGACATGGATTACTGGAACCATGTCCTGTGGTCTGATGAGACCAAGATAAACTTATTTGGTTCAGATGGTGTCAAGCGGGTGTGGCGGCAACCAGGCGAGGAGTACAAAGACAAGCGTGTCTTGCCTACAGTCAAGCATGGTGGTGGGAGTGTCATGCTCTGGGGCTGCATGAGTGCTGCCGGCACTGGGGATCTACAGTTCATTGGGGGAACCATGAATGCCATCATGTACTGTGACATACTGAAAAAGAGCATGATCCCCTCCATTTAGTGACTGGGCTGTAGGGCAGTATTCCAACATAACAACGACCCCAAAACACCTCCAAGACGACCACTGCCTTGCTAAAGAAGCTGAGGGTAAAGGTGATGGACTGGCCAAGCATGTCTCCAGACCTAAACCCTATTGTGTATCTGTGGGACATCCTCAAACGGAAGGTGAAGGAGCGCAAGGTCACTAATATCCACCAGCTCTGTGATGTCATCATGGAGGAGTGGAAGAGGACTCCAGTGGCAACCTGTGAAGCTCTGGTGAACTCCATGCCCATGAGGGTTAAGGCAGTGCTGGAAAATAATGGTGGCCACACAAAATACAGTATTTACATTTTGGGCCCAATTTGGACATTTTCACTTAGGGGTGTACTCACTTTTGTTGCCAGCGGTTTAGACATGAATGGCTGTGTGTTGAGTTATTTTGAGGGGACAGATACTGTATATATTTGGTCTTTTAATACATTGATACACTTTTTCAACATATGTTGCATTGCATTCTACTGGATGGTGCATTTCCGTGTATTGTGATGCATTGACGCATATCTTAATGCATGCATTAAGATGCATTTCCATTGATTTCAATAGAAAACATACCAAGCTAAAATGCAAAGTGATTTTTTAAATGTATGATTGGGCTGTTACCTGTCAGGCCAGCATATGGAAATAAAAACGGAGCGCTATGACTTGTTATAAAGTTTGTGGTCAGGCTGTAGGAAAATGAGGGAGATTTATTGTCACTTGATAGCATTAGCTCAGATCTGGATGCAGAGCCCGGGGGGGGGGGGGGGGGGACGCCGCTTATACCACATGGTGATCAGGATAACAAGCACTTTATAACCATTTTTCGGTCAAATCACACCAGCCAGACACAGGATATGATAATAGGTGACAACGGCAGAGCTAGGACAAGCCTGTCACTGTGTCCCCCCCCCCCCCTTTTACCTGCACCTGCTCCCCGGCCATGCCTTGGCAGTATAGAACGGATGCAATGACGTCACTAGTGTCATTTCAGGTGACACCCTGGTGAGTGCTGCATGCTGTCCAACATGAATGAATTACCAGATGTCCTCTTCACCATTGTAGGTTTTATTGGATTACAGGAGGGGCCAGCAGTGTTCATTTTGGCAGCAAATTTCAATTTCGTTTTAGTCATATTTCAGTCCTTTGACTAAAATCCCATTTTAGTTTTAGTCGTATTTTAGGCGACTAAAATAGTGTGAATTTAGTAGACAAGAATATTTTAGTCGCTGAAATTAAGACTGGGGGCCAGCATGCTAAAAATCAGCCCCTGCAAGGCAGCCCAGAATTGAAGCCCAATTGAATGTTCATATATTTCAGGTGCAATAAAAGAAAAGGTGTGCAAGTCTTAGGCCCCTTTCACACGGCTCCGTTCCGTCGACAGAGGCTTTCTGCTCAGTGGGGGATCGATCCGCCGATCCCCGCTGAGCAGGCGGTTGACAGCTCAGTCTCCGCGCTCTGTGTGTCAGATCCCCGCTGTCCCCTATGGGGGAATCGAATTAGAACGGACCGCCTGTCCGTTCTCATCCAATCCGATCCGCCAGGCGGATGGAAATTAGGGTTTCCATCCGTCCGGATTTGACGGACAGGAACGGATCGGATGTCTACGCTGACATTCGATGCCCCATAGAGATGCATGGAGTGACCGTTCAGATCCACCTGTCAGTTTTTCAGGTCTGCATGTGTGAAAGGGGCCTTCGGCCCCATGCATACTGGGCGGTTAGCCCCTGAGCATGAGACTCCTGCGTTTTGGAGCAGGGGAAAAGCACAGGAGCCTATAAAATTCTATGAAAATCTGACAGCTATTGCAGTTGGATGGAGTTGGTCAGTGCACCCAGCGGTACCGACTTTCAACGCCCGTTCACATCAAGCCATTTGGAATTGCGATTCTGCCCGGGATTCCTAATCTCAACAAGATGCGAAATGCGTGTTCAGGTGCCATTATTCTTAAAGGCACATAAAACATGGTATGGCATGATAGTCATGTGATAGAATCACGCTGCAATCACAGCAAAATGCATGTTTAAAAATCGCACTAAGCTTATCACCCAAAACAGAGCAGGAGCTTTTTTTGGGTGACAAACACACATAGGGCAACAAAGTTAGTAATACTTATGGCACCGCTCAAAGCAGGAGAGAAGCCTCTTCCCTGGATCCACAAGAAAGTGGGGTGCCTGCATACCCATGTACAGATCCAGAGAGTAAACCTTATGTGCGGTAAAGCACTGCGCAAACTGTTGGCGCTATATAAATCCTGTATAATAATAATGTGTGTAAGGTGATGGCCACTCTCTCGTCCAGCCCATGCAGCCAAAAAGTAAGGAGCAGCCTCAACATACATGTCACTGCCAGAACACGCCCCCGATGTGTTTCGCCCATCCGTCAAAGTCACACTCCATGGACAGAACTGTCCTACTCAGTGCCGGGACAAGGTCATCCACCGCCCAGGGCAAGGGTGCCAAATTGCCCCCCCCCTTTCCTTAGGGTTAGGGTCAAGGTGCCCCCCCATCCCTGCAATAAACCATTGCGCCCAGGGCAACCATCCCTCCTGACCACCCCTTGTCCCAGCCCTGGTCCTACTTTCCTATTAGAGCCCACTTACACCTAACGCAGTGGGATGCGGTTGGATGCATTTTTTTTTTTTACTGCACTCCAATTTAAATACGCATAAAAACGTTCATTAAATGCATGCATAAGTGCAAGGAAAAAAATACACAGTAGATGTGCAGTTTCTTAGTGTGAATGGGCCCTTAGCTAAAAATAAACACAAAAAGCATCAAATACAAGTTAAAAAAGCATGTTCAAAAATGCCAAACATGCTGGAAAAACGCATCAATCGCAACCTGCATAGATGTAAACCTAGCCTTGAAACGCTTGTGAAGAAAATCGCATCATTTTCATCCTGCATAAGGGTGAAGTTTGCCTTAGAAGAGGCAATGTGAGCCATAGGTTGTGTAAAGTATCCGCATGCGCACTGACGTATGCGTCTAATACAGATGGCCTACATTCGGGGCATACGTCAGTGCGAATGCGGATACTTTACACAACCCATGGCTCACAACAGTGTACAGTGGCCTCTTCCAATGTATACCAATGGATGGCTGTAGGTGGCGGTAGCGGGTCCTGGGAATGTCTTTACACTCACTCTGCACCCTGTACAGTCTGAATGCTGTTTTTTTTTTTTTATTCCTTTTAACTTCAAGGATAAATCAGGTTTCATATTATTACAATACTGAACTGGCTTTTCAGCTTTTTTCTTTTTCCCACCTAATTTGTGTGTCACCTTCTTCTCCATTCTTTACATGCCTGGAGGCGGGGAAGACGTGAAATGAATACAGGTATCAATGTGACAAGACGCTACATTGTTTTCCTTCACAATACAAAACCAGCGCTCGCTCAAACAGAAACCTTAACCGGCAATCTGAGCAACCGCCCACCACCAAACAAGTGAAACCGCATTTTCTGCCTTTTTATTGTGTTGAAAAATGAATGTATGCAAACCAGAAACCTGGGGGGGTTGTAGTCCGAATATCATTAACTAAAATACAGTTTTCACCTTTTTTTTGTCCTGTGTGGATTTCCTGCAGCCTATTTGCAGCCACTTCTACATGCCTGCTGGCAATGGCTGCACGGCCTTTCTCAGGCTGCTTTGGCCGTTTTTTATTCAGCCAATAGAGAAAAATTTTATCTGTTTCATCATTTTTTTTCTGTTTTTCAGCTTTTTTATCCACTTTTAGTTATTATTTGTTTATTATTATTTATTATTGTTTTACTTTCTGTTTTACTTTTTTTGTTAAGGGGTTAAGGTTTTAAAGGTCAGGGTTAGGGGTTAATTTACTTATTTATTATTATTTATTTACTTATTGTTTATTTATTTGTTTTTTTAGGTTAGGGTCAGGGGTAAGAAATAAGGTTAGGGGTTAGGGTTTAATATTGGGTTTAGGGTTAGGGATTAATATTAGGGTTAATGTTTGGAGTTAGGGTTTTTTAATTTATTTTTCGTATTTATATTTATGTATTTATTATTTATTTACGTATTGTTTATTTATTTATTTGTTAGGTTAGGGGTTAGGGTCAGGGGTTAATATTAGGGTTAGGGTTTAGGATTCAGGTTAGGGGTAATATTAGGTTTAATGGTTGGTGTTAGAGTTTTCTATTTGTTTTATTTATTTATTTAGTTATTGATTTATTGTATTATTATTTATGTATTTACTTATTGTTTATTTATTTATTTGTTAGGTTAGGGGTAAGGGTCAGAGGTTCATATTAGGGCTAGGGTTTAATATTGGGGTTAGGGTTTATGATTCAGGATAGGGGTTAATATTAGGGTTAAGTGTTGGGGGTTAGTGTTTTTTTTATTTGTTTTATTTATTAAATTATTTATTTATATATTTATTATTATTTATTTACCTATTGTTTATTTATGTATTTGTAAGGGTTAAGGTCAGGTCAGGGGTTAATATTAGGGTTAGAGGTTAGGGTTTATTATTGGGGATAGGGTTTAGGATTCGGGTTAGTGGCTAATATTAGGATTAAAGCGGAGCTCTGGCACCCCCACCAGAAAATGAAAAGTCAGCAGCTATAAATACTGTAGCTGCTGACTTTTAATATTGAGACACTTACCTGTCCAGCGATCCCACGATGTCGGCACCCAGGCCGATTTTTTAATCGGCTCTTGAGTGCTGCCGCAATTTTTTTGTAAGGAAAATAGGCAGTGAAGCCCTGGAGCTTTACAGCCGGTTCCCTACTGCGCATGCGTGAAGTATGCTGCGCTTTGTAAATGGCTTGGCGGCGGTGGAAGGAGGAGGGGGGCTGAACTTATGAGGGAACACGCCGTGGCGAGATCTCCCGGAAGTGTTTTCTCCTCCAGTGTTTTCTCCTCCATTTTTTCTCCTCCAGTGTTTTCTCTTCCATTTTTTCTCCTCCAGTGTTTTCTCCTCCATTTTTTCTTCTCCAGTGTTTTCTCCTCCATTTTTTCTCCTCCAGTGTTTTCTCCTCCAGTGTTTTCTCCTCCATTTTTTCTTCTCCAGTGTTTTCTCCTCCAGTGTTTTCTCCTCCATTTTTTCTTCTCCAGTGTTTTCTCCTCCAGTGTTTTCTCCTCCATTTTTTTCCCCTCCAGTGTTTTCTCCTCCAGTGTTTTCTCCTCCATTTTTTCTTCTCCAGTGTTTTCCCCTCCAGTGTTTTCTCCTCCATTTTTTCTTCTCCAGTGTTTTCTCCTCCAGTGTTTTCTTCTCCATTTTTTCTCCTCCAGTGTTTTCTCCTCCATTTTTTCTCCTCCAGTGTTTTCTCCTCCATTTTTTCTTCTCCAGTGTTTTCTCCTCCATTTTTTTCCCCTCCAGTGTTTTCTCCTCCAGTGTTTTCTCCTCCATTTTTTCTTCTCCAGCGTTTTCTCCTCCAGTGTTTTGTCCTCCATTTTTCTTCTCCAGTGTTTTCTCCTCCAGTGTTTTTTCCTCCATTTTTTCTTCTCCAGTGTTTTCTCCTCCAGTGTTTTCTCCTCCATTTTTTCTTCTCCAGTGTTTTCCCCTCCAGTGTTTTCTCCTCCAGTGTTTTCTCCTCCATTTTTTCTCCTCCAGTGTTTTCTCCTCCATTTTTTCTCCTCTAGTGTTTTCTCCTCCAGTGTTTTCTCCTCCATTTTTTTCTCCTTCAGTGTTTTCTCCTCCATTTTTTCTTCTCCAGTGTTTTCTCCTCCAGTGTTTTCTCCTCCATTTTTTCTTCTCCGGTGTTTTCTCCTCCAGTGTTTTCTCCTCAATTTTTTTCCCCTCCAGTGTTTTCTCCTCCATTTTTTCTTCTCCAGTGTTTTCTCCTCCAGTGTTTTCTCCTCCGTTTTTTCTTCTCCAGTGTTTTCCCCTCCAGTGTTTTCTCCTCCATTTTTTCTTCTCCAGTGTTTTCTCCTCCAGTGTTTTCTCCTCCAGTGTTTTCTCCTCCATTTTTTCTCCTCCAGTGTTTTCTCCTCCATTTTTTCTTCTCCAGTGTTTTCCCCTCCAGTGTTTTCTCCTCCATTTTTTCTTCTCCAGTGTTTTCTCCTCCAGTGTTTTCTCCTCCATTTTTTCTCCTCCAGTGTTTTCTCCTCCATTTTTTCTTCTCCAGTGTTTTCTCCTCCAGTGTTTTCTTCTCCATTTTTTCTCCTCCAGTGTTTTCTCCTCCATTTTTTCTCCTCCAGTGTTTTCTCCTCCATTTTTTCTTCTCCAGTGTTTTCTCCTCCATTTTTTTCCCCTCCAGTGTTTTCTCCTCCAGTGTTTTCTCCTCCATTTTTTCTTCTCCAGCGTTTTCTCCTCCAGTGTTTTGTCCTCCATTTTTCTTCTCCAGTGTTTTCTCCTCCAGTGTTTTTTCCTCCATTTTTTCTTCTCCAGTGTTTTCTCCTCCAGTGTTTTCTCCTCCATTTTTTCTTCTCCAGTGTTTTCCCCTCCAGTGTTTTCTCCTCCAGTGTTTTCTCCTCCATTTTTTCTCCTCCAGTGTTTTCTCCTCCATTTTTTCTCCTCTAGTGTTTTCTCCTCCAGTGTTTTCTCCTCCATTTTTTTTCTCCTTCAGTGTTTTCTCCTCCATTTTTTCTTCTCCAGTGTTTTCTCCTCCAGTGTTTTCTCCTCCATTTTTTTTCTCCTTCAGTGTTTTCTCCTCCATTTTTTCTTCTCCAGTGTTTTCTCCTCCAGTGTTTTCTCCTCCATTTTTTCTCCTCCAGTGTTTTCTCCTCCAGTGTTTTCTCCTCCATTTTTTTCTCCTCCAGTGTTTTGGACCATCGAGCTTCCAGCTACAAAACGCTGAGGTGTGAATGGGGCCTCAGAGTCAATCGACATCATTTTTTTTGCTGATTTGTTCTACATTGGGGAGAGCTGAAGAGTGAGACTCCATCACTTGTTCTTGCAGTGATTGTCCAAGTTGGGCCAGCTGGGTGTTCAAGCATGATCCAACCGGGGGGGGCACAACATTTTTGCAGACCGAGTAACGCAATTACAGGAGGTAGACCAGTGCGGCTCTCTGCAGGCAGCAGCTGAAAGCCAGTTTCTCCCCCTCCTGTCAGCTTTCAGCTGCTGCAGGGAGAGACGCAGACTCTTTTCTCTTCTTTTTGCAAATGCTTCTCTGACACCGATCCTCCTTCTCCCTATTATGCCTGCTTCTGATCCCCCCCCTTTCCATGTGCCCCCTTCACTGTGCCCCCCCCTTTCCATGTGCCCCCATTCACTGTGCCCCCCTTTCCATGTGCCCCCATTCACTGTGCCCCCCCTTTCCATGTGCCCCCTTTCACTGTGCCCCCCCTTTCCATGTGCCCCCATTCACTGTGCCCCCCCTTTCCATGTGCCCCCTTTCACTGTGCCCCCCCCTTTCCATGTGCCCCCTTTCACTGTGCCCCCCGTTTCCATGTGCCCCCTTTCACTGTGCCCCCCCTTTCCATGTGACCCCTTCCGTAGTGCTTCAGGATTCCCTGTCCTGTAAAAAAATAAAAACAAATAAATTTATAAAAAAATAATTAAACATTGTAATGAATAATTTAAAAAACTGCAAAATAAAATAATTGTAAACACTTTTAAAATTTTTTGGAAATTTTTTATTTTTGTTTTTAATGTAAAAAATAATTAAAAAGGGCCCATAACAGGATCTCTGTTATGTTTGTGTCCGCTAATAATAATTTTAGTGTATTTTTAGTGGAAGTATTGTCTTGATATATTTTTTTTGGGGGGGGGGGGTCGCCAGGTAGGCTGTATGGGGCCCCATGATTTCTAACAGCAGCCCTGAGTGTTACCGCACCCCAAACCACCCCCCCTAAACAAGGGCATGCAGTCGCTGTGGGCAGGGTTGGGACAAGGGGTGGGCAGAAGGAACGGGTGCCCTGGGCACTGTAGTATCATGTGAGGTGTGGGGGGGGTACCATGAGGAGATGGGAGGGGGGATTTGAATTGTTTTAGGAGGGAAAATTAGGAGGGTTGGTAAGAATGGTGATTTGGGGAGGGATTTGTGTTAGGAGGGGGAATGAGGGAAGAGGATTTGTGCTAACGGGGGGGGGGGGGGGGGGTGATTTCGGGGTCTGTGCTAGAAAAGGGGGTGTGGTAGAGGGGGGAGGGAATTTGTGCTAGGAGGGGGGGGTATATTTGCTGACACATAATGCTCATACATCTTTGGGGGGGGCGGGGGGGGGCACAGTTTGGTATGTTTGCCCTGGGCTCTAGATGACCTTGTCCCAAAATGTGAAATGGCGCGTTGCATTTGGCGGGCGATACCTCTGATATACGCGACCCATTCTCATACTTTTTTATTTTTTTCTTCTGCTTTTTTAACCTTTTCCTGTACAGATCAAAGATCTTTGTTTGTCCCAAGAATTACTGATATTTACTGCAGAAATGAGATGAAAGTCTCTCTGTGATCAGACAATGTGCCAGGAGTGTGACCCCCCCTCCCCCCTCCCATCTTATCAATGCATGGAACCTCCCCCACCCCACCCCAGGTGTCCCTGCTCCCAGCTGGAAGCTCACACCTGGCACAGACTTTATGAATGACTCTGTCATCTCTCCAGCCCATTCACAAATCAGTCTGGGGCGTGGCCAAGGGCTCATTCCCCTCCCGAATAGGCGGGCCCGGGGGTACCGCCCCTCCCTTCAGCCTGGGCGTTGATGTGTGAGCTCCCAGCACTTCCAGCAGATCCGAGTAGAGCTCAGACCGTCCGGCTGTGATTGGAGGATCTCCTCCTTGTCCGGGCCCCTGGGAATAAAGTGCTCCCCTCCGGGATCATCGCTGTGTGTGTGTGGACTGTATACTGCTGAGTCACATCACTGCCGGGATCACCCAACACAAGGTAAGACTCTTCCACTACGTTACATTGTATCTGTCTGAGCGCTGCATCGAGGCTTTCTTACATCTCCACTCCTATACATTGTATACATCGCTTATCTTCCCCCCCATACATTGTATACATTACTGATCCCCCCATACATTGTATACATCTCTGATCTCCCCATACATTGTATACATCTCTGATCCCCCCATACATTGTATACATCTCTGATCTCCCCATACATTGTATACATCTCTGATCTCCCTATACATTGTATACATCCCTGAGATTACATCCATACACTGTATACATCGCTTATTTCTCCCCCATACATTGTATACATCTCTGAGATCACATCCATACATTGTGTACATCGCAGATCTCCCCATACATTGTATACATCTCTGAGATCACATCCATACATTGTATACATCGCAGATCTCCCCATACATTGTATATATTACTGAGATCACATCCATACATTGTGTACATCGCAGATCTCCCCATACATTGTATACATCACTGTTCACATCCATACATTGTATGCATTGCAGATCTCCCCATACATTGTGATTTAAAGACCACACCCCCCCCCCCCCCCCATTCATACATTGTGGTAAGAAATGACCCTATACATTGGTATTAGAGATGTACTTGTATGTTGTGATAAGGAAGATGTCCCTATACTTTGGGATCAGAGGTGCCCCTATACACTTTATACATTTGGGATCAGAGCTGTCTGTATATATTGTATACATTGTGACCAGAGATGTCTATATACCTATATACATTGTGATCAGAGGTGTGTCTAATATTATATTTTATATATATATATATATATATATATATATATATATATATATATGACACTCAGAGATGTCTATATACATTGTGATCAGAGGTGTGTGTGTGTGTGTGTGTGTGTGTGTGTTTATATATATATATATATATATGACACTCAGAGATGTCTATATACATTGTGATCAGAGGTGTGTGTGTGTGTGTGTGTGTGTGTGTCTAATATTATATATATATATATATATATATATATATATATATATATATATATATATATATATATATATATATATATATATATATATATATATATATATATATATGACACTCAGAGATGTCTATATACATTGTGATCAGAGGTGTGTGTGTATATATATGTATATATATATATATATATATATATATATATATATATATATATATATATATATATATATATATATATATATATATATATATAAATACTCAGAGATGTCTATATACATTGTGATTGTTGATGTCCCTATACATTGTTGTGACATCTGGATCAGAGCTACAAGTAGCCCTGAGCTCAGCAAATAATTGAACAAAGTAGTATGTGTGTTGGGAGTTTGGCCGGAGATTGAAGATATTGCTCTGTGTAGTGCCAGGTCTGCTATTAGATCTGCATGATGATGATGATGGATGGGGATTGTGACGTTTGTTCCATTCTCTCTATCAGTTTCATCTATAATAGATGACATAAAGTACATTACCAGACCCCAACGCAGCTGCACCGAGATAATGGCCTTATGTAATGGGACTCTGTAATGAGCAAGTGTACATTATTACATGGTAAAAGATCACTTCTCCTCTACAAATATCTATCTATACATCTTGTATTCAATATTATCTATACATCTTCTATTCAATATTTCTACAAATATCTATCTATACATCGTCTATTCAATATAAATATCTATCTATACATCTTCTATTCAATATTTCTATCTATCTGACTTTCTCACTTCTCTATTTTTCTATTTAAGTTCAAAATATATCCATCTGCCTCTTTTATTTCTCTACCTAGCTAGCTATTTGAGATTTTATCTACCTATCTGTCAGAAAGTATTTTTCTATCTTTCTATCTGACTTGCTAGCTATAGTCTTTTCTATTTATCTATCTCTATGAATAATATCTATTATATCTATCTAATATTAATAAGTAGCCAATGGAGCTGTTTCATGCAACCCACTAAAAATCAAAGTAGTTGCAAACTGTAGCTGTCACCCTTGGCGACCAATCAGAATTTCTATTTAATTTTCCCGAAAATGATAGGGGTGTGTGGTCATAGGCAGTAATGCAAATTTTGTTCCTGTCTTAAGTGAGCTGATTGGTTTTAAATGACTACAAGCTGTGATTTATGATTTATTTGCAAAAAAACATATAAACATTATGCAACAAACAAAATACAACAGAGGAGTAGAGATAAACAAGATTTCAGTTGTAATGTGTAGTAATATCATGAGCCAAGTGTATGAGATTTTGGTTTAACCGACCTGTGATTTCCCATAATGACCATTTTATTATGATAAACCATAGAGAATTGCTAAATTTTTTTATTTTTTTTTTACCCGGATTGGACTAAATTCTGCACGCATTTGACTATATTTGACACCGGTAACGTCTGTGTTTGATGAGTCTAGTCTCTTAGACTTTTATGTACTTTCCTCTCTAATAGCCGTCTTCTCAAAGTGATTGGAGAAGGGACAGGTTTATAGTATAATTGTGCTGAATGTGGACTTGTCAGCTCTTAGCGATGTTTGGACCTGGTTCTACCTGTCTGTAAAATTCCTCCCACCTACATGTTGATTATAGGAATATTTTTTATTTCAGGCTGGCTGCATTAGTCAGAGGCTGCTGAGTGTCGCTGGGTAAACAGCGGCAGAGTGATCAGTGTATACAGCACCTGGCTTGGGTGGCAGAGGGTGTTTCATAGGGCACAGGTGAGGGACACACCTTCACCTTTGTATCTTATAGTATAGAAAGCCACTGTGTCAGTGTATGGGCCTGAATGAGTGTATTCTGTATTATTGGAGAGGTCAGTGCTCAGGCCATCATGCCAAAAAAATAAGGATTCGGCCTGTTAGATGAATTTCTTAAAATTATTATCATATTTAGTAATAATAAAAAATAAAATTATAATAGATAATTGTAAAAAAAAATCTATATTATTTATATATATAGATATAGATATAGATATATATATATATATAGATTTTTTTTTTTACAATTATCTATTATAATTTTATTTTTTATAATTACTAAATATGATAATTTTAAGAAATTCATAGATAAAAAATATATCTATCTATGAATTTCTTAAAATTATCATATTTAGTAATAATAAAAAATAAAATTATAACAGATAATTATAAAAAAAAAATATATATATATATATATATATATATATATATATATATATATATTTTACAATTATCTATTATAATTTTATTTTTTATTACTAAATATGATAATAATTTTAGGAAATTCATAGATATGAGATATATTTTTTTTTTTTTTTTCTGGTCCAGTGTGATTGTTATTTTTTTGCTCAGGGTGTGGCCATTTTTAATAATTGACGTCAACCAAGCACAGAGCAAATATTTTAACCAATTTTTGCCCTCCTGTATCCTAAGATGCAACTATAGATAAGGGAGGTTTATTGTTGTGACCGGCCCAGGTCTGAGCATTGGTATTATCCCTGCAGTGCTCTGGCAAACGCTGCACATGCACAGGTCCTGGTCACGCCCTAAACGTAGTATAGAGTTGTCCTCTATCGCCGCATCTGGCACGTAAAATACTTTTCATAGAAAGCAATGCAGGGACGTATACGATGGCAGGCCATGGCCATGGGAAGGCCCTTTTTTTTTTTTTTTTTTTTTTTTTTTGTAGCGTTAGGCAGGTGTGTTGCTATGCGTCAGTGTGCGTTGACATACATTACTGACTTATGTTTCCAATGTGTTTTTGCAGTTAGGATTTAGCATGGATGTAGCGAACAGCCATTGACAAAGACTCAGTAATATCTGTTGCCAATGCAGCAAAATGCGTTGCTATTGACTTCTATATAGGCCTTCCAACGCACCTTCCAACGCACTAAAAAGCAGAAAAACAAATGTGTTGTATTGTTCGAAACGCAGCACTGTTTTTAAGATGGGGAGTCTAGACAACTTCTTTTTAGCACATTAAAATGCGTGTGAAAAGTTAAAATGTAAGAGTATAAATGGGCCCTCAAAGAAATGGAATATCTTTAACACTTGAGCGTACAATTATCACATGTGAGATAATTATTCCAGCAGACAGCACGTGCCCTAAAATACTTAGGTGCTGATGAATAGAATAACGTCTGATGTGTTACATATCAGCTGTATGTATAGTCTGTTATGTTTCACTCCATTGGTATTGCGTCAATGGAGTATTCTTAGCATGTATAACATAAACTGTTTGTCTTATGACATGTGGCTGGTTATCTACTATACTGTATACCAGCCTTTCTCAACCAGGGTTCCTCAGGTTACTACGGTTCCAGAAGAAATGGTGGATTTTGATTTTCCCACCTGCACTGACCATCAATAGTGCATTTTCCACTGGCATCCAATGTGGAGTCCTGGTTCAGGCCTAAACCTGCTCCCTCTCTGACACTATTAAATAATGGTTCTTCAGATCATCAAAGGCTGTATCTGATGTTCTTGTTCAATTAACATTTTAAACAAATTTCCAAGCAAGATGGCTGTAGTTTGTTTTGTTTTTTACCAGGCCCTTCCAACCACATATCCAGGATCCAATGTAAAGGGTCGCTTTATATACTGAGCACCAACACAAGGGAGCACTTTTCAGTGAACTACAAACATAAGGGAACACTTTTCTATGGACCACTTGCATAAGGGGACACTTTTCTATGGACGACCAACATAAGGGGACACTTTTCTATGGACGACCAACATAAGGGGACACTTTTCTATGGGCCACTTACATAAGGGGACACTTTTCTATGGACCACCAACATAAGGGGACACTTTTCTATGGGCCACTTACATAAGGGGACACTTTTCTATGGGCCACTTACATAAGGGGACACTTTTCTATGGACCACCAACATAAGGGGACACTTTTTTTTTCTATGGACCACAAACCTAGGGGGACACTTTTCTATGGACCATAAACATAAGGGGACACTTTTCTATGGACCACCAACATAAGGGGACACTTTGCTATGGGCCACTTACATAAGGGGACACTTTTCTATGGACCACCAACATAAGGGGACACTTTTCTATGGGCCACTTACATAAGGGGACACTTTTCTATGGGCCACTTACATAAGGGGACACTTTTCTATGGGCCACTTACATAAGGGGACACTTTTCTATGGACCACCAACATAAGGGGACACTTTTTTTTTTCTATGGACCACAAACCTAGGGGGACACTTTTCTATGGACCATAAACATAAGGGGACACTTTTCTATGGACCACCAACATAAGGGGACACTTTGCTATGGGCCACTTACATAAGGGGACACTTTTCTATGGACCACCAACATAAGGGGACACTTTTCTATGGGCCACTTACATAAGGGGACACTTTTCTATGGACCACCAACATAAGGGGACACTTTTTTTTTCTATGGACCACAAACCTAGGGGGACACTTTTCTATGGACCATAAACATAAGGGGACACTTTTCTATGAACCACCAACATAAGGGGACACTTTTCTATGGACCACCAACATAAGGGGACACTTTGCTATGGACCACCAACATAAGGGGACACTTTTCTATGGACCACCAACATAAGGGGACACTTTTCTATGGGCCACTTACATAAGGGGACACTTTTCTATGGACCACCAACATAAGGGGACACTTTTTTTTTTCTATGGACCACAAACCTAGGGGGACACTTTTCTATGGACCATAAACATAAGGGGACACTTTTCTATGAACCACCAACATAAGGGGACACTTTTCTATGGACCACCAACATAAGGGGACACTTTGCTATGGACCACCAACATAAGGGGACACTTTGCTATGGACCACCAACATAAGGGGACACTTTTTTTTTTTCTTTTTTTTTTTTTTTTTTTTTCTTTTCTTCTATGGACCAAAAACCTAGGGGGACACTTTTCTATGGACCACTAACGTAAGGGGGCACTTTTTCATGGACCACTAACGTTAGGGGGGAACTTTTTCATGGACCACTAACATAAGGGGACACTTTTCTATGGACCACCAACATAAGGGGACACTTTTTTTTTTTCTCTTCTATGGACCACAAAACCTAGGGGGACACTTTTTCATGGACCACTAACATAAGGGGGCACTTGTGGATGGACCACCAATGTAAGAGGACACTTGTCAATGGACCACCAATGTAAGGGAGCATGTTTAGATAGACCGCCAGTGTAAGGGGACTTTTTTCAATGGATCACTAACATAAGGGGGTGCTTTTTAATGGTCAATCAACCTAAAAGGGCACTTTTCAATGGTCCACCAACGTAAGTAGGGGACTTTTTAATAGACCACTGGTCACAATTGGGACACTATCCTTCTCACAGTCTTGTTTTTTATGGCCAATATTATTTTAATATCTTTTTCAATTTATTATTGAAAATTTGTTTTGTCCTATAGATCAAAGGGGTGTCCTATAATTAACTGCTCTTGTTTATTTCTTTATCTACAAATTATTGGTTACATGAACTGTGGATATCCTTTTTCTTAGTTTTCAAATTCCTATTTCAAGGGTTCCTTCAGGGCAAAAAGGTTGACAAAGTCTCCTGTAAACTGTCTACATCTACCTCTTGGTTTGTAGGATGTGGGTAGGCTTTTGACTCAGCCAGTTGAAGTTTCAACCACACGTTTGTTTTTGTAGCTGTACAAATGTAATTATGTGAAATGTCATTGAGATGGTTATCAGCGTTCAGGAGATTTTCAGAAAGGTCTGGTGGTGGAGGTGGTATGGTGACGTAGAGGTAGGGGGAAGCTGAGAAATACAAACCAAATTCTGTAAAGACAATCTGCTCAAGGCTGTTTGAATTATATGTCTCTGAACTCGACTGTGTTTTGTATACATTAAGTTACATCCACTTTGATAATGGAGCCTTTGTACTTTAAAGACAAAAGAATCTAATTTTGTCACTAAGAAGGGAGACTTTGATGTGGGACTCCCTCCCCCTCCGATTCCTTTTTTAAAAACTAGATCTGGCTTTTAAATGTACATCACCAAAGAAATTAATTTCAGTTTTGAAAAGCAGCAGTGGAGGAGGGGAATTAAATATTTAACAACGCTCTCTGTAGTGATTGTGGGTTTGTGATGTCTTTTATGAGGCCTGTAGATCTTAAGGGTAAAGACAATCACCCACCACTTTAAATGTTGCCTCCCCATTGCTCTTCTCTGCATGCATTTTCTAATTGGGCTTCGGCTATTCCCAGTTTCTGTGCAGCTGGTGTGAATAAACTCTTTTTAGCGCCGACAACTCTTTAAAGCTATGGCGCCGGTTTCAGCAGTGTTGTCGGCCCTCCACGGACTAGCTTGAGATTTTCTTTGGGAAGGCAGCATTTAAAAAGTGGGTTATTTGTATTGATTTTCCTTCTAATTTAAGAAAACCCATCATGAGATGAAAATGGAGGCTGCCTCTGACCATGGTGACAATTTTGCTTCAGTAGTTTGAGTCACTGACGTGGAAATAGGTAGGCAAGGAGTAGACAACCTTGGCACTCTAGCTGTTGTGGGACTTAAAAGTCCTATGAGACGTTGAAAGATTCTTGATAGCCACAGGCATGACTTCCTCAGGCTTCATCAGATTTCGTAGTTTTAACTACAGCTGGTGTGCTGAGGTTGCCTATATCTGAAGTAGGAAAACAACCTGATCTGTATCCTTGTTCTAGCTCCACGACCGGTGCCAATGAGTCAGAATGTCAGCCAGGCAATTGCCAATTTCAAATGGAGGTTAGTGATGGCAGCTTTAATATTTGGAGTCCACTGATAGGCTGCCCCATGCAAAACAGTCGCTATTGATTCTTCTCCACATCAACAAATGCAACCTTGGGCCAAGCTGCCATGTTGTGTGCCTACCATTCAACCCTCTAGCACAGTGGTCTGCAAACTGCGGCCCTTTGCTTGCCTTTGCCTGGCCCTTGAGGCATCTTTGCTTGCCTTTGCCTGGCCCTTGAGGCATCTTTGCTTGCCTTTTCCTGGCCCTTGAGGCGTCTTTGCTTGCCTTTCCCTGGCCCCTGAGGCGTCTTTGCTTGCCTTTCCCTGGCCCCTGAGGCGTCTTTGCTTGCCTTTCCCTGGCCCCTGAGGCGTCTTTGCTTGCCTTTCCCTGGCCCCTGAGGCGTCTTTGCTTGCCTTTCCCTGGCCCCTGAGGCGTCTTTGCTTGCCTTTCCCTGGCCCCTGAGGCGTCTTTGCTTGCCTTTCCCTGGCCCCTGAGGCGTCTTTGCTTGCCTTTCCCTGGCCCCTGAGGCGTCTTTGCTTGCCTTTCCCTGGCCCCTGAGGCGTCTTTGCTTGCCTTTCCCTGGCCCCTGAGGCGTCTTTGCTTGCCTTTCCCTGGCCCCTGAGGCGTCTTTGCTTGCCTTTCCCTGGCCCCTGAGGCGTCTTTGCTTGCCTTTCCCTGGCCCCTGAGGCGTCTTTGCTTGCCTTTCCCTGGCCCCTGAGGCGTCTTTGCTTGCCTTTCCCTGGCCCCTGAGGCGTCTTTGCTTGCCTTTACCTGGCCCTTGAGGCATTATTGCCGACGCCAACAATAAAGCATACTTCTTGCCGCTGACACCAATAATGGGGCATTATTCCTTCCACTGATAACAAAAATGAGACGCTATTCCTCCCACTGACACAATTTATTTCTCCCCCGAATACCAAAGATCAGGCATTGTTTCATCCCACTGAGCACAGTCCACCCTTCTAAAGTCTGAAAGACAGTAAATTGTCCCTTTCCCTAGAAAGTTTGGAGACTCCTGATCTAGCATGTTTCTGGCAGGCCTTTTAAGTATCCATGTAATACACTATTAATTATTAATTTATTAACTTTTTTTTATTGGCACTGCTAAATTACTTGGCAACGGTAGCAATATTTAGCCAATGCAAATCTTGACTGTTCTTGTAAAAGTCAAGCTTGAAACATGTTCTTCAACCTATTCATGGCCCATGAGCTTCCTTACCTATCAAACGGGCAACCAGGTTTGTTAATCAGGTTCCAACTTCCAAGACAAGGGGGCAGGATGATAAGGAAAAGGGCTAATGGCAATACAACTAAGAAAATTTAAAAACTGCCCGTAGGTAACAAAAAATGTTGGGCCATATGGCTTTATGTAACGGAGTGTCTCCCATGTTTTTTAATTCTCTCACCTCTCGGTCGCTGTAACCTGTGTACTGTGTGTTCAGAATGAGTCACAATTGTTTGGGACTGTTAGCTCTCATTCATATCAATGATGCAAATCCCTTCTCTAGCCAGGCTGCAGTCGTTGTAAGGCAGAGATGATGAATAGTGAAGGTGCTACAGATAATCTGGGCGCGTGTTCCATCTGTCACATGTTATGAAATGAGTGTGTAGTTTGACCCGAGTGCACAGGTGTGTATGAGTTGAGTTCACTGTGCTCCATACACCCCCACCCCCCCCCCCCCCCCCGCCTTCTCTAATGTTACCTCCATGTGTTTGAGCAATGCCTTCAAAACTGACAAGTAGATTATCCCAGTACAAAGACCTCCGCAGCTCAGAAGTGCTGTGACTGGGGTCAGAAGGTAAATGTTTATCTTGAAATACCGTGTGTGTGTGTGCGCGCGCAAATGGGATCAATCCTTAAGGTGCCAAGAGCAGAGCTGATGAAGTGTATAGTAAAGGTGGTCATAGACCTAGCGATTGCCATTGTAGAATGTCAAAATATCAAATGATGCAACACACAATCTATTATAATGATCATAAAATCAATCTATAATACGATCGGTTCTTGCCAAACATGCAGTTTTTGCCAAAAAGTGATTTAACAAAATTGCACCATGGCCAATCAATTTGCCAGAATCAAAATCAATTAAGAGCTCACCCAACTGGTTAAAGGAAAGGGTCTATAATTTGAGATTCTAATTAAATTTAATTGTTGCAGTCGCATCAAATGATCGATTAAGTGATCATATCGGTGTGTGTGCCCACCTCAAACCAGTTGCATATCTGTTTCTTGTAATAAGGAGAGTTTTATCGGCCAACCATACATTTTGCAAGTTGATCGGCAGTTGAGGCCAGGTTCACACCTACAGATACGACCGAGCATGCCTGTATTCTTATGTGTTCCTGCATGTCACAACTAGGGCAGCCCATCAATTTCAGTGAACTGTCCTGTGTGTGAAAATAAATGGAAAAATAAGTCCCTGACTCTTTTTCGGAATTGCGCTGCAGCATGTGGCTTGTGCGTTCGCACAGTGGTCTCCAAACTGCGGCCCTGGGGCTGAATGCTGCCTCTTTTGCTTGCCTTTTTCTGGCCCTTGAGACACTGACGCCAATGATGGGGCACTATTCCTCCCACTGACGCCAACGATGGGGCACTATTCCTCCCGCTGACGCCAACGATGGGGCACTATTCCTCCCGCTGACGCCAACGATGGGGCACTATTCCTCCCGCTGACGCCAACGATGGGGCACTATTCCTCCCGTTGACGCCAACGATGGGGCACTATTCCTCCCACTGGCGCCAATGATGGGGCACCTGACGCCGATGATTGCAGCAACTATTTCTCCCACTAATACCAAAGATTTGGCATTTACTCCCACTGGGCACAGTCCAGCCCCCTAAAGTCTAAAGGACAGTAAACTGGCCATTTCTTTAGAAGGTTTGGAGACCCCCCCCCCCGCCCCCCTACGTTAGTAGATGGCGTGCCATTAACAATTTGGCTGCGTTTACATCTATGAATGTCGGGATGGCACCACTGCACATCTGCTCAAGGGCCATGCATTTCTGTGTGTGTCCAGAAAGGTGTGAGCCTAGCTTTTAAGAGGCCTCCAACACTGCGAGTTAACTACATGGAATTGGCCAGTTCATGGCAATCCCCCTTCCACTGTTTCAGCTTCCTTGCTGTTTCAGACCACTAGATGACCACAATTCAGATTGTCTGCCGTTTAAAACTTTTTAGGACCATTCTGTTGTCACCATTGGAAAAAAAAATAAAAATATATAACAAAATATATATATTTTTTTATTTCTATACACAAGTCTAATAAAACTTGGTACAACAAGTAGCAAGATCCCTTACAAGTGTGACGCTCATGAGCCTCATAGATGTTTTTTTGAAGAACTTTACTGAAATTATGAGTGCAAGTGATTGGGCTTCCCAACTGGGTGAAATGAGCAAAGGGTTTAGACCTGGCTGCCAATAAGATTGCAGGTTTTTGTTTTTTTTTAGATGCTTTCTCTTTAGAGAAAACATCTTACTGGCTAATACAACATCACCATTGTTTCCTCCAGTGACTTTCTAAGTCTGTACTCAATGAATTAGTTAAATTGAAATGTTAGGATTTGATGGTTGCGTTTGGTTTTATACATAATGATATGAACGATTTCGTTTCTAATCAATGTGAATTATTGGAAGTGATCAAATTCTCTGCAGATCTCATTTTCCAGCAATTTAATGGGGCAAGCCCTGGGGAGGAGAGAAGGGTTAACGGAGCGCTTAGATTCTGAATGGGTTTGTTGCTAAGCAGCCCCCGTCTGTCCGTGTATCATCTGGCTGCAAACATGATTTCCAGCACGTGAGGCCTGCATGTGTCGTGTGTGTGTGTGTGTGTGTGTCCTCCGCCTCTCCGCAGCTTGGGGCTCCCAGACCGGATACGGCTTTGTAAAACCATAACACTTACTTCCTCCATGTCCTTCGAGGCAAAAACATATATTGTGTCATCCAGCACCGATGAGATTGCGATTCTAGCAAAACGTGACCGCGCCGCGGTGTAAAACCTCCCTCCGCAAGGTCGTCCGGCTTTCCTCTCCTTTTTTAAACTTTAGTATATGTTGAGGTGAGCTGGAGAAAGCAGAACTTAGGGGCTCATTTTATATTCTCTTGCATTATGCAGCATTGCTCAATGCATAGACCAGGCAATGCACCAATATATCATGTTCCTTTTTAGTTGTTGCATTTTTGCACAGCACATTCTGATGCTCTTTAACTCATCGCATCATGCAAAAAAAACCCCCTGTAATGCAGTTAACGCATCACAGCACACATGCATCATATCCAACTTGGCTGCTGTGAATGAGCCCTCAGATATATTTTTAAGTGCATGTATGCTAGGAAACTCTGGCAACCATATGAAAGTGTTTTATATTTAAAAAAAAAAAAAAAAACTTTTGTGTTATGCATTAAAAAAAATGTGTGTGTGTGTGTGTGTGTATATATATATATATATATATATATATATATATATATATATATATATATATATATATATATATATATATATATATATACACACACACGGTTTTCTTAACATACATGCATGCATACATACATCCTCCTGCCAAAAGTTCCTGCAATTGGGGCACTGCACAATGTATAGAAACTACATTTATAATGTGCATCAGGGCCGTCCTTTATTCTTGATTGGACCCTTGGGCAAAAATTTTCTTGGGCCCTCTTGAATCCACTTATCAACTATTTGGGGGCTCAAGGGGCAGCTGCTTTGGGCCCCACAACAATGACTAGACCCGGGGCAGCTGCCCCTTTTGCCCTGTGTTAAGGACAGCCCTGGGGTGCACCATATTTTACAATCTGATTGTACAATTCTCTTATAATATAAATGCCCTTAGGACTCAAAAATATGCTATTTTTCAACTTACCACCACCATTGGACATAGGTCATTAGGTTTCTTTTTTTTTTTTTTTTTTTTTTTTTTTTATTGTAATTTTTTTAACTCTCCAGTAACACACTTCCTGTCCTAGGGTGACAACGCTCAATGTACTGTTGGTAGGGAGGAGCGGCATTGTCATCATAGGACAGGAACTATGCCAGGACCTGAGTATATTCCACTTTTTTTATCTTCATAGCATGGGGGGGGGGGGTGTTTTGTAGCTCAGAGGTCACCTGGAAAGGGCTGATAACACTGCAACGTTCACAGAAAGGAACTCTGTGGGATTTTTGTCAGGCTCAACAGGTATATAGTGGAACTGTATTACTGTTACTGATATAACAAAACCCAATGGTATATTTACCAGGCCAGAATGAACAAAGAGAGAAGAGAAGGGGTTAGGGTTACTTACCCTTTAAGAATTCCTAATACCAGATAGGCCCTTGTAGTACATTATTACAGATAAACTGTGCTGATCTAATGGATCATATATAAGGGAAATCTGCCCATGTATAGCCAAGCCTATTGTCTAAAACCCAAATGTAATCCTCTACAGCACATGTGTAAAATACAAGGCCCGCGGGCCGAATCCGGCCCGTCAGGCGATTTCATGTGGGCCTCACACCCAGGGCTTTTTTTTTTTTTTTTTTTTTTTTTTTTTTTTTTTTTTTTTTTTTCAGCCTGAATGTGGCAGAACCCCCTAATCTCTGCACTCTGTATATAGTTTACTCCTCAATCCTGCTAACTGTACACAGCACACCCCTGAACTGTGCATAGGGCACCCCTGATTTGTGCATTCTGTTCATAGGGCACCCCTGATTTGTGCATAGGGCACTCCCTGAACTGTGCATTCTGTGCCCAGGGCACCCCTGAACCCTTGGGGGGGGACGTAATTAGTTGTCTGCACCTATTTTCTGAGGGAAAAAAGCAGTGGATAAATGTATATAGTCTTACAGATACAGCCGACCCTTTGAGGGCAACCATAATACTGATGCGGCCCACGATGAAATTGAGTTTGACACCCCTGCTCTACAGTATCCTACTGTGCAGTTATATGGTATTGTTAACAAAGCAGAATATTGCTCTATGGGTTGGATAATCTCTGTTGCAGTTTAATGCACATAAATGGCCTGAGCTGCCCCCTATTTTCTCCAAATCCTAATTGTGTACATTTTGCGTTGAGAACCCCCAGCCGGGGGCCACACACCGGGTCCGGTGTGAGTCTTGACTGAAACCTTCTTTTTTTGTTTTGTGTAAATAAAGAATGTCTCGGCGTAGTTCAGTAGAGGTGCGATGTTACACGTTAGCACTGTCCTCTGTCCTTCAATTGCCAACATCAAAGATTGCTTCCCGCAGGCAATAAACTTTTTTTTTTTTTTTTTTTTTTTCTATGCTACTTGCTCATGGTCTCTCATAAAGCGAGCACTGAGTCATAGCAAGGAGTGCCAAGAAATCATTCCTATGTGATAGCAGCCCTTCAAAGAGAACCTCTCTAGATACCTGTTATGTATTTTATTATTATTATACAGGATTTATATAGCGCCAACAGTTTGCGCAGTGCTTTACAATGTGAGGTATTTGTATTTCTTTTATATTTTTATCTTTTTATTTGCATTTTTTGGGGATTTATTTTTTTAGCGTTTTTTTTTTTTTTTTTTTTTATATAAATGCTGTTTATTAGATTTTAACAATGAAGTGTACAAAACACCATCAGAACATTGTTTTGTATTTTTATTTTTGTAGTTATATGTTTTTTTTTTTTTCGTGTGTGTTCTATAATCCAGTGGTTGCCACTGCACATATCAGAGAGAAAATGGCCCTGGGTGCGTAGCAAAGCCTCTATATAGTCTATAAGGGAGAGTTGCACTCGCAGGTCTTGACCTGAGGGAAACGAGCTTGTATCTCTTGGGGAAATAAAATCTTCACTGTGCGTTCACCTCTCGAGACCCATGCCGCTCTCCCTTTTTTTTTTTTTTTGGGGGGGGGGGGGGAGATATATATTAAAGTGTGTGTGTGTGTGTGTGTGTGTGTGTGTGTGTGTGTGTGTGCTTTTATATTTATATATTTCAGTATTGTATTTGTTTTGTAGCCCTGATGAAGGGTTGCTTTGTCTCTAAAACGTGTTTGGTGTTATGAGAATCATTAAAACTGTTTTGGACTCCTTTTATGAATTTGATCTGACTGGGGAAACCCTGAGGCCTGGAATCAGTCCTGTCCATCCATATGCATATAGTAAATCCTGTGTTTTTCTTCCTTCTCCAGGCACAATGACAGAGTTCGATATCCGAAACCTGGATCAGGTGGCTCCTGTGTACAACACCCATAGAGGCGTACTGAAGGTAAGCGACTTCCTAGATATTTCAGCAAGTTCTTGTTCTAAATTCTGTTAAGCGGCACAGGAAGCTGTGGGAAACCTCTATAATGGAATGATGCTAGGAGTAAGTCTACGGCCGAAACACGTTAGCATTTTACCATGTTGTCATGCTGGAATAAATCGCATCAAAAGGAAGCATTCGTGTGCCAGCTTCAGGATGTTTCATAAAATCTATAGTAATCTTTTCAACATGGAAATTTTATATAATTTGTACTCCCTTTTCAAATCAAAGCCAAATTGTAAAGCTGGCCATACACTCGTAGAATTTTGTTCCAAATGGTTTGATTTTTTGATTGTTAGTGGGGACAACTGGATGTTTGTTTTTTGACCAAATTGTTTTCCCGAATGAACAAATTTCTAACCATGAATGTGGTTCATATACAGGAAAGTCTATTCATTTCAAAATCTAATGGTAAAGGCAAACAAGTATTTTCAAATTATATTCGTCAAGTCATTAAAAGTACTACCAATGTTGGTACACTTATTCATACAACATTCTAATAGTGTATGGTCCGTTTTGAATGGGCAGGCCCATTTTAATGAAAATGATTGTAGTAAACTTGATTCTGTTTGATTTCCTTTGCGGAACAGTTTCCCTCTGTTTAGCTGGACTATTCGTATCAAAGTTTGCCTGGGGCTTGTTTCCATTGAGCCCTCTCGGCCTATGTTTGCATATGATAAGGTGTTTTGGTTTGATGGCCAACAATGGGCCTGGTGTGGCTCAAGCCTTTGTTTGCTAAATGGTGGAATTTCAGGTTTCCTATAGCACGTGTGCGTTCTTTTAGGGCTCCTTGTCTCTTTTTCATTAACACAGCTCCAAATATTTGCACATAGCCCAGTGCCCCCGCCCCACTCATTGCTTCTATAAAGATATGGGCTGACTCATGACTATTGTGTCCCAACCTGTCCAGACTGCTGGTTTATGATTAATTTACGTGTGTGTAGACAGACACTTGGATTGTCTGTGTGTTTTGTTTGTAAATTGTGTGAAGACAATGCCTTTTCTGTGGATGGAGAGCATACGTCCAATTATCCCGCAGAGAGTAGGGTTTGTTCATCGTGTGAATAATAAAGCTGGCCTTAAACTAGTAGAATTTTGTTCAAATATTTGTTTTAGGAACATTTGTTTGATTTTTGCAATCATTAGTGAGGGTCAAGTCAACATTTGATGTGGACCAGAATGATGAGAGATTCTGAAGGAGCAGGAGGGAAAATTTTACTTGAAAAACCACATTTCTGACCGAGTATATGGTTTTTATTTTGTTAAAGTCCATTTGTTTCAAAATTGAAAAGCAAACCTTATTTTGAAGTACCTTTTGGAATGGCATTTGTCAAGTCATTTGAAAATCTATTAGGTTATGGCCAGCTTTAGGAATGCTCCAATCTATACTTTCTCAACCTTTTTACATTAGAGGAACCCTTAAAATTTGCAAGTGTCAGGGCACCCCGGCTAAGATTAGTCCATCAGGGGTCATAAACCTCATACGTTGGTGGTCGTTGAAAAGAATGAACCCTTATGGTGCTGTGTGTGGCCCTGCTGGCAACACCTGGTGTGCCAGAACGTATGGAGTCAGGTAGTGCCGGGTTTGGGATTCAAACTGACAACTCCAGTGCTAGTTGGAGGAAGGGCTAACTACTTAGCCACTGTGCTACCCCACATTGGTGGTCAGTGGAAAGAATGAACTCATAATGTGCTTTGCCAATTGGCAATAGACCTGAAGCTATGCAGGCGCCATGACATGGGAGGTCAGTTAGTCACAGCTCAAGGAACCCCTAGCAACCCCTAGAGGAACCTCGGTTGAGAATGGGTAAAAAAGACTATTTGTTTAACCTTTTTTGTCTGTGGATAGACCTATGTTGTCACAAGCATGTTTAAATCCGATTAAGCCGGCCATCCGATTGGCTGAAAAATGAACTGTGGGTTGCTCTGTTGGCACCACCTGGCTTGACAAAACTCAAGAAGTCAGTTGGAAAATTGTTGGCCAAACAGTTGCTGCATCAAATCCGACAAAACTTTGTTTTTGTTTTTTTTACCTTAATGCATTGAATGCAATAAGGAAAAAAACATTTTGACTTTAGAACCACTTTGAGGGCTCGTTCACACTAGTAGCTGGTGGGGGGTAAAAGAGAGTTGGGGTCCCTTTTTTAGCAATGCATGTGGTTGCAGTGTGCTAGTGTGTGATTCAAGGGCTTAAACAGGAGGTGAGGAGACGATAAAAAGCCTTCTCACTGTCTGCAAAATGCTCTCTGAGAAGCGATTCGAACACTGGATCGTGGTATCAAGGCGTGTGTGTGTGTGTGTGAGCCCTAAAATATAGATAAGGGGTCTTCAAACTTTCTAAACAAAGGGCCAGTTTATTGTTCTTCAGACTTCAGGGGGGGCTAGACTGTGTCCAGGGGGAGTGGGCATTTTCCTGGCATCAGTGGGTGTAAACATTGCCACATTTGGTATTAGAGTGCCCCATCTTTGGTATCTTTTGGTAGAAATGGTGCCCCATAGTTGGTGTCAGTGGGAGGAATGGTGCCCCATTGTTGGTGTCAGTGGGAGGAATGGTGCCCCATTGTTGGTCTCATTGGGAGGAATGGTGCCCCATTGTTGGTGTCAGTGGGAGGAATGGTGCCCCATTGTTGGTGTCAGTGGGAGGAATGGTTCCCCATTGTTGGTGTCAGTTGGAGGAATGGTTCCCCATTGTTGGTGTCAGTGGGAGGAATGGTGCCCCATTGTTGGTCTCATTGGGAGGAATGGTGCCCCATTGTTGGTCTCATTGGGAGGAATGGTGCCCCATTGTTGGTGTCAGTGGGAGGAATGGTGCCCCATTGTTGGTGTCAGTGGGAGGAATGGTGCCCTATTGTTGGTGTCAGTGGGAGGAATGGTGCCCTATTGTTGGTCTCATTGGGAGGAATGGTGCCCCATTGTTGGTGTCAGTGGGAGGAATGGTGCCCCATTGTTGGTGTCAGTGGGAGAAATGTTGTCTCATATCAGTGGCCTCCTGGGCCGCAGTTTGGAGACCCTGATATAGCGCAATGCAACACACACCCTAGTGGTTCTTGCCTTGCGATCACCTGAAAATGTCAATTGAAATCATAATAAGTTGTAAATTTAAAAGATTGTTAAACGGTCGTTTAATCAGTCTGCACTAAGATCAGTTCTCTAGCCTCAAATATTTGTCCAAGCGATCATCAAAACTAAATAACAGAGTTTAGCCAGCCATAGATGAGTAAAAAACCGAACATTCTTTAGATCGAAAACCAAAAAATGGCACCACATACAATTGTCCCATCATTTGTTTCGTTTAAAAAAAAAAAAAATGTTGGATCAGGCACTTCCGATTTTTTTTTTTTTTTTTTTTTTGGCCTGCTTGTAGATCAATCAGAAGAATTGATCGGAGGGGTTTTGATTTAATTTGACCAGTTTTATCGCTTGGAATGATCCTACTGGTATGTGTGGTCACTTTTAGCCCTGATTTTTTTTTTTTTTTTTTTTTTTTCTCCCTTGGGCCACAAAGCACTTAGGCCCTAAATGGCTGTAGGTGACCCTTTAATGACTCTTTTTAGCTGACATGTCAAGGTGTGTTGTGTCTTCCCCTCTGAGACTGGGTGACGGCTGACACGACATAATTAAAAGCTTTTATTTTTAGCACCCAAACAGCACGGATGAATAGAGCCTTGTTCTGCTGTGCGGTGTGATGTAGAGAAATGGAATGTATACACAGGTGAGATGGAGTGCTCTTCCCCTGTAATCTCTGGGAGAAGGCAGGTATAATTATGGCGACAGCTCATCACGTTGTATTTATAGAAGGGGCTGCTGAATTCTGCCTCATCCCAGTGAATTTATTTCATTAAAGAGCTGTGCTATACAGTACCGTTCTGCCACTACTCATTAAGCTTTACTCCATTGACGCATTTTCTGTGCTGCAAGGCAGAGTAAAGTGTATACATGTTCAGGACTAAAATATACGGTAATTCATTTTTTTTTTTAATGCAAAATATTTATTCAGAATATTAGCATACAAAATTTTGTTTAAATATTTCATCAATCCCAGTAAAGGAAATAAATCTGCCTTTTTGTGGCTTTGCAAGCTCAGATATTATTTTGGAAAAAGTAGTGATGACATCATCACTGGGCTGTCACAGTCTGTGCAGAGGAGGAGAGCTGTGGGAGGGGCCCAGCAGCACCATCTACCACTGGCTGCCTGCTGCAAACTACAGGAGGAGGCGGAGACCAGACCAGTCACACCTCGGAAGGAGAGGGAGCAGCAGTGACCGGTCTTTATTACAGGAAGCTTCTGCAGAGGCAAAGTGCAGATGTTTTGAGAAATTTTTGCACAGATCCAGAAGAAATGGACAGAACACTAAATCCGGCCATAGATCGATCGAAAGTCGGCCAGTTCCTGCAGAATCTCGATCCTTTTTTTTCCATTCAGTCATTGGCAGCAGCTATAACCACAGGTAGTGATCATTGTGTTCTGACAGCTGAGAAACCTCCCGCTGTCAGAATTCCTCAGTGGGAGGGATTCCAGCGATATTTCTTTCCATTGAGGCTGGGCATACACGGTTCGAATCCCAGCCAGTTCAGCAGGAAAGAAATTTGCTTTGTGTATGGTCGGCTTAATCTGTGCTTGAAGGAAAGAAAATTCTCTCAAAAAAAAAAAAAAAAAACCTCGGCTCGGTTCGCACCATGTGGGTACAACCCAGTGCGGGAGCATTCCTGAGCATGGTATGTAGGGCAGCCCATTCATTTAAATGAGCTGACCTATGTGCAAGAAACGAGAAAAATAAATACCTGACTTTTTCAAAAAATGTACTGCACCAAAACAAATGGTACTGTGACACCATGCGATTTGGTGCCTGCAAAAATGCACACATTTGCAGATGCATGGGGTGCCGTTAACAATTAAAGGACAATGCGTATCAGGAAAGCATGCAGTTTATTAAAGGTTTATCACTTTTGGATTTTCAGTTTGCGTTTTATATTTTTTTTTTTTTGCTTTTTAATCGGACTCCGACTGCTCCATTACATTATGAAAGCAAACTGTAATAAATGTTTGTAAAAATAAGATTTCAAACATAAAAAAAATGAAAAATGTATATATTACTATTAATTGAATACAGTAGGAGTCAAAGAACCCTGCTCTTTAGAGCTTACAATCTATTATACAGCTGTGTTTTACATTTGCAAAAATATTGTGCTACTGTGTTGCAAAAGGTTGGTTCTCTAAAATGAAACGGTTCCATTTTTTTTGTTTTTGCAGCGCCAGCTGGCATTTGATATTAATTTATCGACATCGATTTACACTGGATTGTTCTCCGGGTATGACACTTATGAAGAAGAGCAGGCAGTCCCCACCGGTCTGGACTCTTTCCCACATGGTAAATTTATTGTATTATACTAAAGATGCGGTTTGGGGGGGCAGTGTATAAGCCAATAGGAGCAAATGAAGGGTGAATAGGTATTTCCTAGTAGGACTTGCATAAGAAACATGCAAAAAAAACTCAAAGAAAACTAAGTTGGAACCAAATTTAAAAAATGGATCACGTAGGACCATCACTTACCCTCACATTTTTGCTGAGACAAAGGCAAGGCACCGATTGGCTGTTCCAGTAGAGGCAAACATTGCAAGTGCAGAGATATATACTGTAGAAAGCTGCAACTGACCCAGAAACACACACACACACACACACACACACACACACACACACACACACACACACACACACACACACACACACACACACACACACACACACACACACACACACACACACACACACACACACACACACACACACACACACACACACACACACACACACACACACACACACACACACACACACACACACACACACACACACACACACACACACACACACACACACACACACACACACACACACACACACACACACACACACACACACACACACACACACACACACACACACACACACACACACACACACACACACACACACACACACACACACACACACACACACACACACACACACACACACACACACACACACACACACACACACACACACACACACACACACACACACACACACACACACACACACACACACACACACACACACACACACACACACACACACACATTTCTGGGTCAGTTGCAGCTTTCTACAGTATATATCTCTGCACTTGCAAGGTTTGCCTCTACTGGAACAGCCAATCGGTGCCTTTGTCTCAGCAAAAATGTGATGGCCCTACGTGATATGTATATATGTGTGTGTGTGTATATATATATATATATTCGATTTTTAAATTGATTATATTTTTGCAACAACATCCTTTAGACCTTTGATTTATATACTGATTGTACATATTTATATGTGTGTATGTATGTGTGTGTGTGTATGTGTGTGTGTATATATATATATATATATATATATATATATATATATATATATATATATATACACACAATTTCTCCAACATGCCTCCAGTAAGTGTGAAAAACTGTGCCTTTTATGATATGGCAGCTTCTCTTGGAAGCCGATATCCTGCCATTACAGATCAGCTCGCTGCATCGACCATAAAATGCTTTAGCAGTTCTCAACTATTTATAGTGAAAGGCTTCCGAGCACAACATATGTGATCGGTCTCTTTGGTATCCGCTGATATAAAATACATTTTATGTCTTTCTCCAGACACCAGCAGCTGCGAATTACCCCTCCTGACACCCTGCAGCAAGGCGGTCATGAGTCAAGCACTGAAGGCCACTTTTAACGGGTTTACAAAGGAGCAGAGACGGCTTGGCATCCCCAGCAGTGAGTTGAATTCTCCATTCTTATCTAGACAATTCGTTCATTGTTAGCGGCCATGAGGCTGTGTGTATTGTTGGAACAATTTCACATCTAATAAAGAAAGTGACAGTTGGCACAATAAAGTTTGGTTTGTCTACATTTTGATAAAAGATGATTTTTTTATTGACTGCACTTTGCACAGTGGTTTTTGCCTTGGTAAGCCCAGTTGGCTTCTTGGCGTGAGGAAAGCCATCTTGTGTCCTGATATGACTATGTTGACATATGTTGATATGACTGTTTACTTGTGCAATGGAGATGTATTGGCGGTATGTGTGTACCTCATACATTTTTAGGACGTTTTGGTTTGATCTCTCAAGTCCTTTTCTACTAGAAAGTAAACCAAATGGTCAAATTGACGTCCTTCTAACTTGTTTATTGTCATTATTAAGGTATACCTACTAGGGATCGACCGATTATCGGAGGCCGATATTCACCATTTTTGAAGTATCAGTATCAGCCACAAACTTGCCGATATTGCTTCAAGTGGTTGTACGGCCAGATTAAAAATAAATGACCGTATTCAAAACAGCCAAACTTGATGTTTTGAATGCTTTCAAGTGCAGAGGAGGGGTTTGGGGTCTTGCAGACCCCAGATCTCTCCCATAAAGAGTTCCAGTCACTGCCTATTACTGTCACAATGTTTACATTCCTTGTGACAGCAATAAAAGTGATCAAAAAATCAATTAAAAGGACAGTGTAAAAATAAAAACTTTTAAATGTGCAGAATATCGGCACCTAATTTTGGCTATAGGCCTGAAGGGTGGCCAGAAAATCGGTATTGGCCCTGAAAAAACAATATCGGTCGAACCCTAATAACTACTCCAATCATTTTTATGGTATAGGATTTAAATAGTTTTGTATGAAACTTTTGCTGTAGTCTGACTTTTCTTTGGTTGGTTTGTATTCAATTTAAGGAAGGCTTCTTTGAAGGGAGGGGTCCAATTTCCATTATTTAAATCCAAGGGCTTTTCGGAACATCATATTTGTGATGGAAGTTCAATCTTATAGCAGACTTGTGTTTTTAAATGTTACCTTTATAGCTATCTTTGCAATCTTGCTTGAATTAGTAAATAATGTGCATATAAGGGCCCAAATACTTTGCTGGAATAAATACTGCTCCATGCTTCCTTTAGTATTGCTTGTATAGTCAAAAGCCTAGGTCTTTAGTAATGTGATCTTTGCTGGAGGGGAAGGTTGGCCATTCTAAATTCTGATCCTATCCTTCAAAAGAGATCCCATAGCTAAATGCCCAGTCTTCTGATACTGGAGAGAGCCTGGAGCAGTTTCTTCACCCAATGTAATTTCACCTTTCCGTTAGTGTTTATTTATCATGCTCAATAAGACTGTATAGATGGCCATTTACGGAGTGAATTTTAAGTTGTTAGTGGTCACGTTGGCACCCTGCTGCCCGACCATACTTCTTTCTTAAAAACTGATGAGAAAGTTGATGGCCGGAAAGTGTGCATGGAGGGATAGATTGTAAATTTTCTGTGTATGTCAAACTTTATCGTAGCTCTGTGTTAACATTTGCATCTCAGTCCACGCCTCCAGTAAACATATTTAATATCCTTTTAAGGAGTCAAAAGGACTGTCAGTGATAGAACTCCTATTTGCCCCTGGCTTCACTATATGGAGACCCATATCTCCATAGCAAGTCGGAGTGAAGCCAGTTACACAAATGTCCATATAGAAAGTACTAAAGCTGCTCGATTGGTATTAGAGCCAGACAATTAGTATTTGCAGGAGAGGTCATCTGCGGCCACCCCTATTCTTCCTCAATGCATGTTCCCTTTAAATGCTTAAATCTCAGCGCAGTTAACCTGTCCTGCGTTTTGTAAGCAAGGTTTAAGCTCGCCTAGCCGTGTTTGGGGAAAAGCTGAATGAATACAGACGTCACAGGAATTTCCCTGCATGAAATCTACTACAGCTTATTGTGCAACCGCCAGTTATTTAAACTATGTTCCTAGATTTCTCAGCGTGACCCTGTTTAGTCATCCTGTGCACATTTTTCCAGAGAAAAGACTGTGTCATTCCCCCAGACCAGAAAGCATAAACATTCACTGATATTAATAGAACTGGCATATACCTTGGCAAATGCTTTTGTGCTTATGGGGGTAAACAATAAAGGCTCTATCCAAAATTGATGTTTAATGGTGGGGCCTGGTGGTTTATTCAACCTCTGACTTATGTCTTCAATACCCCAACAGCTTGATCTTCCTGCCATAACTCCAGACCTGTCCACCTAGACATTTTGGGTGTTCCTGACTACTTTGCGTGGGTTCCAAATCCTTCTGTTCTAGTCTACACCAGGGTTTCTCAGCCAGGGTACCTCTAGAGCAGCCTTCCTAGCCCAGAGGAACCCCTAAAACTATTTTTAGCCCCTTGCATTAGTGGTCAGTAAGAAGAATGCTCTTTATAGGATGTTCAGATGACCACCATTACAGAAAGCTAAAAAAAATCATTGTCCTGGTGTTGGCATTGCCAAGTGCCATTGGTCCTAGAGTAATGCAGGTACCATGAAATCAGCCAGAGCTCAAGGAAGCCTGGTTGAGAATGGCTGCTCTAGAGGTTGCTTGGGGGTTCCTTAAGCAATGAGCAATTTCTGCGTCTCAAATAAGTTCCCACTGATCTTTTTAGCTACCTATAAGGGGATCATTCTTCCCAATGACCTCAAGTGTAAGGAGCATTCTTCCCACTGACCATTACACTGATGTATCAGGAATTGTAGATATAGCAATTCTTCGCATGGGTTCCCTTAGACCAGAAAGTTGGGTATTTTACGGCTTTACTGTGTTGAGAAAGGCTGCTCTACATAATCTGAAATTAAATTTAAAAAAATCCAGCAAAGGAGCGGGAGCTTTGATAATGAGGACAACCGTGTGCAAAGATTGGAATGGAGTCTGAGAGATAACCTAAATTGTCAGGTGGGACAACTCCCCTGCATGTACCAAAAGCTTAAATATCTGCTTTGACCCTTGAAATACACGTGCAGCACAGATAACATTGATAGTGCCACACTAGCAACCATAAAAATGTATTTTTACTCTTTAATAACCAGGGTTCTTTGGAAGCCTGGGGTTCCCCCGGGTGTTGGTAGGGGTTCCTTGAGGCGAGAACAGTGGCAGATTGATCTCTTGCCTGCACTGACCACCAAAGTAAAGGGGAGCTACAATGTTCAATTTATTATTTGTTTCATTGAAGGAATATCACTAAAGATAATTGTGTTTTATAGAGCAAACGAAGGGAAAGATTTAAATGCATCACATTCTTTTATTCTTCTATTTAAAACCCTTCATATCCTACTGATTACGAAATGTACCATGAGCCTTGGATATCTTTTTTTTTTTTTTAATGGGGCTTCCTTCAGACTTTAAAACTTCTTCAATGGGTTTCTCCCTGGTAGAAAGGTGTTGCGAAAGGGTAGTTGAGTGTCTGTTGCATTTGGGATTTGTTTATAGAATTTACAGAAAAGGTAAAATTACATCAGGTGTATGTGTGTTTTTTCCAATGAAGAAAGCCAGCAGGGATATGATCGGTTGGTTATGTGTGGGTTTTTTTATTTTTTTAAAACATGCCCATTTTTCTATTTTTTCTTTTTTTACTTGTAAAATGTTTCGTATATGGGGTTGGCCAGTATCCTGAACATATTTTCTTCTTCTCTTATAGATCCATGGCTGTGGAATGAGAGTCAAGTGTGCCAGTGGCTCGTTTGGGCAGCCAACGAGTTTTCCTTGGAGACCGTTAACTTCCAGAAGTTCATTATGAATGGTCAGGAGTTGTGCAGTTTAGGAAAGGAGCATTTCCTGGAGCTGGCCCCAGACTTTGTGGGTGACATTCTCTGGGAGCATCTGGAACAGATGATGAAAGGTAATTAAGAAGCCGTCTGCCAGAATGTCATTTAAACAGTTCCGGGAACATTGTTTTAGATGTTTACATGCGATAAAAACTGTCATCCTCAAATAGGATCTCTTTCCGTTAAAGGGAAAATGTAATTCACTTTGTATTATTCGTCCTTTTTAAAGGATCCGTTGAGATTAGTTTTCCATATTATGTAAATATGGGCATACAATGTAAAACCTTTTAAAGGGGTCTACCACTTTCACTAGGAAAGTGTTTGTTCCAGAAGTGCTATGAAGCCACCTGTCTTTCTTGCACCACAAAGGGGTTGCCCGACATAAAATTTGCATAAATCCTGTGAACATAAAGTCTTTCCTCCCAGAGACTATTGTAAGAACAACTGAAATGATCAGGAAAGACTTTTTCATAGCTGCACTTTATCTAGTTAATAAGATTAGCTAGACGTCCATCAAGGTGAACTTTGCACATCTCCTGCAGCTTTGGTCAAGAGGGAAAACAAACAACCCCTTCCCTAGGCAACTGTTGACAAATTTGCTACTTAAAAAGGAAAAAAAATATTCCTGGCCCAAGGGTGGTCAAATTAATTCCCCAGGGCATTAGCCTATAGTAAATAATACCTAAAAGGTGTCAGTCTTGTGTATATTTTCCAGACTGACCCGTGTATTTTATTTCCTTTCCTATAGAACAAGAGCGAGTACAGGACCAGTATATTATGAGCTCCAATCAAACACAATGGGTGAACACTGATTCATTAAGTAAGTATTCCTTTTTATAATTTATTTTAAAAATAAGTGGATATTCGACAATGTGCTTTTGTAATTCAGTATACTTGCTGTTGTTGCTCTTGAGGCTATTATTGTTGACCTTTATTACAACGATGTATGGGATAACTTTAATTCTGTCATCAAAATTAATTTTATCCACTACTCTTAAATAGTTTTACTTTTTTATTTTTTAGATAAGCCTCACTTTTTTTTATATATACATCGATCCTGATCTTTTTATTTCTACATTTCCTGTAGATTTCAACATGGACCCCTTACATTGTGGCTCTCAAGTACACAGCTACCCCAAAACTGAAATGTACAGTGACATGTGCCCAGTGCCGCAAGTGCCAAATCTCCTTCCGGTCAAGCAAGAGTTTCAGAGTTATTCGTGCATGAAGTCTATGGGCAGCAATTACTCCTCTATGAACCGGGACTATAATAGAAACCTGGACATCCTACTGAGTTCCCTGAGCTCCGGTGAGTGTAGAGCAATGATCTCCAAGGTTCAGGTGTTAATGGCGTCATTGCTGGCACCTAATAATAATTTCATCTTCTATTTTGAGACAAATGTATACGGTTGTCTCACAGCACTTGGAGAATTACTTTAAATTGTCTCAAGATTATACCAAATTTTAAGGGAGTGTATTGTCTCCCCAATTTTTATTAGCTATACGTAAAAAGGTCAGCATGATACAAGTCATTTTATCCATGCATGTTCATGTCTTAAAACCTTTTGATCGTGTATAATTTGTAAGTATATTTGTGCATGGGGGCAGCCATATTTTCCTGTTATACCTTCAGGCTTTGATTTGCATCAGTAAATCCTAGCTTCTCGTTACTGCTCTTTCTAACAATGCAATTTGACGAGTCCCACATGACTCATTGGAAACCATGCATTCCCCATGTGGCTGAAGGAAGTGGTGGAGCAGGATAGTTGTTGAGATAGTTGTTTAGAGTATTTGAACTGAAGCAGTGAGATGATATGTTAACCTCCTATACTAAAATTTTTTTTTTAAATGTAATACCATAACTAATTAAGATAGATCAAGGTTTTTTGGTTTCTCCTTCACTTTCAGTCCCAGTGACAATGCTCAGTAGGAGAAATAGAGGGTGAATCTCCTAGTTTTGGCTTTAAAGAAGAACAATTAGGCTCTCATAAACTTGGTTTTCTTTATATATTGGGGAACTCTCTAAATATTTCCCTTCTTCTCCCAGGTAAATCCGTTGACATGGATTCTGTAGACAGCGGTACGGAGAGTTTTGAAAGCACAGACTCCCTATTACAGTCATGGACCAGCCAGTCTTCACTGGTGGACATGCAGCGAGTTCCGTCCTATGAAAGCTTTGAAGAAGAAGCTAGCCAATCACTATGCTTGAACAAGCCTTCCATGTCGTTCAAAGATTACATACAAGACAGGAATGACCCGGTGGAGCAAGGCAAACCAGTTATCCCAGCAGCTATCCTTGCCGGGTTCACAGGTGAGATAATTGAACATATCTTTAAGAGCCACTTGTCTCCTCTTAAGCTGACAAATGCCTGAGTCATAATCCATGCCTTTTGTCTTGTAAAGATTTTATTGTTCTTCCCACTGCTTGGGGTTTTTTTATGTATATTCTGAAAGTTCCAAAGGCAACCTTGAGAAAGGGAAAATTGTCTATGTCTGAGCCAAAAAAAAAAAAAAAAGAAATCGGGACATCTCTGAGAAACATGTAAATGACTGCTCTGAGTAGTACCTCTGGGTCCTTCTGACCATTAGTATCTTTAGGTCCTCCTGACCATCAAACACATCCCAGTGTTCGTGCACAGATGCTGTTCCTCAGCTCTGCGTCTTTACTTGCAGCTTCCCAGCTGCTCTGTCCCTCATGGTCTCTCGCTCAGGCCTTGGTCTGCCCTGACCATGGACAGTATGGTGCATATGAGCACCTTCGACTGCTCCTTTCATGCACTGACCCCCCCCCCCCCCCCTGGACCCTGAGCTCTAATCTTGGCTCTCCTATGAAATCGGCACACACTGCTTTCAAATCTGGCATAAACCACCGTATTAAACAGTGGCACGGGCTCGCTCTGCCACAATATATAATAACTGTTTTTTTTATTGATTTTGGGAAAGACCCGTAATTTAAGAAGTGAGTTAAAAAAGTTAGTCTTGCACCTTATTGGTTATGCTGAAGTCCAAGACAGACCAGGTTCTCATGCCCTATAACATCTGTCCACTATACAAGAACATCGGTGGTTGGTTCTGTCTATTCCCACATTAGGCTAAACCATGGCAGAAAAGGTAGTTCTATAACCTTGTTCTTTAGTGTGCATATAGATTGATGAATCCCGATTGGTTGCTGTGAGTACCTTCACATTGTCCATTGCTTTAGAGTCTGAACAATCGAGTTGATGCTGTATGTGCTAACCGTGTGTTTCGCTTTATTTTCAGGGAGTGGGCCTATCCAGCTCTGGCAGTTCTTGTTAGAATTGTTGACCGACAAATCTTGCCAACCTTTTATCAGTTGGACCGGGGACGGCTGGGAGTTCAAGCTCACTGACCCAGACGAGGTTTGTGCCTTATCTTTCTACAGTCTGATTAGTTGGGCCAATTGCAAGATATTAATTCACTATCGGTTCAGGGAGTCTAGAGTCTTATCCTTCATGTTTATCTTGGCATGTTTCTGAAATTTGATATTGAACATTTCTAACAATTGGGAAGTGCTCCGTACCACACCTCATTTCCTCAGATTGGTAAAGTTGGTTGCTTTTTTGGGGCTATGTAGGGCCATGATTAGAGTGCGACCCTTTTGTTTACTGGATTGATTTTCCATAATAAACCTCTTAAACCAGCCATACACAGCTCAAATTTCAACCCATTTCTGCAGAAAATTGATTTTCTAAATTCAATTTGAAATTTGAGTCGTAGGTGGCCCCATCAGCACCACTCAACTCAAGTGTCTTTTTTTTTTTTTTCAATGAACTTTTAATTAGTGGAGTCAGGTGGAAAATTGTCAGCCGAACAGTGACTGCATCGAAACCAAGTACTCTGACGGCCGTGGTTGCTGGTGATGAGATTCCTTCTCGTAAGGGGGGGAGGGTTATCCATTAGATTTATCTTGTTCAACCCACAGTCTGAACAAGAGAAATCTTTTAGATGTATGGCTAACCTTTGTTGGATGCCGAAGGAGACAAAATGTGAAGGATGCATGCAGAGCGAGCTGGTGACTGGTAAAACTCCTCCCATCTTCTACAAAGAGCTCAAGTGATGGGTTCTCATTAAGAGCTATCTCAGATGAAGGCGAGACCTTACTACAGTAGAATCGGATAAAGTGTCACTATGTGAGCAAATGTCACCAGATTCTCAATAAATGGCTAAATTATAAATACAAACAAGCATTTTTTAAATATTATTAAAATAATTTGCACTCCAAATGACACCCAAGTCTCCATAAATGGCTACATTCTAAAAACAAACAAGCAATTTTTTTCTAATTTTAAAATTTGCACTCTAAGGCTCCATGTACACGGGACGTTGGAAATGGCCGTTTAGGAGCAGTTGGGCGTTTTTTTCAGAAGCCCCTGAACGCAGCTCCATGTTATCTTATCTGTCCATGTATCGTTTACAGTCATTTGCAGGCAGTTGCGTTCAGGGATGTTTTTTAGAACGCAATTATTTGCGTTCGAACGTGTGTTTCCCGGCGTTTCAAACGCAAAAACGCGGCCGAACGCGATGACCCGCGTTCGCGTTTTTCCATTTTAAAGGGGAATAATTTTTTTGACCTCTAGGAACGATTCTAAATGCAAACGCCCGCTAAACGCGGGTGCAAACGCGACCTAACGGACGTTTCAAACGTCCTAAAAATTCCAGCATTCAAAGGGACTTTTAACAACGTCCCGTGTACATGGAGCCTTAAGGTTCCATTCATAAAGTTTTATAAAACCACAATCTTTATTTGGAAAAAAAAAAGAAATACCTTTTTCACTGTTTTTTAAAAAACAAGAATCCTTTGGCTTTTGTACTGAGCCTAAAGAAGGCTATAATATAAACCTTTACAAAATAAATGCCTCCAATCCTTCATTATATTCAGTCAAATTAGGCAAATTTTGCAAATGTATTGCAAATCTTTTCCCTTTTTTTCCTGCTGTTTTTTTTTTTTTGATAGGTTTGACAACATCCTCAATGGTCCTGCCAGTTCAAATTTCATTATATTTTCTGACCTATAAACTGTATGCTCTTTGCATACAGAGCTATATCAAAGAAGACCTGCCTTTAGATGTGCCTGCTCCATAGACTATTTAATGATTGGCTGTCAAGGAGCAGGAACATCTAAAGCGATACCAGGGATGCTTTCTTTTAAATAACATGAAAAAAACTCTGCAGGATTTCTTTCCCCTCTGTACATTTATTTTAATACATGTGAAGTCATTTTAGAGAAGGCAAATGTGGCATAGAAATTATGATTATTTTAGGGCTGCTGGTATTGAATCCACCGCATGTGAGATGTAATATAACCCTTTTAATTCATGCCATAAAATTGCTATTTTTCTTCAAGGTTAGCCATTTGCTACGATGCCTGTACACAATTTAATCTGTTTGCTTTTGGCTTTCCCAGGTGGCACGGCGATGGGGAAAAAGGAAAAACAAGCCTAAAATGAATTACGAAAAGCTAAGCCGTGGGCTGCGATACTATTATGATAAGAACATTATCCACAAGACCTCCGGAAAACGATACGTCTACCGGTTCGTCTGCGATCTCCAGAACCTGCTGGGTTACTCTGCGGAAGAGCTACACGCGATGCTAGGTGTTCAACCGGACATAGACGAATAAGCACAAGCTCGCGGAACGATGGCTTTGAAAACTGTGAAAAGGAGATGACCAATTTTTTTTTTTTTGTTTGGTCGCATTTGATGGGCTGGACTGTTTGAGATGAAGGAACTTGCTTTTCGGGGTAATTTGTGGGACCTGGAAGGACTTTGAGACATTTTGGAGAAGTGTTTGAAGCGCTGGATGTACAGAGGTCCCACAAACGCTGCTTAGGAACACAGCCCATTACTTGAATAAAAAATTGCACAGGAAGCATGTACTTTTTGTAAAAAGAAATTCAGTATATCAACAGGGAAAAAAAAAAATGTCATTTTCATTCAATTGTGGAGCAAGCAGGAAGCTTGGGTAACGGTGTTTAAATGCTGAAAAAAAAAAAAAAAAGTCACCACTTTAATTCCAGCTGATGCGCGGTCTTGGAGAAAAAGCGCACTTTACCACCTAACGTTTTTTGTGATTTCTTCATGCTGAGTCCATGCACTTTCGTGGACATTTTCAAACCATTTCAAGCTGATTGTAAATAATTTGTTCAGTTTTTTTTTTTTTTTTCATATTTACATAATTATTAATATTATTTTTTTTGTTCCAAAAGGAATGTGTATATTATTTGACTTTCAGATATGTAAGATATTTTTTTTTTTTTTTTTTTTGTTTCAAAAATATAATGGCATTCTAAATGCTTTTGCTTTTTTATTGTACATTTATTCGCTACATAGAATTGTAATTTTGTGGTCAAGTAAAGAAATCCATTGCACAGCAATTTAACCTTTTGGCAAGAAGCACCAGATTGCAGCTTCCATTGTCCATTTTAGTTGCAGGAAGGTGGCATTACTTGCAATGAAGCTAAATAGGGTTGTGGCCACATGATCAGGAGATTAAGACTGGCACTTGCTTTGTAACCAGTTTCTCTTGTTATATGGATACTTACTGTAATAACTCTAGTAGAAGCAGGCCCAGAACAGTGATCCAATTATAAGATGATGCATGAATGTTTAGAGCTGCCATTCCCAACTAGGGCTCCCTCCAAAGGTTGTTAGAGGTTCCTGGAGCTGTGACTGACTGACCTCCTATATATGATGGTGCCGGCATAGTTCTGGGACAACTGGCAGAACCAATTGCATGATGCCAATGATCTCTTTAAAGCAGCCATGTTCAACCAGCTTTCTGTGGAATCTCAAGGTTCATCCAGAGGTTGCTAAAGGTTCCTTGAACTGTGACTAACTGACCTCCCATGTGATGGTGCCTGCATAGTTCTGGGGCCAACGCCACTTGGCAGGACCAGTTGCATGTCACCAATGATCTGTCTAGCACAGCCATTCCCATTAGGTTTCTGTGGAACCCTAGGGTTGCTAGAGGTTTCATGAGCTATGACTTAATTGATCTCCCACCAATATTTGGTGGCCACCAGTGATCTTTAGCTGTCTGTAAAGCCCAGTACACACGTACCGATTGTCGGCCGAACGATCGGCCGTCTTTTGTCCAGTGCTGTCGTGTTGGCTGAAAAGTGCTCAAGACTGCACACGAAACAACAACAACCAACTTCAGAAGTGATGTGATGGCTAACTTTCCGTGTGTTTTTTCTTCTCTAAGCATGCCCAGTCTTGCTCATCTGGCTTTTGTCGGCCGAAATCTGTATTGACTGAGGAACAATCGGCCGTTCTGGTGTTGGCCAACAAATTTTATAGCATGCAGACCAGATTTTGTTCGGCCGAAAAGTCGCAGTTGGTTGTCGGAAGCATCATCCTAACAAGCCGACAATCGGCCGAATATTTACGGCCGACAATCGGTATGTGTGTACGGGCCTATAGGTTAGCATTCTGACCCACCACAGTAAAGGGAACATTCTTTTACTATCAATGTAAAGAGCATTTTTCTCACTGAGACGTAAACCCTTTTTTATTCGGTTTCCTCCGGGGTTGGGACGTTTTAGAAAGACTTGTTTTAGAGGCTCTTGTGAACTCTTGTAGGTTGATCTCATTCAGCCCTGGTTGAGTAAAGCAGCAAGGTTCACTGTAGCCTTTATACACTGGGTCACCAATACAGAGACAAGATACTATGCTTGACCTATTAATAGTAGGCGGCAACAAATCAAATCTCATTCTCTACCAGCCAAGCTTGCAAAATATGGGCCAGGTACTCAGTCCACAGAGGTGCCAAAACACATAGCAAAGTTTTGTCCTGTACATAAAACTTGCTTCCTACACCACCGGGACTGCCCTGGTCTAGGCATAAAAACTATTCGTCAGTTAATAAGGCAGCCATTGTGTGATGGAGCCAGGGGAGAGAAAGCGAATTCTGTGGCATAAAAGGAAGCGTCAATTGTGCCTATAGCAATCAGTCTGGGATAACTTCTTTTTCACCACTTTTGCCAATTTCATATTACTTTTTATTAATTGAAAATTCGTTCTAGCAGATATACCCCATGGCCCATCCAAACTGATATTATATTATTATATCTTCTTGATGAAAATATGAACAATGTCCTCAGCGTTAAAGAGTTGCGACTCCAGAAGTCATTAATTTTATATAAAAATAAATGGTTTAATATTTTTAAGTCTAATTTTATGGCCTATGGTAGGAAATGAAGCAAGGTAATGTCAGCTTTCGTGTTTTCCAAGAACTAACTAGATATTTTACACAACCACCCCCCCCCCCCCCTCCCCACTTGCTAATTGCTTATTCATAATTCTGCTCCTGGTTGACATTTAGGAACCTTCAGTGCAGATATTGCCACAGCTCAAAATTAAAACTGATCTGAATAAAGGTTTTTTTTTTTTTCTGGTCCTCCTGTAAAAATAATTTCGTCTTCTTACTGCCATCTGATTTTTGTCATTGGATTCTGTATTTTTTTTGTGTATTTTGCCTCCCTTTCATATTTGTGGAGGATTTTGTGTAGCAGCTATTTTTACTGCAAATTTAATATACTGGAAATGTATGTATATCGTTTTTTTGGTTTTATTTTCAGAAGGTTGTATTTTTTAACAAAAGTGCCTTGTAAACTGAAGCGTATATTTCTGTACAAAAACAGGGCCATTAGAGATGGACATGGATCTGATTCTAATTAAACTCTTTTGGGAGGTTTAACATGTCATGTGTGCTGCTTCTTTTTTTTTTTCCAGCCTGTTACTACAATTTCTGGTCCGAATTATTATCCTGTTTCTGTAGAAATTATGATTCACATTGCTGACATTTAGTTTCCTGCCTATAGAATAAAATTACTGGCATGGATGAACATTCCAGATCAATAGCAGACTAAAGAAGTGTCTGATTGGCTGTTCTGACCCAACCATAAAGTGGAACTAAACCCTCCTATCGTTTTCAGCCATGGATGCTGCCATCCTGGCCTCTGTTTGATCTTTAACTGCCATGATGTTGCACATGTGATCAGTTATGACACCAGCCATTGGATGGTTTGACAGTTTGGTTGAGAGCACAAACAATGTGATGTAACTGTTTTTTAACCACTTTACCACTGCTCACTAGAGCTCTACTGTGGCAAAGTGGCTCGATAACGTCTGGCGACGTAGACCTACGTCACCAGACATTCCCCTCTCTCGGTGGCGCGCGCGCGCCGCCGGAGGCTCGCTCCCGCTGTATTCAGTCACAGCGGGAGTCGGGCCAGGGGAGGAGCGGCGGTGATTGCCGCTGCTCTTCCCCGATCGTCGGGGAATTGAGTCTGGAGATCCGCCCGCTTGTGTAAACAAAGCGGGCGGATCTCCTAAGTGACAGGCAGGCTCAGATTGCAGGGTTCAGCATAGCTGAACCTGCGATCTGTCCTTGTGTCACATAGTCCCCTCCCCCCACACACGTCAGTAAGCACCAGGCATACATTAATCCCTTGATCACCAATAAAAAATTAACCCCTTCCCTGGCAGTGTCATTTTTACAGGCAACAGTGCATATTTATAGCACTGATTACTGTAGTAATGTCACTGGTGTCCCCAAAAGTGTCAAAAATGTCAGTCAAGGGTCCGATCTGTCCGCCGCAATGTCGCAGTCCCGCAAAAAAAATCGCAGATCGCCGTCATTACTCGTTGAAAGAAAAAAAAAAAAAAAAAACACCAAAAACTACAGAAATCTTTCCCTTAGTTAATAAACGCAATAACTTTTGCGCAAACCAATCAAAATACGCTTATTGCGTTTTGTTTTTTTTTACCAAAAATATGTAGCAGAAAACAAATTGGCCTAAAATGATAAAAAATTTTGATTTTTACATTTTTTGGGGGGGGGGAATTTCATATAAAAAATGTGAAAAATATTGTTATTTTTTCAAAATTGTTGCTCTTTTTTTGTTTTATAGCGCAAAAAGTAAAAATCGCACAGGTGATCAAATACCACCAAAAGAAAGCTCTGTTTGTGGGAAAAAAAGGACGTAAATTTTGTTTGGGTACGGCATTGCATGACCGCGCAATTGTCAGTTAAAATCACACAGTGCCGAATCGCAAAAAGTGGCCCAGACGTAAGACCGCAAAATGCTCCGGTGGTAAAGTGGTTAAAGACCAAATACACTGCCTGGCCCAAAAAAAAAAGTCGCCACCTGGAATTAACTAAGCAACTAACTAATCATGCAGTAACTATACTATTGGACAGTTACTGCATGTGCCCAAAGAATGAGGTCAGCTGACTACCTGAATATACTGAATGACCAGGTTATTCCATCAATGGATTTTATCTTCCCTGATGGCACGGGTATATTCCAAGACGACAATGTCAGTATTCATTGGGCTCAAATTGGGAAAGAGTAGTTCAGGGAGCATGAGACATCATTGTCACACATGGATTGGCCACCACAGAGTCCAGAACTTAACCCAATTGAGAATCTTTGGGATGTGCTGGAGAAGTCTTTGCGCAGTGGTCAGACTCTCCCATCATCAATACAAGATCTTGGTGAAAAATGAATGCAACACAGGACGGAAATAAATCTTGTGACATTACAGAAGCTTATCGGAAACAATGCCACAGCCAAGGCGGTTGGTGCGAAAGGGTTAAAGCGATACTAAAGTCTTCTTTTTTTTTTTTTTTTTTAAACCACAAACAAATTATACTTGCCTGCTCTGTGTAGTGGTTTTGCACAGAGCAGCCCGGATCCTCTTTTCAAGTCCCCTGCCAGCGCTCCTGGCCCCTCCCTTCTGCCAGGTGCCCCCACAGAAAGCAGCTTGCTATGAGGGGAAGCAAGCAGGCGCGCTCCCGAACTCTGTATGTCCTTTCACACACGGAGCTGCAGGTAAGCCCCCTCCCCTCCATCTCCTGGAGCAGGCTCATGTAAGTATTAGGGGGGCTGTTGCACACAGAAGGTTTTTTACCTTTATGCATAGAATGCATGAAGATAAAAAAAAAAACCTTGTACCTTTACAACAACTTTAAGAAGTAAAATAAAGATATGCGATAGCGCTGCTCAACCAAATAATATAAATAGCAGAAAAAGATGAGGTATCCACATCAATTGATATAAGTGCTAGTGCAAAAACATCTACAGTAAAGTGTTAAAATTTGCAAACCATAGCAAAAATAATAAAATGATGGAAATAAGTCCAAGGAAAATAAATGGTTATGCTTCTTTAAACTGTGCAAGAAAAAGTCTATAAAAGTATTGTGCTTCCCAAGTCAACACACAGTGTTATTCCACTCCACAATCTTGTGCTCCAATCACCAGGTGCAATGCAAGCTCACCTCCATCTTAGACCCACAAGGGGTTAACACAGCATACCCAGAATGATCACTGATAATCAGGTTCCTTAGAATGGCAATAATCCCCTTCTGTGATGGCTCCACACTATGCACACACAGCTCCAAAGCAACACAAAGAAAAATAAACAACTCCCAATAGTGCAGTACCTGGGTTTATTAGCTGAATGAACCCCCCCAGCTTCATAAAATGCACTCACATTTAATTAAAAAGAATTGTACAAAGAAAAAATCCAACAACTTTCACGTGTTCCATTTATGTGATCCCACCACCAGGCTCCACCTCTACGTGTTACGCCACTATCACATGTGACTTCATCTGGAGGAAAAGGCATAAATGTGAGTGCATTTTATGAAGCTGGGAGTGTGTGGTTCATAGGCTTTAGGTCTGGAGACATGCTTAGCCAGTCGATCACCTTTACCCTCTGCTTTTTCAGCAAGGCGGTGATCGTCTTGGAGGTGTGTGTTGGGGTCGTTATGTTGAAATACTGCCCTGCGGCCCTGTCACTGAATGGAGGGGATCATGCTCTGCTTCAGTATGTCACAGTACATGTTGGCATTCATGGTTCCCTCAATGAACTGTAGCTCCCCAGTGTTGGCAACACTAATGCAGCCCAAGACCATGACACTCCCACCACCATGCTTTGTACTCCAGCTGGTTGCTGCCACACACGCTTGACGCCATCTGAACCAAATAAGTTTATCTTGGTTCCATCAGACCACAGGACATAGTTCCAGTAATCCATGTCCTTAGTCTGCACGTCTTCAGCAAACTGTTTGTGGGCTTTCTCTTTAGAAGAGGCTTCCTTCTGGGACAACAGCCATGCAGACCAATTTGATGCAGTGTGCAGCGTATGGTCTTAGACTGACAGACTGATCCCCCCCCACCCCTTCAAATTCTGTACCAATGCTGGCAGGCCTTTTCTGGGTGGAACCTCTCCTGGTAAACCGCTGTATGGTCTTGGCCACCGTGCTGCAGCTCAGTTTTAGGGTCTTGGCAAACTTCTTGTAGCCTAGGCCATCTTTATGTAGAGCAACAATTCTTTTTTTTCAGATCCTCAGAGAGTTCTTTGCTGTGAGGTGCCATGTTGAACTTCCAGTGACCAATATGAGAAAGTGAGAGCGATGACACCAAATTTACCACACCTGCTCTCCATTCACACCTGAGACCTTGTAACACTAACAAGTCACATGACTTTGGGGAGAGAAAATGTCTAATTGGGCCCAATTTGGACATTTTCACTTAGGGGTGTACTCACTTTTGTTGCCAGTGGTTTAGACATTAATGGCTGTGTTGAGTTATTTTGAGGGGACAGCAAATTTACACTGTTATACAAGCTGTACACTCACTACTTTACATTGTAGCAAAGTGTCACTTCTTCAGTGTTGTCACATGAAAAGATATAATAAAATATTTTCAAAAATGTGAGGGATGTACTCACTTTTGTAAGATACTGTACATGCTCTGGGTATTGTTTTTCAATTTTTCTCCTCAGTTTTTGTTCTGCCAACTGGACCCCAGCCATGCCGACTGATTTCAGGCTGTGCCTGCTGTGACCTATAGATTCTCCCCAAAGGTTCCACTTTGTGTGTGCTCCCATTTAGAACTGCAAGCTTACATGTAGCCTCTCCCAGCACACAGGCAGAGTGAGAGACAAACAACTGCTGCCTCGGAAGCCGCTGTCAATCACCAATGTAGAGGAGAGATGTGACTCTTGCCACAGTAGCCAGGGAATGACAGTGCTGAACCCACAAGTCATGTTGCTTCCATGTTCATTCATCAGAGGGGAGATCAGCACACAAATGCTCCACCTGCCAACACCCGCCACGCCAGTTCCAGGCCCACAACTGGGACGGTGCTGGCAGACAGGTGGGGGAGCGATACCTTCGGCGGGGTGTGAAAGTAGTCACTTCCACCTGAAGTCCCACAATTGAGATGTCATCCCCAAAAAATGTTCAAAAAATATTTTTTTTGGGATGACATTAAAGCTTCCTTCTTCCCATCTCACTGATTTTGCTTTGGATGTTTCTCAGTTCTTTTTGACCATTTTATTTCTGGGCTTTCATTCTTCAAACTTACATTCCCAATATTGTTTGTTTAATTTCTTAAAGTTTTACTAAACCCACAACAGTAAAATCAGTCTGTATATGCAGTAAAGCATGCTTGTTATAATGACTGTGGAACCTAAGGGGTTAATCCTTTGCATTGTGTAAAAAGCCTGTTTAATGCGGTTTTCTCCGATCTTCCCCTTCTTCCACCGTCCCCAATCCATCTCTTGATAATACAGAGCCTTGGGGCACTCTGCACATGCTCAGTTTGGTGTGTATTGCTACATAGTCAGTTTGAAAATAGACACTAGTCCATCTAATTCAACCAATAGAAAAAAAAAAAAAATCAACACACCTCCATATACACAACTGTATACCCACAGTTGATCCATAGTTACCAGAGCACTAGACAGAAATCACATTGTGTCAACACCCGCCTCGGGCCTTCGCCATGCTTTGTTTTCCTCCTGGTCCACACCAGTTCTAAGTCAGCCGTAGGCGCTGGCTGAAGCGAGGCGTCACTCCCTGGCACCCCTGCTGCACCCGCTGGCTACCCCATCCCTAAGGGGTGGGGGGCAGGGAGTGGGAAAAGGGCGGGAATAAGCACCAGCTGCAGCGATCCATGGAAAGGGCCTGGGCATGTCCCACATCCCAGTCGCCTGCCCCGCTCCCCTAGGGAGAGGGGGCAGGGGCGAGAATGGTTTGGAGGGTGGGGCAGGGCAGCATGTGCCCAACCCTGCTTTGTGCCTCAGCATGACCGACCCAGCCCCTGGAGCCAATCCTTATCTCGAAGTCACAGACCTGACTTGCCGACTTTCATTACCTACATTGTTCTAACATGCCATAGGCTGTTCACCTTGGAGACCTGCTGTGGATATGGGTATGGCCTGGCATGAGATTTACACCATCTACTATGGATTTTCAAGGCCAGGGAGAGCTCACCGGATGCTGCTGGTACCAAAACGCTTTCCATGGCTCGAGCATTTGCTAGAGAGTTTTTTTTTTTGGAAGCCTGCATGTGATCAGCACAGGGCCAATCAGCACTGTCCAAACAGAGGGTCAGGGGTCCTGAAACTTTATAGGACAGTAAAAGTAGAATGAAAACTCCTCCTAGAAGCTTTAACCAGACACTGATAGAAGTCATAAGACTGCTATATACTGCTGATGAGAAAAGGTATTTAGCAGTTTATATTTACTAAAATAATTGCATTTCCATGTTCTGTGTACTGTGGAAGACTAGATATAGTGAATGCAGGCTCCTGGGTTTAGTAACACATTTAAGAATGTTATTCTGGATTGGTCTATTCCTATATATTGGATCTAAAGACTCAAGGTGACAACCCTCGGCATAGGTGTGCGCAGCCTATTGCATTAGGGTGTGCACCCCAAAGTTTAAATACACATGCATGTGTTTGCCTACATGTATATGGCCCCGGTACATTACTCTCCCTGCTGGCAAAGTGAAATAGAAGTGTGTGGCACTTCTCTTATGGCAGAGCACATCAGAGGGAGATCTTTCCCATCTCCTCACTGGCAAACAGAGCGATAATGCTAATGTGCCCTAGGTGATTAGGGTGTGCCCAGGCACAACCGGCACACCCTGTGCGCACGCCTATGACCCTCGGCAAGGTTAAATGCATACAGACAGAGAAATTCCCCTATTCGTTGGGACTTTAAAGGCACTTGAAATACAAAGATATATATGAGAAGTGAAATGCGTACAGGATCAATGTCCAGTCCTCAGGTCCAGTGTATACCCTGCTTGGAATTAGGACCTGAGGACTGGACATTTATCCTCTATGCTCAAAATCTAGTGATTTACCACAAACATCATCAGCTATGAGGTTCTCTAGCTAGAAGCCCCGCTATATCATCCATATTGGGGACTACATGTCCCAGACCTGTATTAAGACCAGGGGTTGGCGCTATAAGGCCTCAGTGCTACATTTTCCTTCCATACAGATGGCGTTCTCTCCTCTTCTATGCCTCTGAAACTTAATGATATTGCACACTATAATGTGATGGGCAAGAGTACAGATTCTTTCAAACTTTGTTTTAAATCGAAACATGACATGTCTATATACAACACTCCTTGATTGACTATATGATACTCCTCGTTCCCTGACGAAGGAGCCGTGAACTCTCCGAAATGCGTGGAGTGGAGGAACATTCATCATATTTTCATACATTTAATAGTAGCCTAGTTAGCCACGTTTCTTCGTTTTATATGTTGATGTACCAATAAATTCTGTTTTTACGCATTTCACCTCTCATATGTATTTTTTTAACTCAAGTGCCTTAAAAGTCCCAAAAAAATAGGGTTATTTCTCTGTCTGTATATAAATTGGATCTGGGCCTGAACCACAGGATTTCCAGGGTAAGAGCCGAATGACACAGCAAACACAGAGGCACATTAAACCTTAGGTACTTTGGGGATGTATTGGGATTCCATCTTATAGTATGTATTACTATTTTATCCATTCCCTTCCTTCCATTTCTCTTTAGTTTATGCGCCTGGGTATTTGTTCCCCTCCATGGGCTGGTGGAAGCTTGGAAAGAGTGTTTCCCATTCCCAGATTCGGGATGAAGGCTATGAGGAGAGGAGGAAGAAAGGGTGATTTAATCTATCATTTCCCCTTTCTAGCCCTTTTTTTGTCCTTCTTTACCTTGGAGAGTACCAGTATTACTTTTAAATTGTTTCATATATCTATTTTGAGATTTAATGGGTATTTAGTGTTTTTTTTCAGTATTAAATTTATTTTTGTGTTCATATGGAGAAATTGGAGGTCTGTATGGTCCTAAAGAAGCAAGATATCCCATGAAATGCGCTGACTAATCTACATCAACCTCATTTATATCTTCTAACAATGTGGTTAATAGGTTGATGTTAATGATATGACCTCAAGATTTGCATAATGTAATTTTACCATAATATGTGTAGATTGTTTTGTAGGACATGTTTAAAACTTTTTTTTGTATTAAACAATATGTAAAAACTGAGTTTCGGCCTCAAATACATTTTTTAACTAAAAAATCCCCTATAATACTAATCCATCGCCCTTTACAGAACCGCTATTCTCATATTTACAAGGTGTATAGTATTGTATTTTAGTCAAGAACCTTACTATTAAAAACGCTGTCTGGGCTCGGCCATCTTGGATGTGGGCATCTGAAGCCGCAGTGTAATCTGCTGTGTCCTTCTTCCTGATTCCAGGGGGTGTTCTGGGAGTTCTTCCTGATTCCAGCCTCCTGGGAGTGATGACAAACAGCTCCCAGGATGCAATGCAAAGGCGGAAGTGATGTCTGTGGCCGCGGCCACAGAGAGGGGAGAAGGAGGAAGTACAATCAAAAATGCCCTGAAAATATGGTAAGGGACCCCCGAAAAAAATAGAAAATGCCCAATTGTTGATGAGCATAGCGAGCACTCCAGGAATCACTAAAGTTGCAAAATAGGCCGGAACACCGCTTTAAGAAAAAAATTAGACACACTCCTGGCTACTGTAGCAGCAAGTAGTGTGTTTAAAATCCCATTCTACCAGCCGTCTGTTTATAAACAGCACTGGTAGACAAGGGATCAGTGTTGCCAACATTCCAAAGTGAAATTTACTGACAGCACATCCAAAATTTACTGACAACACCAGTTTGTTTATTAACACTTCAAAAAAGTACATAAAATGAACATTTTCAGTGCAAAACAGTGCAAATATCAATATTTAAGCTATAAACATGTAGCTAGTGCTATCAGCAATGTGTTTAAGGTATAACAAAAGGCAAAACATTTACATGAAGGAAAGGTTAATATAACCCAGCACAGAGTTCCACCTTAAATCAGAGTCTTCAGGGTTCCTCTTTACAGTGCAAAGAGGAACTCTGCAGACCCTGATGTAAAAGGAAACACTGTGGACTCTGATGTAAAGGAGAAATCTGTGGACTCTGGTGTAAAGGGAAGCCCTGATGTAAGGGGATCTCTGGTCACCAAACCCCCCCCCCCCCCCCCACACACACACACATAAGTCCACGGAGCTCCCCTTTACATCACAGTCCACTGAGTTTTCCCTTATAACAGACTCCAGAGTACCACTGTGCGTCACAATCCAGAGTTCTCACTTACATCAAACTCCAAAGTACCACTTTACATCACAGTTCACAAAGTTCTCCCTTACAGTGGAAGTGGTTAAATAAATACATTTGTAAATTTGATATATTGCTAAATATTTGCATTTGTAAAATTTTCTTTCAGTTTTGCTTACTATTTAAGCTACACACATGTACCTAATGCTATCTGATGTAAAGGAGAAATCTGTGCACTTTGGTGTAAAGGGAAACCTTGATGTACAGGGATCTCTGGTCACCAGAGCCCCCCCCCCCCCACCACACACACAAATCCACAAAGTTCCCCTTTACATCACAGTCCACTGAGTTTTCCCTTACATCAGACTCCAGAGTACCACTGTGCATCACAGTCCAGAGTTCTCACTTACATCAAACTCCAAAGTACCACTTTACATCACAGTTCACAAAGTTCTCCCTTACAGTGGAAGTGGTTAAATAAATACATTTTGTACATTTAAAAATTTTGCTAAATCTTTGCATTTGTAAAAATACAAAATTCCATTTTCTTTCAGTTTTGCTTACTATTTAAGCTACAAACTTGTACCTATTGCTATCTGATGTAAAGGAGAAATCTGTGCACTTTGGTGTAAAGGGAAACCCTGATGTACAGGGATCTCTGGTCACCAGAGCCCCCCCCCCCCCCCACCACACACACAAATCCACAAAGCTCCCCTTTACATCACAGTCCACAGATTTCTCCCTTACATCAGACTCCAGAGTTCCTCTTTACATCACAATCCACAAAGTTCTCTCTTACAGTGGAAGTGGTTAAACACATACATATTGTAAATGTGAAAATTTAGCAAAATATTTGTATTTGTAAAAATATTAAATATAATTTCCATTCAGTTCTGCATAAGGTCCATACACACGATCAGAAAAATGTACAAAAAAATACCGCTTTTGAATCGATCATACGATAATTTGATCATTAGTACACAGCTTTCATCCAAAATTATCCGAAGGGACAAACACAAAAATCTTTCTTGTTCGATACCAGATCATACGATTTTCCTTTAGTCAGTACAGTTTTCATCTGAAATTATAATAGAAATACATTTTTTATTAATATGATTGTAATAGTCATCCATGAGAGATATCAGAACATTGTTGAACATATGTTATGTAATGTTGTAACTAATGAGATGTTCTTTCTTTTGTAATAGTCTACCTGGGACACTACATGGTCTTGGAAAAAGCCTTAGGGCGAAACCCGTCAGACCGCCCCCCCTTGTTTGAGACTACTATGGATGTTTTGTATATTGCATTATGAGATTTATTCTCTTTTAAATCTTTTTTATATCTTCAATAAACTTATATATTTTTTCATTATCTGGTTAATTATTTGAATCTGTGCTCACCTATCAGGAGCCCTCCTCAACAATCCCTTTCCTTTATTTAGAGGAACCAGCTTTTCGCTACTTGGCATTTAAACCTGTATCCTCTATATTTTTATTTATAATAGAAATACAATGTAATACATTACTACACTTCAAAATTTTTATTCTGTTGTACTGGAATTTTCGTACTTTAGTAGTCTCTTCATTTTCGATATGAGACTAGCATGGAAAAAAAAAAGATTGATCATTCGTCCAATAATCTAATCATGTGTACTTGGCTTTAGTAGTACATTACTATCTGATAAAGTTTTCATGGTATCGAGCATGATATGGACTTTGGGGGTCCTCTTGAAGGGGTCCCCAATCCTTGACATTTTCAGAACCCCTGCTCCAGTCTAGCCAACTTCCCATCCAATGGAACTCTTTGTAATATTTTGGAATGTGTGGGAAGAAAGGAATAGTTCCCACCATTGTCTATATGTGTTCCTACACAAATTTGAATCCATTAACATAGTAAATGCTCCAGATAAGGCTCCCTTTAATGTAAGGCTCACTCATTCCCAACTCCAGAAGATACACATGTGAATAGTTTCCACAATTTATTTAACATTCCCCGTCAGATAACGCAGGAAGACAAACAAATGCTTCCAGATTTAGTTGCTGGGACGAGGCCGTCCTGAGATTTGGCAGACTTGGCTCTTCGGGGCTTTGAGGAAGGAGGGAGAGTATACACAGAAGGGAAGTGCCCTATGAAAATAATCTACAACATAGGAAATGTTTTTTCCACTTACTAAAAAAAAAAAGTCAACAAAAATAAAGTTAGCGGACCTGTGACCCACTGCAGGGCGTAAGAAACACAACATTTAATCAATGTTTGTATACTTTCTTTTCCTTTCTATTGTAACTTATTCTTGTCATTTCTTATTTAAAACAATGTAAAAAATAACAAAAAAAAGTGTTCCTCTGCCCTTCCAAAGTGATACTTTATAGGTGATTGGCACTTCCATATTATTAAAAAAAAATTTATTTTTTATTATATCATATCTTTGCTATATACAGTACCTTGAAAAAGTATCCATACCCCTTGAGATTTTCCATATGTTACAGCCAAAAACGTAAATGTATTTTATTGGGATTTTATGTGATAGACCAACACAAAGTGGCACATAATTGTGAAGTGGAAGGAAAATGATAAATGGTTTTCAACATTTTTTTACAAATAAATGTCTGAAAAGGGAGGTGTGCATTTGTATTTACCTCGTTTACTCTGATACCCCTAACTAAAATCGAGTGGAATCAATTGCCTTCAGAAGTCACCTAATTAGTTAATAGAGTCCACCTGTGTGTAATTTTACCTCGGTATAAATACAGTTGTTCTGTGAAGCCCTCAGAGGTTTGTTAGAGAACCTTATTGAAAAAACAGCATCATGAATCATGAAGGCCCCAAGAACACACCAGACAGGTCAGGGATAAAGTTATGGAGAAGTTTAAAGCAGGGTTAGGTTATAAAAAAAATATCCTAAGCTTTGAACATCTCATGAAGCACTGTTCAATCCATCATCCGAAAATGGAAAGAGTATGGCACAACTGCAAACCTACCAAGACATAGCCGTCCACCTAAACTGACAGGCCGGGCAAGGAGAGCATTAATCAGAGAAGCAGCCAAGAGGCCCATTGTAACTCTGGAGGAGCTGCAGAGATCCACAGCTCAGGAGGGAGAATCTGTCCAAAGGAAAACTATTAGTCGGGCACTCCACAAATCTGACCTTTATGGAAGAGTAGCAAGAAGAAAGCCATTGTTGAAAGAAAGCCATAAGAAGTCCCGTTTGCAGTTTGCGAGAAGCCATGGGGGGACACAGTAAATATGTGGACAAAGTTGCTATGGTCAGATGAGACCAAAATTGAACTTTAGCCTAAAAACAAAATACTTTTTGCAGCAGAAAACTAACACTGCACATCACCCTGAACACACCATCCCCAACGTGAAACATGGTGGTGGCAGCATCATGTTGTTGGGATGCTTTTCGTCAGCAGGGACAGGAAAGCTGGTTGGAGTTGATGGGAAGATGGATGGAGCCAAATACAGAGCAATCTTAGCAAACATGTTAGAGTCTGCAAATGACTTGAGACTGGGGTGGAGGTTCGCCTTCCAGCAGGACAACAACTCTAAATATACAGCCAGAGCTACAATGGAATGGTTTAGATAATGGGTGTCCAACCTTTTGGCTTCTCTGGGCCACAATGAGTATAGAGAAATTTTCCCGGGCCGCATACAAAATATATACTATAGTTAAGGTATATAAGTAATAAAACGCCGTTGCGCCCTTCCCGCGCCACCCCCCCCCCCCCCCACACACTAATTTAACACAACTAGAGGATGATCACATGAAATGGAATCAGTATACAGAGGTTTACTTCTGAGAGATAATAAAGGAACACTCTAACCACCATGACCATGTCAGTGATTTGAAGTGGTCATGGTGGGAGGAGTCAGGAGCACTGCATATGCTGGGATACTTACAGTTATGTGCTGGGGGATAGTTGCCCCTCTAGCACCTATGACTTAGACAGCCAGAAAATAGCATGTCCTTATTCGTACATGTATGAACAAGGACATGACATATTATGATAAAACACAACTAGTTATTAAAAAACATATTGCAACAATTTACAAACGCTAATGCACATACCTTTTCTACTTATTTTGCAGACTGCTGGCGGTTACTACTGGTGGGTAATGCTGGCGGTTACTGCTGACGGGTCCTTCTGGTGGTTACTGCTGGTGGGTAATGCTGGACCCACAGGCCATGGCCCACCCAGCAGGACCAACAGGCCATGGACCACCCAGCAGGACCAACAGGCCATGGCCAGCAGGACCAAAAGGCCATGGCCAGCAGGACCAACAGGCCATGGCTAACTGCCAGCAGGACCCACAGGCCATGGCCAGCAGAACCCACAGGCCATTGCCAGCAGGACCAACAGGCCATGGCCAGCAGGACCAACAGGCCATGGCAAACTGCCAGCAGGACCCACAGGCCATGGCCAGCAGGGCCCACAGGCCATGGCCAGCAGGACCAACAGGCCATGACTAACTGCCAGCAGGACCCACAGGCCATGGCCAGCAGGACCCACAGGCCATGGCCAGCAGGATCAACACGCCATGGCCAGCAGGACAAACAGGCCATGGCCAGCAGGACCCACAGGCCATGGCCAGCTCCCAGCTGGACCCACAGACCATAGCCAGCTCCCAGCAGGACCCACAGGCAGTGGCCAGTAGCACCCGCAAGCAGTGGCCAGCAGAACCCACAGGCCATGGCCATCAGGACCCACAGGCCATGGCCAGCTCTCAGCAGGCCCACAGGCAATGGACTGCATAGCAGGACCCACAGGCAATGGCCAGCTCCCAGCAGGACCCACAGGCAGTGGTCAGTAGGACCCGCAGGCAGTGGCCAGTAGTACCCGCAGGCAGTGGCCAGCTCCCAGCAGGACCCACAGGCAGTGGCCAGTAGGACCCGTAGGCAGTGGCCAGTAGTACCCGCAGGCAGTGGTCAGCTCCCAGCAGAACCCACAGGCAGTGGCCATTAGGACCCACAGGCAGTGGCCAGTAGTACCCGCAGGCAGTGGTCAGCCCCCAGCAGAACCCACAGGCAGTGGCCAGTAGGACCCGCAGGCAGTGGCCAGTAGTACCCGCAGGCAGTGGCCAGCTCCCAGCAGAACCCGCAGGCAGTGGCCATCAGGACCCGCAGGCAGTGGCCATCAGGACCCGCAGGCAGTGGCCATCAGGACCCGCAGGCCGTGGCCATCAGGACCCGCAGGCCGTGGCCATCAGGACCCGCAGGCCGTGGCCATCAGGACCCGCAGGCCATGGCCATCAGGACCCACAGGCTATGGCCAGCAGCAGACAACCAGACAGTATTGAAGGCTATTTCCTATTTTAAGGTTACTGGGTGGGCAGGGCACGGGGGCAGGCTAAATGGGGTGTATGGGGGGGATGGAATGTAGGGGTTAGGTGGGGTTGTCAGGTTCTCTCACCTCAGTGATGCTGATTGCAGCTCCTTGCATGGCCTCCTGGAGGGTGATGACATCTTCCTCTGCTGGCCTCCAGTCCAAAGACTCCGGGAGTTTTATAAGTAAGCTGTTCGCTGTTCTCATCTGTTTCACTGCTGCAGCCATCCAGACATACATGACCCGTCCCCTCGCGCCCCGCCTCTGCTCGCCTCAAGACTCCGTCTTTGGGAGTTGTAGTTTCCTGCTTCCTGCTGCTCAGTTCTCTCCACCCACTGCCACCAAGAACTTGAGCACTGTCCGAACTACAACTCCCGGAATGCAGTGCAGCAGCAACTCAGCCAATTGGCGGCCGTGGCAGCCGACTTCCTGTGAGAGCGGCTGTGAGAGCGGCTGTTTTGAATAAGTGTTAGCGGGCGGGAGACTGGAATTCTGCGGTGGGCCGCATTGCCGGCGGCCCGCGGGCCACAGGTTGGACATGCCTGGTTTAGATCAAACCATATTCATGTGTTAGAATGGTCCAGTCAAAATCCAGACCTAAATCCAATTGAGAATCTGTGGCAAGACTTAAAAATTGTTGTCTACTGACGCCCTCCATCCAATCTGACAGAGCTTGAGCTATTTTGTAATCCCCCAAAAAAGACTTGCAGCTGTAATTGCAGTGAAAGGCGGTTCTACAAAGTATTGACTTGAGGGGGGCTGAATACAAATGCACGCCACACTTTTCCCATATTTATTTGTAAACAATTTTGAAAACCATTTATCATTTTCCTTCCACTTCACAATTATGTGCCACTTTGTGTTGGTCTATCACATAAAATCCTAATAAAATACTTATACAATATATATGTACATATACAATAAATAAATATATATATATATATATATATATATATTTTTAAATCCTGCTTCCCTGGTTGCCGGTCCTGCACAGTTAACATACTCACCCTCCCAGTGGATCCAGCATTGTCTTGTGGGGATCCTCCTCTCTTCTGCCCCCCACTCGGTCCCGCGTAACTATCTTCTTGCGCGACATCATCCAAAAGGTTCCCGGCTTTTCTGGGTTCAATCGGCAGCTCTCCCAATGACAAGCTTCTAGGCCTGTCCCCCTCCTCCTTCCTCAATAAAGGACTATGCCTCTTGGGATATGTGATGTACATAACCCAGGACGCAAAGTAGGCAAAGTGCATGGTTGGGTGGGCCAGAGGATTTTTTTATTTTTTTTCAAAGGGTTTCAAAAATTAAAATGTAAAACGATTTAAAAAAGATGAAGAAAAACTGCCCTGCATGCTTCAAGGGTTTCATGTAGCCCCAGCAGGTATGTCATTTTCATTATCGATTACATGCCAGTCCCATCAGACAGACATCATCTGTCACTGTCCATGAACCATCATCATTATGCCCTTTCACCCCCAACCCCCCCCGCCAAGTATCAATCATATCATCATCGTCATCATTTTTACTATTATACAATCCCTTCAGATCAGTTTTTGTTATTATTATTATTTCCCAAAGGGTAGAACATCAGCCCTTTGAGACAGAGAGGTCTGTGCCATCCCTGTAAGAGGGACTGGAGGGGTCAAACCAGAACCAGCTGATAACTCTGAAGTACAAGACCTTATAGGAGTTCCAAACCCCTCCACCCATGACACAGGATAAGAGACTGCTCCTGAGAGTACGGAAGAACCAGAGCCTGGTTGTAGTTTTTGGGGTCTGAATCATGAGCCTGAAACCGTAGATAACATGTATTCAAGACTCAGATGGGAAATCCGTCCACCTAAGAGACTAACATACGACACTCTTGCGCTTTTCCACTGCATGGAACTGAACGGTTCGGCTCGCTTTTGTGCTTTTCCACTGCTGGTACCGCATGGTATAGTGTAGGAACGGTTCGGTACGGTTCGGTACGGTACGGCGGCGCTTTTCCACTGCAATGAACCGAACGGTACGGCTCTCAAAAACAGTAACTACTCGATTGTGGTTCCAAGAGGTACCATACCCGGTACCATATCCCACAATCCTTTGCATGCAGCCACTACTAGCCACTGATTGGTCAGAGAATCCCACCCACCCTGTTGTTATCCCACCCACTTAACTTTAGTACTACTTTAGGGGAAAAGCAAACCATACCGTACCGTACCGAACCGTTCCAACACCGTACCATGCGGTACCAGCAGTGGAAAAGCAAACCGGGCCAAGCAGGGCCAAGCAGGCCCGAGCCGGTACTTGCAGTGGAAAAGTGCCATTGGAGTACAGCTCAACGTTATATTCAAGTGCCAGCTTCTTCTACTGAACCTTTGGTAGAGGATGACCCTGTTCCACCCTCTGACACCTCTTGGTGGGTCACTAACCTACTACTGGCCTGTTACCAAAATGATTTAACTTTGTCTGATGACTTGTATAGTTTACTGTTGGAGAATCCCTCTATTAGTCAGCAATTTACTAATGTAGGTTCTGGTTAGCAGATTTATTATTTGCAATTCTTTAATGTATTGATTTATAGCTACTTTAACAAAATGATGTCCTGTCTTTGGGGACCAAAGACTTTCAAGTGATGCATAGTTGCCAACATTTGAAAAAAAGTTCCAGGGACACTTTGCAGCACAGCTATCAATTACTTACCACACCCACTTCCCTGAAGCCCTGCCCACTCTGCATAATTAATCCCCGCCTACTTATCAGATTATAGGGCCTACTCAATAAAGAGAGAATTACAGAAAATTAAAAAGGGAATTTTAAACTTGAGGCCAAAGTAGCAGAGTTGGAATATTTCTCCCATTTAGCCGCACTACTTCTGCCTAAAGTTTAAAATTCTCATCACAATTCCTTGCAATTCTAAAATGTCAAATGTGCTCAGGTGTGACCGTACAAAAAATGTAATATGTAAATATAAATAAAGTGCAAGGTGTAAAAAAGTAAGATAAAACCTAATTATACTATATGGTATAATTATGTTTTAATGGCGCCAGGTGGCGCCATTACGTAACTGCGCATGAGCCCGCCCGGCCGAGCTTGTATGAGCTTTCCTGAGCACGGCAGGTGTCGGGTTGGCGCATGCGCAGTTACAATGTCAGCCCGCAACCATTTTTTTAACGGGCAGCGGCTGCTCGTAACGGGGCATTTATGGGCAGCCCGATTGACGGGCACTTGCCGGGACAATGTAAATTACCTGGGACAGGCTCATATTTGCTGGGACTGTCCCTGCAAAAATGGGACAGTTGGCAAGTATGGTTATGTAGGCGGGAGCAAACTACAGTTATCTGACATTGCAGACTTATCCTCTACCTTCCCAGACTGTCTCTATATTCCCATAGTGCTGGGCTCGGATAACATGCATCATACTCCTGAGCCTAGAAGAGAGCATTGTAGGAACTGTAGTTTCCTGAGCAGAGATCACTGAACTGCAGAGCTATCCATGGACTACTCCTCCCAGCAAGCCATCTGCTCCAGGGGAGATTTGTGGGAGAGACCATAGAGAGATCTGCTGACCAGGCCCACGCACTCTTGCTTCCTGGGATCCATCGAGTGTGCATGAATTTGCCGCCGTGTGAGAAAATCGCGGCCTATCAAGAAACACACAGCCTTCTGCAGCTCCATCCCAGGTGGGAGAGATGCCCCTCGCTACACCAGGGATACCCCAGCAGCATTGCTGATTGCATCGAAGTCAGGTGACTCACTGGATCAGCAGATTACAGCCATCTTAGCCTGTTTGCAATACGGAGAATCGACTTGGACTGTTCTTCCAGAAGCAATTAAAGGTTCTTAGGATTGATGAGAGGGCACTTTCCCAAAATCCAGTTACCAGCCACTAATACAGTATCTCACAAAAGTACACCCCTCCAATTTTTGTAAATATTTTATTATACCTTTTCATGTGACAACACTGAAGAAATGACACTTTGCTACAATGTAAAGTAGTGAGTGTACAGATTGTATAACAGTGTAAATTTGCTGTCCCCTCAAAATAACTCAACACACAGCCATTAATGTCTAAACCGCTGGCAACAAAAGTGGGTACACCTCTAAGTCAAAATGTCCAAATTGGGCCCAATTAGCCATTTTCCCTCCCCGGCGTCATGTGACTCATTAGTGTTACAAGGTCTCAGGTGTGAATGGGGAGCAGGTGTGTTAAATTTGGTGTTATTGCTCTCACTCTCTCATACTGGTCACTGGAAGTTCAACATGGCACCTCATGGCAAAGAACTCTCTGAGCATCTGAAAAAAAGAATTGTTGCTCTACATAAAGATGGCCTAGGCTATAAGAAGATTGCCAAGACCCTGAAACTGAGCTGCAGCACGGTGACCAAGACCATACAGTGGTTTAACAGGACAGGTTCCACTCAGAACAGGCCTCGCCACGGTCAACCAAATAAGTTGAGTGCACGTGCTCAGCGTCATATCCAGAGGTTGTCTTTGGGAAATAGACGTATGAGTGCTGCCAGCATTGCTGCAGAGGTTGAAGGGGTGGGGGGTCAGCCTGTCAGTGCTAAGACCATACGCCGCACACTGCATCAAATTGGTCTGCATGGCTCCCATCCCAGGAGGAAGCCTCTTCTAAAGATGATGCGCAAGAAAGCCCGTAAACAGTTTGCTGAAGACAAGCAGACTAAGGACATGGATTACTGGAACCATGTCATGTGGTCTGATGAGACCAGGATAAACTTATTTAGATTAGGGATAGACCGATAATCGGCAAGGCCGATATATCGGTGGCCGATATGCACTTTTCCCGATATAGCGGTATCGGCCCCGGAACTGGCCGATATTGCCAATATTTTTGTGACGTCATTATGCCTTCTTAGGCCGCCTCCCTCGCCTTGGACAGCCTCGTCTGGAGTCATGACTAGTCTCGCGGGGGTGTATTTGACAGCCATACACCCACCCACAGCAGCCCGGTGCCAGCCAGCCACCCACATCTACAGGCCCTGCACCAGCCAGCCAGCCAGCCACAGGCACTGTACCAGTGAGCCAGCCACCAACAGGCCCTGTACCAGCCAGCCACCCACAGGCCCTGTACCTGCCAGCCACAGGCACTGTACCAGCCAGCCACCCACAGCCCCTGTGCCAGCCACCTACCTACCACAGGGTGCCAGCCACCCACCCACCACAGGGTGACAGCCAGCCACCCACCACAGGGTGCCAGACAGCCAGCCACCCACCACAGGGTGCCAGACAGCCACCCACCACAGGGTGCAAGCCAGCTACCCACCACAGGGTGCAAGCCAGCTAGCCAGCCACCACAGGGTGCCAGCAAGCCAGCCACCCACCACAGGATGCCAGCCATCCATCCACCACAGGGTGCCAGCCAGCCAGCCACCCACCACCGGGTGCCAGCAAGCCATCCATTAAGCATTAAACAAAAATTAACATGTTCAGTACCAGATTTGTGTCAAAAATTGTCTTTATTTTTCAAAACTTTAAATGTACAAAATATCGACCCATATTGGCCGATACCATACATTGTGACCAAAATATCGGTATCGGCCCTGAAAAAAACATATCAGTCTATCCCTAGTTTAGATGGTGTCAAGCGTGTGTCGCACAACAAGGTGAGTAGTACAAAGACAAGTATGTCTTGCCTACAGTCAAGCATGGTGGTCAGAGTGTCATAGTGTGTGGCTGCATAAGTGCTGCCGACACTGGGGAGCTGCAGTTCATTAAGGGAACCATTCCAACATGTACTGTGACATACTGAAGCAGAGCATGATCCCCTCCCTTCGGAGACGGAGGGCAGTACTCCAACAGGATAATGACCCCAAACACACCTTCAAGATGACCACTGCCTTGCTAAAGAAGCTGAGGGTAAAGGTGATGGACTGGCCAAGCATGTCTCCAGACCTAAATCCTATTGAACATCTGTGGGGCATCCTCAAACGAAAGGTGGAGGAGCGCAAGGTCTCTAACATCCACCAGCTCTGTGATGTGGTCATGGAGAAGTGGAAGAGGACTCCAGTGGCAACCTGTGAAGCTCTGGTGAACTCCATGCCCAGGAGGGTTAAGGCAGTGCTGGAAAATAATGGTGGCCACACAACATACTGACACTTTGGGCCCAATTTGGACATTTCCACTTAGGGGTGTACTCACCTTTGTTGCCAGCGGTTTAGACAATAATGACTGTGTGTTGAGTTATTTTGAGGGGACAGTAAATTTACACTGTTATACAAGCTGTACACTCACTACTTTACATTGTAGCAAAGTATAATTTCTTCAGTGTTGTCACATGAAAAGATAGAATAAAATATTTACAAAAATGTGAGGGGTGTACTCACTTTTGTGAGATACTGTACATCACTTTGAACACTGTATACAGACACCATACACCTGGATTGCTAAAAGGATTATCACTAGTCAGAACAAACTGCCCTGCATTGAATGTCTATTACTGTGCCACATCCAGGAATTCTTGGCTTCTTTGAACTCCAACTGTCGGTGAAGATAATTGCAAGGCCTTGTATTCTGAACATTGCCATTTTATTGCTCTTAAAGGGGACACTCTACTGGTATTTATATTACTCCGTCTCTCATTAAAGCGGAGTTCCACCCAAAAGTGGAACTTCCGCTTTAGGGAGTCCTGACCCCCCGACATGCCACATTTGGCATGTCATTTTTTGGGGGGGGGGGGAGCGGGTACCTAATTTTGACAGGTACCCGCTCCCACTTCCGCTTGGAGCGCCGCGGCACCCTGAGCGGAAGTTCTCCTCTCCCCCTCCCTCCCTGCAATCTTCTGGGACACGTCAGAGGTCCCAGAAGATTGCCGGCCAATCACGGCGCGCAGCGCGACTCGCGCATGCGCAGTGGGTACCCGGCTGTGAAGCCGCAAACTGTAACAGCCGGGTGCCCACAGCAGTGATGCCGGCGCCGAGGGAGAGGATCGAGGCTTCCGGCGGCCGCATCGCTGGACCGTTGGACAGGTGAGTAAATGGCTGGAACTCCGCTTTAAGATAAAGGTAGTATAGGCCGGCCTGGGGTTCCTCTTTAGCAGTAGTCTTAAGCACAGCAATTAATAGCTTTCTTGAGGGATCCATGTATTTACTGTCTGGTATTTTGTACATTGGTATCCTATATCTGTCATTGCTAATTGTCATTTTTCTGCTTAAAGGACTATTTCATCTGAGTCTTGGCTGTTTATCCAGGACTTGGCTGATTAATACCCTTTTAAAGTCTTTTCTCTTGATTGAGTAAATTTGAGAGAGTTAAAGCAACCTGCATTGTGTCAGTGTGTCATTTAACCACTTTAGCCCCGGAGGATTTGGCTGCTCAATGACCAGGCCCTATTTTGCGATTCGGCACTGCATAATTTTAACGGACAATTGCGCGGACGTGCAATGCTGTACCCAAACGAAATTGACGTCCTTTTTTTCCCACAAATAGAGCTTTCTTTTAGTGGTATTTGATCACCTGTGCAATTTTTATTTTTTGCGCTATAAACAAAAAAAGAGCGACAATTTTGAAAAAATAACAATATTTTTCACATGCTTTTATATGAAATTCTCAAAAAAAAAAATTTAAAATCAATTTTTTTTTTACATTTTAGGCCAGTTTGTTTTCTGCTACATATTTTTGGTAAAATAAAATCGCAATAAGTGGATTTTGATTGGTTTGCGCAAAAGTTATCGTGTTTTCTAACTACGGGAAAGATTTATGTCATTTTTATTGTTTTTTTTTTACTAGTAATGGCAGCGATCTGCGATTTTTTGCGGGACTGCGACATTGCGGCAGACAGATCAGACCCCTAACTGACATTTTTGACACTTTTGGGGGTACCAGTGACATTACTACAGTAATCAGTGCTAAAAATATGCACTGTTACTGTAATAATGACACTGGCAGGGAAGGGGTTAACAGCATGGGCGATCAAGGAGTTAAATGTGTCCCTAGGGGAGTGATTCTAACTGTGGGGGGGGGGGGACGTGGCTTGTGATTTAATCACAGAGACATGCAATCCTGTATAGCAGGATCACATAGCCTCTGTGATCATGGAGAATGACAGACGGCTGTGTTTACATCAGCCGTCTGTCCTTCTCTCTCAGCGGGGGGGGATCGTGAGTGGCCGGCGGCCATCGGAGCCGCCTGTCGGACGCACTGGCTCCCCGGCTGACGAGCGGGGGCAGGAGCGCGCCGCCAGTGGCACGCGCTCGCCACCTAGAGTCTCCTGAGTGAGCGACGTAGTACCACGTCTGTTTGCCCAGGAGCGGCGGCCTGCCGCAGTAAATCTGCGGTGGGCGGTCGTCAAGTGGTTAAAGGTATACACAACGTGTCTAAACCTAGAGTGTCAGGACAGGAGGGCTGAAAAGTTCACAGGGTCAAAGCGGCACATGCAACTATAAGCAACCCCCAAGGGAACAGTGCTAATTATTTACTAATCAATCTACAGCTAAGTAGGGCAATTCTCTCTGATGACATCACAGCTCATACCTACCTATACCTCTCCAATTGCAAAGAACTGTAATTGCCGGTGCTGGCTGGCGCTTTGCTGTAACGGCTGAAATGAAAACGATAGCCGATTGTTATCACTGACTGCATGCCAGCAAGTTTTTTTCCTAATCTTATGATCATGAATCTTGTGACTTGTTAAACCTTCATTAAGATTGTTTTTGGTTCATCAGTTCTCAAATATGAGCGCTGCAGTACTTTGCTTCAAGGAGTAGAAGGAAAAGATTGTTATATGAATTATAGGTAAGAAGCCAATTGGTTTCTATAGATGGTACTGCTTTTTAGATATAAGTGAATAGAAAATATAGTCGGATTTCAGTTTAAATTAATTATATCACATACACTCACTGGCCTCTTTATTGGGTACACCTGTTCGATTGCTTGGTAACACAAATTGTTAATCAGCCAATCACATTGCAGCAACTCAATGCATTTAGACATCTAGACATGGTGAAGACGACATGGTGAATTTCAAACTGAGCATCAGAATGGGGAAGAAAAGGGATTTAAGTGACCTTGACTGTGAAGTGGAGGAAGAAGCCGAAGCCGCCCTTGCTGCCGGGAGAGTGAGCCAGGGTCCTGCGTCCTGCTGTGGCCCGGGGTGGGGGGGGGAGGGGGCGGTGTTATGGTGTGCAGCCTGGTGTGGTCCGGGGGGGGAGGGGGTATGGTGTGCGGCTTAGTGTGGTCCAGGGGGGAGGGGGTATGGTGTGCGGCCTAGTGTGGTCCAGGGGGGAGGGGGTATGGTGTGCGGCCTAGTGTGGTCCGGGGGGGAGGGGGTATGGAACGGTCCATCTGCCGCCCCCCTTGGCCCATGGAGCACCAGCCGCCACTACTCAGATATGAGATATGCATCCCTACATTGTTCCAAGCTGGACCAATGTAAGTAGGCAATACAGATAATTCCTGGAGTTCAGCTTTCACAGGTACTGTTTCTTTCTTTCCCAGTTTGAGCTCTGCTGTACAGGGATTGCAAGAGGCTGATACCAAATCACATTCCAGTATGTGAACTGCTTGCACTTACAAGTTTATTACACCACACATGTAATAATGAATACAAAGCTTTTTTATCTGCCTTGAATTCAGCTTTATTTCACATATATTATCAAATGAATAATGAATTCCCCTTGCTACACTAGCCTGGAGTTTTCCTTTAAGTTGATACTTTTGGTGTCAGTTTTGCTGCAGAGGAACCCTAATACCTTTTATTATATGAAGTCATTACTCCCATGTCCCATTACCTATGTATAATATGACAGCCTGGGAATGGCCATGTAAGCGTGTCTCCAACTGATAACCAAGGCTTCAGTAAATCATTTCCATGATTCATCAAGTTGCTACAGAAGGACATCAGTCACCCCGGGTGATATCACTGAAATCACAGTGTTGATAGTGGATTGGACATGTGAGCTGGCTCCAGGCTTTAATCACAGCTGTAATCTGTACAGTGACCAATGAATAGCAGGAATCAAAACAATGCATCACCCAAATGGCACAATATATAGATCATGGCCAATGACAGGAGTCATCATGTTCAAAACAAAGCCGAATAAAGCAACCTAGGCTAGGAAGTAACCTGTTTACTGTCAGCAGAAACATAAATTATAACCTTGTTCTGACAAGCGGGTTGTTAGTGAGGCAATGAAGAATGACTGAATTTAGGAGAGTCACTGAGCCAGTAATTTCTGATTTACCTTTAATTTTGTTTTTGGACTTCTGTTGTAATCAGAGGAAAGAGTATTTGTTTGTTCTGGTCTGTTCAGGGCCTGGCAAGCTGGAAGTTTGATTGCTTATCCCTGCCTCTAGAAGAATCTTCTAAAGCAGGGATATGCAAACTGTGGCCCCCCAGCTGTTGCAAAATGTAAAGTCCCATCATGCCTCTGGGTGTCATGCTTGTGCCTGTCAGAGTCTTGCTATGCCTCATGGGACTTGTAGTTCTGCAACATCTGGAGGGCCACAGTTTGCATATGCCTGTTCTAGAGTTTAGGGAGGCAGAATCCAAATACCTAGCCCGAATATTTATTACGGCCTTGCCAATCCCTGGCGAGGTGTGCCCAGATGGTGGCTGAATTCCTGGTAAATAGTCTGGAGCCCTGGTTGGTTTTCTTCTTGTGAGGATGGATCTGCATGCTGAGAGGCAGGGGAACTGCCTAATCCCTGGACCCCCCCCCCCTTCTGGACTAGTGGACTAGAGACTGAACGGCCTTGCTGGAGGCTGCACCTCTGGACTGTGTATTGCCAAAATTTCATGAGTAGAGCCTCTCTATTCGTGGCAGAACTGATTCTTGGTCCTCAGCCGTGAGCCTTATTTTACCCAAGCCCATCTTCATGTTTATTCTGCTTCATGGTCCTCAGCCATGATCGGTGAACTATCCAAGTCTGGCTACGCTGCTGCTACTATGCTTAGTGAGAGCAGTCCTCAACTAGCAATATAACTTGTTTGAAGTATTCTACATCACCCTACACCGCTTTTTCAAGTTCTCCTAGTAAATAAACTTCACAAAAGAGACCGATAGACTGTTTATTGAACCAGAGTAAATGGACTGTTGCTGGGTGCCTGGTTGCTTTGTATTGATATGGGAAAGAACCTGTGAAAAATTCACTGTGGTCCCTTGGTGGGGGTGGGGGGGGGGGGGTGTTAGGGCTACACAGGTATGTGTGATCAGTGCATAAGGCGATAGATAGATAGATAGATAGATAGATAGATAGATAGATAGATAGATAGATAGATAGATAGATAGATAGATAGATAGATAGATAGATAGATAGATAGATAGATAGATAAATAGATAGATAGATAGATAGATAGATAGATAGATAGATAGATAGATAGATAGATAGATAGATAGATAGATAGATAGATAGATAGATAGATGACATTCTATCCCAAAACTATGGGCTTTTAAAGTGGATTTGACACTCCCTTCCCCCTTTCCTCCAATGTGGCCTCAAATGTCAGGGCAGGGTTTCTACAAGATTTTGGAGTGTGTTTATGGGAATTTATGTCCATTTTGCCAAAGAACATTTCTGAGATAAAGTATTGAAGTTGGATAAGAAGACCTGTTTTGCAATCAGTGTTCCAATTCACCGCAAAAGTGTTCAGTAGGGCTGAGGTCAAGGCTCTGTGCAGGTCAGTCAAGTTCCTTTACACCTGTAACGAGACCCTCGCTCGCTCGCTCGCTTCCCGACACTCCTCTGCTACTAGTGGGTCAGCTTGCAGATCGCAACGTCTGATGGTTCGCTCATCCAAGGCTCCGGGATCCGAACTACAGCTATGTGCCGTTCGGAATCCATTAGAACAAACACCAGGCAGGCTGTATGTAAGTTCAAACAGGAAGACATTTATTGGAAGTACACAACACACTTTTATACAGAATTTGGAACATCCCGCCCCCCAACAACCGTTTTCCTATTGGTCAATTGTAAAGTAGATGTAGTCCTCCTTCAGGTCCTCCTTAGCCATGCAAATGAGTACTTGAAAATGAGTCAGCAGGGATCGGTCCGATAGCCTGACTAGAAGGACTGTTATGTGTAATGAGACAGAACAATGTGAGGTCATTAACATTTAACAATGGAACAGACAGGTAAACTTCATCACAATACACATTCCCTCCCAATACACAAACAATAGGGAAGTCTGCGAATGAAAGTCTTTGTGTCTCTCTCACAGCCAAGCATGGAATACACTGTGTAAGGTGGTATTAAATCTTCATATTTCTATATGAAGATTTTGCTGACAAATATTTAAGCAATCCAAACCATTACTTATCTGTCTTTCACTCATAGTGACGGTTAGTACCGTCACAACACCAAACTTATGGAGCTGGCTCTCTACTGTCATACTGTAAAACAGCCTTTCTCATTCAGGGTTCAATGGAATCCTAAGGTTCTTCCAACAGCCTTTCTCTTTCAGGGTTCAATGGAATCCTAAGGTTCTTCTACAGGTTGTTAGAGGTTCTTTGAGCAATCAGCAATTCCAGCATCTCAAATAAGTAATATTTTTAGCTATCTGTAAGGGGGAAATCTTCCCAATGACCACAAGTGTAAGGCGCATTCTTCTCACTGACCATTACACTAATGTATCATGAGCTGTAGATATGGAAATTATTGGCAGGGGTTCCCTGAGGCCGGAAAGTTATTTCAAGGGTTCCTCCAAGGGTTGCTGTAACAATAAATGATCTTTCTTAAACGGTTAAGGTTGAAAGTACACAATTGTCTAAAATGTCTTTTTTGTAGAATGAACAGTACCCTTTACTAGAAACACCTTAATTGAACAATTTGGAGGGATGGCCACATATTTTAGGCTATATAGATAGGTGTGATGGCCAGGTGTCTACATGCTGGTGGACAAGTAGAGTGAGGAGATATGTAGATCTACTGTTTACTTTCCTGGCCAATGTTCAGTTCATCTGCCTCCTTCACTCATGATGACCTCCTCATAACTAGCGAAGAGCATATCCATGATTTTGCCTTTTTTTTTGGCAGCAACATTACCATTTTACCTTTGTCAAAATTTAATAGGAATTGTTCTCAAATTTTGCCAACTGAACAGCTCAGGAAAAATTTGCTTGAACACAAAACAATTGCATGGCTTTTGTTTTCTAATTAAGCCATGTTATCGTCACATAAAGGTTGACATGGTGATCAACAGATTAGTTGGCATATGATACAAGCCAACCCTAAAGCTGGCCATAGATGGGTAGAATTTTGAATGAAAATTCCTAAGAAAACAATGTTCCAAGTATGTTCATTCTTTTCTCTAATCAATAGAGGGGCAACATTTCTTTTCGACCGCAGTGACTTGAAAATTGGAAGGAGCAGGATGGAAAATTTTTCTCGAATTAAAAAATTTCAAACAGTGTAGGTGGTTTTCATTTGGCAAGTCCATTCATTCCAAAATCAAATGTAAAAGCAAATGAAAACTTTTGAACAACATTCAAATGTTCTGAGAATGTTCCAAGAATTTTTGTACATTTTTTTGCTACGGCTTTTCCTAAAATTTTTTTTGAAATTGTATGAATCTATGGCCAGCTTTACTCGCCAGTTTTTAGCAAAGTCATGTTATGGTCGTGCCAAGGCTGACATGGTAATCACATGGCTTTGTTGGTAAACAAGGCTGTGGCAGTGATACCACTCACCGCACTGAAATATTATTAATACAGATGTGATATCACAGATCTATATGATACTTAAGGATTCTAATGTATTTCCTATGTAATTGGGAGCCAGCTGGCCCCCAATGGCAAATAGCCCTCCAGGCCCTGTGTGCCCCTGCAGCTTCTTGGGATATGTGATGGGAATCCCAGGAGGCTGCAATAGCAGGGCATGCCATTCTCGCCTAGGTGAATGTAGCACCTTCCTAGTTAGGTTGCTAAGATGTTAGGTAAATTTATTTCTTTTTTCTCTTCTGTAATCATTGGAGCAGCTGTTAATTGCTTGTGGCTTTTCTGGGTTTCACAGGCTGCAGGTTTGATTGCTCTCCCCTGTCTTCTAGAGATTTTCTGGAAAACAGGAGGTTGAGCAAGCCAAACGCACTGCATGAATATTTATTGTGCTGCAGCCGATCTTTGGGGAGATGTGCCCAGTAGGTGGCCAAGGAGCACATAAATAGTCCGAGGCTGGGGCAGCCCTGTTCTAGTCCTGGTTCTAATCTTGCAGAATATGTACCCAGCCTGAGGGAATCTGCCCGTCTGAGCAGACATCGGGAGTTTGCTGTATGTTTATTGAGGTCCCAGCTGTGGCATAGCTGGACTGCCTACTTCAAAGATCCTGTTCTGGAAAGGGAGTTTCATCTAAGGACTTGGTCTGGAGAACTCACTGAAGAGTTCCTGATGGAAGTTGGAAAGGGTCTGGTTGTCCTGGGGCAATTTGTGAGCATTAACCTCTCCCTCAGTGAAGAGTGTCCAGTGGATACTAGAAGGAGGCATCTGGTGATCCTCTGACATTGTGAGTACCGACCTGAGCTCAAGGTCTTTCCATTGGGTGAGGAGTCAGTGGTAGTTCTAACCAGGATAGATTTTAAAAGGACCATTTGTGCTTGCTCCTGCATAGAAACTTTTCAGAGAGGTTTAGCAAAGTGAAGTGACCTCCTGCTATCATTCAGTAAAACTGGAGTATCCTTTGTCACTTTACACCCAATCCAAGTCCATCAGCAATAAAAATCACAAAAAGACATCTCCTAGACTGATTAATGAGCAAGAGTGAATGAACTGTTGCTGTGTGCCTGGCTGCCTCTGCACTAATCTTGGTAAAGAACTAGTAAAATGACAGTGGCTCCTACAGGGGTAGTGCTATATGTGAATGAAGGCAGGGGGTAAGCCGGATTAAAAAAAATATATATATTAAAAAAAAGTATTATTTATTAAGGTTTGGGCGGTGGAGAGGAAAACTCCATTTTGGAAGAAATGGTTTTAGAACATTTCATCTTTTGCTTCCTACCACATTTTGTGATGAGCTTTGAGTTCTCCTTCAAAAAGTCCTGATTAAAGATTGCAATTTTTGTGATGAGAAGTTTAATGGCTCAGTGAGAAGGCAAACCATAACTTGCCTTGTTTATAAAAAAAAAAGGGATAACACCTCAAGCAAGCTGATTTTACTAAGACAGAAAACATGAGATTGTCAGCCTGCTCTGTCCTTACTTGCTCAAAATTCTCTGGAATGTACGGAGACAGCTGCAAGCTTTTACAGGCTCCCAGATCCTGGCAGTACAGAGTGTATCTCTGCTATAAAAAATATACATAATGCCATAAAATGTACATCTCTGGAGATTAACTGCTTTCTTATAATGACAAGACCCCGTACACAGATGAAGATGGGATCATTGCCGCATTTTGCTCCCAATTCAGTACTGCTTGCGTCCTGTGCAGATAAGACGTTTCAAGTTGTTTTGGCATCCATCCATGACGTGTGTTATGCAATATGATTCAGGAGAAGAGGCTGAACAGCACATGGAGAGACTCAGACAACCTGTTATGATTTGCTGCTTAAATAAGATAAAGTAAAATTTACATTGTATCTAAACCCAATCGCTAAAATCTCACATATGGCCAACAATCTGTAGACCTCCTTTCTCCTGCTGGTGATCCCTCTAGTAATATAAAGATCTATATAGGGGAATCAGGACCCCCTTCCTCCTGCTGGCGATCCCTCTAGTGATAGAAAGATCTATATAGGGGAATCAGAATCTCCTTCTTCCTGCTGGTGATCCCTCTAGTGATATAAAGATCTATATAGTGGAATCAGAACCTCCTTCCTTCTGCTGGTGATCCCTCTATTGATATGAAAATCTATATAGGGGAATCAGGACCTCCTTCCTTCTGCTGGTGATCCCTCCAGTGATATAAAGATCTATATAGGGGAATCAGGACCCCCTTCCTCCTGCTGGTAATCCCTCTAGTGATATAAAGATCTATATAGAGGAATCAGGGCCCCCTTCCTCCTGCTGGCGACCCCTCTAGTGATAGAAAGATCTATATAGGGGAATCAGGAACCCTTCCTCCTGCTGGTGATCCCTCTAGTGATATGAAGATCTATATAGGGGAATCAGAACCTCCTGCCTCCTGCTGGTGATCCCTCTAGTGATGTAAAGATCCATATATGGGAATCAAAACCCCCTGCCTCCTGCTGGTGATCCCTCTAGTGATGTAAAGATCTATATAGGGGAATCAAAACCCCCTGCCTCCTGCTGGTGATCCCTCTAGTGATATAAAGATCTATATAGGGGAATCAGAACCGCCTTCCTTCTGCTGGTGATCCCTCTAGTGATGCATCCTAGAATTAAATTTGCTTTTCCCACAGCCTGGTCACACTGTTAACTCATTTTGTAGTCATCTGAAATAAGTACCCCCAATATATTTCTTCTGTAGTGCTGGATAACACTGTACCCCCAAAGTTGTACTCTCTCAAGGGATTATTTTTCCCTAGGGGCATTATTTTACATTTAGAAATATTGAACTGCAGCCTCCACTGCTTTGACCAACCTTTCAGCAATGCCAAATCATATTCTATGTTACAAACACCTCCAGTGATATCAACCCTATTACACCCCTTTGTATCATTAGCAAAAAGACATACCTTTCCCAACAAACCTTTAGGTATATTACTTACAGAGATTAAATAGAATAGGACCCAGTACAGAGCCTTGTGGTACACCACTAGTGACTGCTCTCTGTTCGGAGTGAACCCCATTTACAACCACACCCTGGTATCTATCCTTTAGACAACTGCATATCCACTGAACCACCTAAGGGTCAAGTCCTAGCTTGTACAACTTTCCATATAACAACTCTTGTTATATGGAACCATAACAAGAAATGAAGGAATGCTATGTCCACAGCACCACACTGGTCCAAAACATTGGTAATATAGTCAAAAAAATCAATCAGATTAGTCTGACATGATCTGCCCTCAGTAAAGCCATGCTGCTTTGGGTCCAGCAAGTTTTGTATTTTAAAGTGATCAATGATCTTCTTTTCAGGAGTGATTCCATTAACTTGACTACAACGGATGTTAAACTCACTGGCCTGTAATTGCCAGCTTCTACCTTGCTGTCCTTTTTATGGATAGGTACAATATTAGCTGTCCACCAGTCATGGGAAACTTCTACTGTTAGAAGAGATTGATTAAAAGGATCTGTTAATGGCCCTATACTTTATTCCTGTTCCTGTTTCCTGTTAGACAGTGGCTACATTTATTCTCCATGGTCCCACTGTATGTAGGAACATAGCTACCCTCTCTTGTTCACTCCCAAGATGGACTATGTTATCTGTAATGTGCATAGAGCAGTGCACATGACTGCAACTAACTTGTATACCGTTTAGTGTGACTTCCATGAAAAACAGAAGGTCATCTCCCTTGCAGCTCCCAAACACCCAAACAAATTAAATAAAAAAGTAAAAAATGACCATAAATAATCTAAAACATACCTCAATCCCAGCTTCTGGGAGGCATGGATGACAGCAGCATGCCTTACCACTTCCTCCTGGAATAGCTGAGCACTTAAAGCGGAGTTCCGAACACAGATGTCATTTTTTAATAAACATATCCCCGGGACAGTCAGTGCTAGTACATTCCACAATGGCTAGCCTCTGATCTGTCCCGGTTCGCACTTACCTTTTAGATGAAATACTTACTTATAAAATTTCTTCCACAGCGTTTCCATCTCTCTTGTGGGCAGCTGAAGCCGGCGCGGTCCTCTTCTGTGTCTTCTTCCGCGTCTTCTTGTCCCAGAATGCGCCTGCACCGGCCCCTCTCGTCACTTCCGGCGCGGCGCCGCCCGGGAATGACGAGCGGGGCCGGTGCCGTCGCATTGATTCCTGGGAGCTGTGACGTTCAGCTCCCAGGAATCATAGCGAGGCAGGAAGTGACGGGGTGAGCCGCGGCTCAGAGGGAGGAAGTACTCTGAGGTGAGTATCTTCGATCTTCAATTGCAAGGTAAGTAAACAAAAAAAAAAAATAACTATCCAATTCCTTTTCAGGTGAGGCATACCTAGCGGAGGGGCACAAAAAAAAATATCGTTTTTGTGCCCGGAACTCCGCTTTAAGAGTGCATCCCAACCCATTACAGGAGTACATTCTCATGGGATTTCAAGTGGCCAGGAGGCTGCAGTAGGGGCTGTGCTGTCACCCACACCCCCAAGGAGGCCGTGACTGAGGTAAGTAATTTTTTTATCTTATTTCTTGTGAAATCTTTATTGATTAAGTTTTATTTACAGCTTTTTGTTGTTTGGGCATTCAGGGCTGGCAGGGAAGCTGGCCTTCCTTTTGCAAGAAATGTCCAATTTAATACTACAACATACAAAGGTATTTTAGACAATTGTGTGATTTCAACTTTGTGACTTTTCAGAGAAGTCTTGTCCATAGGATAGATGGAGTTCCTCAGTGCGTGCATACGCGCATGCGCAGACCAGCAACTGGGGTTATGGAGCACGCATAGGCGTACACGCATGCGCACTCAAGCGTTGGCGCCAGGCTGGCTATTTAAACTGACCTTCTGCATGGACTCATTGCTGTTTGGTCTGCAGCTTCTGTGTATCATTCCTGATCCCGTGTGACCTCTGATCTTGATCCGGCTTATGCCTAACTTTGATTGTCTGCTTCATACCCTGACCCCGGCTTGTCTTACTTGATTTCGCTTATGCCTTCTGACCTTGCCTTGCTGTTCTCTTGGTACTGACTTGGCTTGTGACCCGACCATCCTGCTGTGTACTGTCTATGTCCATTCTGCCCGACCATTACCAACCCGGGTTTTCTGACCCTGCATCCTGCTCATCCGGCCTGCTACAACTTTCAGCCCAGCAAGTCTTGCATCCAGCTGCCTTCTACCAGCCTGTTCACTGCGGCCACGCAAACTACTGGACTGATTACAGGCACTCCTACATCACTGTGCTCCTGTGGCTGCTGTCTCACTATTAGTGGTCCTCCTCTACACGTCAGGCTCACTGACTAGGTACTTGACAGTGAGGATATCAGCTCCATAAAGACTTGGGTGGATGAGTTCGGGGTGGAGGAACTCCAGTGACCTGTACAGAGCCCTGACATCAACCCTTCTCAACAACTTTGAGCCAGGTCTTCTCATCCAAAATTATTACCTGACACTGACACTACTTTTTTATTTTGCTGAATTGCCACCCATTCTTTAACCACTTGCCTACTGCCTAACGTCTATCTACCTCGGCAGTAAGCCCCTCACAGGCAAAGTGACGTAGATCTACGTCGCTAGCCTGTGAGGCTCTAGGGAGCGAGTGCGCGCCGCCGGAGGAGCGCTCCCGCTGGCTCACGGACCCCCCCCCCCCGCACGTGTGAGCAGCGGACCCGATGTCCGCCGCTTACTCGCGATCGTCCGTTACACCGGGAGAAAGGCAGGCGGCTAATGTAAACAAAGCTGCCTGTCAATCTCTCTTGTGTAACAGCAGAGATCATACGGTCCTGTTATGTAGGACCGTAGATCTCTGCTGTTACATGAAAAGCCACATCCAATCACAGTTAGAAGCACGCCCCTAGGGACACACTTAACCCCTCCTTCTCAAATAAAGTTAACCCCTTCCCTGCCAGTGTAATTTTTACAGTAACAGTGCATATATATAGCACTGATTACTGCAGTAATGTCACTGGTTACCCCAAAAGTGCCAAAAATGTCAGTCAAGGGTCCGATCTGTCCGCCGCAATGTCGCAGTCCCGCAAGAAAAATCGCAGATCGCCGCCATTACTTGTTAAAAAAAAACAATAAAAATTACAAAAATCTTTCCCTTAGTTAGTAAACGCAATAACTTTTGCGCAAACCAATCAAAATACACTTTTTGCAATTTTTTTTACCAAACATATGTAGCAGAAAACAAATTGGCCTAAAATGTTAAAAAATTTAGATTTTTACATTTTTTTGGGGGGAATTTCATATAAAAAAATGTGAAAAATATTGTTATTTTAGCAAAATTGTCGCTCTTTATTTGTTTATAGCGCATGATCAAAAAATCGCACAGGTGATCAAATACCACCAAAAGAAAGCTCTGTTTGTGGAAAAAAAAAGGACGTCAATTTCATGTGGGTACAGCATCGCACGACTGCGCAATTTTCCGTTAAATTCACGCAGTGCCGAATCGCAAAAATAGGCCCTGGTCAGGAAGGGGGTAAAATCTTCCGGGGCTTAAGTGGTTAAAAAAAATTAAAAATCTTTTGTAAAGCTTTCCCAGAAGAGTGGAGGCTGTTGTAACCAAAAAGGGAAGATTAATCCATATAAATGGCCATCGTCATGGAATAGAATGTCCAACTCATTCATCTTGGTGTAGTGGTCACTTGTGCACAACATTTTCACAACAGTGTTCAAAATATCACAGGTCAATATTATTTCAAACGTAATTGGAGGGGTGCCTTGCCCTCTACTGTCCTTTTCCTAGTATCACACTGTAATGTTTAACTATGTATGTCACTTTGAGGGGTGTTTAGAGGCAGAAAATGCAAGACGCCTCTGGAAGCAGCGTTTAAAATACCCAGTGTGCCTGAGGCCTATAAAGCCAAGGAAGAACAGAGGATCCATCAAGCCAAGCGGCTCCTCCAGGGGTAGCGCTACATAGTTACATGGTTACATAGTTAGTGAGGTTGAAAAAAAACACCAGTCCATCCTATGATGAATGTGTGTGTGTGTGTTTGCTGTCAATAATACATTGTATACCCCTTTATGTTGTGGTCGTTAAGGTGCCCATCTAATAGTTTTTTGAAACTATCAATGCTCCCTGCTGATACCACTGCTTGTGGAAGAAAATTCCACATCCTTACCGCTCTAATGATAAAGAACCTTTTTTGCTGTATATGGTTCAACCGCTTCTCTTCTAATTGTAGTGAATGGACTCATGTCATTTTAAGTTTTCATTTCGCTGAAAAGTTTGTTCCCTATGCTAGGGTCGCCAGTAAGGTATTTGTACATTGATATCATATCCCCTCTCAAGCGTCTCCTCTCCAGAGAGAATAAGTTCAGTGCTTGTAGTCTTTCCTCATAGCTGAAGTCCTCCATTCCCTTTATTAGCTGTGTTGCCCTTCTATGGACTCTCTCCAGTTCCAGCCCATCCTTCCTGAAGACCGGTGCCCAAAACTGGATGACATCCTCAAGATGCGGCTGGACCAGAATCTTGTAAAGTGGGAGAATTATCATTTTATCTCTTGAGCGAATCCCCTTTTTTATATATGCCAGTATTCTGTTGGCTCTGCTTGCAGCAGCTTGGCATTGCATGCCATTGCTGAGCTTGTTGTCTACTAGGACCCCCCAGGTCCTTTTCCATCTTAGATTCCCCCAAAGGTTCTCTTCCTAGTGAGTAACTTGTGTTTGTATTTCTGGCACCCAAATGCATTACCCTACATTTTCCAACATGAAACCTCATTTGCCATGTAGATGCTCACCCCTGTAGATGCTACATTTGATTTGTTTACTGATACATTTCTCAGGAAGGGAATCCTTTCTATTTACATAGACCCTGTCCTGGATGGAGGCACTGCCAACTTTATCCCACTCTTTTATATAGCGTAGGTTCTGGTTCTTTTCTTTACCAACAGGTTTAGCACAAAATCCAGTTTGGGTAGTGCCATTTCCCATAGCCTCCCCTGAAAAGAGGGCTACAAACTTTTAAATATTTTTAAAATCTGCAGCTTTCAACTTATTAATATATTGTGATCTCACCATGCAGATCCTTGTTTAGGTACTTCCTTGTTTAGGTACCTAGTTATAACCATTACATTTCTCCCAGTTCATTTCAAGGGAACAGTTAAGAAAATAGTGCTTTCCTGGAGTTCATCTTTGACAACATGATATATCAGGAAGTTTGCTAAATATTATTGCTGCAATAATTGACATTCTTGTAGACAAAGGCAGTGTTGAAAAGTAAGGCAATGAGTAGGGTGGTGCAGGTCTAGTTTGGGGAAGCTGAGGATGTCCATTAAATGACATTTCAAAGATATGAAATTACTTTCCAGCTTTGTGTAATGACGTAAGGAATAACCCCAGGGAAACAATACAACTATGACAGCTGGAATGTCTACAGAGCACTGACTCCTACCTGTAATATGTAGAGGAACTCTCCTAAACAAAAGCAGTGGTTGGTCACGTGGACTTATTCTGTAGTGTTGAAGACATTGCGCTGCTCACCCAAGCAGCTTCCTCAGTTCTAAAGGGTGTCAGGAACATGCCCCCAGCTTGTATACCCACATGGGTAACTCATCTCTTGGGTCATCTTAACCACTTAAGCCCCGGAAGATTTACCCCCTTCCTGACCAGGGCCTATTTTGTGATTCGGCACTGCGTGATTTTAACGGACAATTGCGCGGTCGTGCAATGCTGTACCCAAATTAAATTGACGTCCTTTTTTTCCCACAAACAGAGCTTTCTTTTGGTGGTATTTGATCACCTGTGCGATTTTTTTGATCATGCGCTATAAACAAAAAAAGAGCGACAATTTTGCAAAAATAACAATATTTTTCACATTTTTTTATATGAAATTCCCCCCAAAAAAAATGTAAAAATCAAAATTTTTTAACATTTTAGGCCAATATGTTTTCTGCTACATATGTTTGGTAAAAAAAAAAAATCGCAAAAAGCGTATTTTGATTGGTTTGCGCAAAAGTTATTGCGTTTACTAACTAAGGGAAAGATTTTTGTCATTTTTATTGTTTTTTTTTTAACGAGTAATGGCGGCGATCTGTGATTTTTTTTTTGCGGGACTGCGACATTGCGGCGGACAGATCGGACCCTTGACTGACATTTTTGACACTTTTGGGGGTACCAGTGACATTACTACAGTAATCAGTGCTATATATATGCACTGTTACTGTAAAAATGACACTGGAAGGGAAGGGGTTAACTTTATTTGAGAGGGAGGGGTTAAGTGTGTCCCTAGGGGCGTGCTTCTAACTGTGATTGGATGTGGCTGTGTGTGTAACAGCACAGATCAACGGTCCTACATAGCAGGACCGTATGATCTGTGCTGTTACACAGGGGAGAATGACAGGCGGCTTTGTTTACATTAGCCGTCTGCCTTTCTCTCGGTGTAACCGACGATCGCGAGTGATCGGCGGACATCGGGTCCGCTGCTCACACGCGCGGGGGGGTCCGTGAGCGAGCGGGAGCGCGCCTCCAGGGGCGCGCGCTCGCTCCCTAGAGCCTCACAGGCTAACGATGTAGTACTACGTCGCTTTGCCTGTGAGGGGCTGACTGCCGACGTAAATCGTCGTTAGGCAGTCGGCAAGTGGTTAAGGCCAAATTAAACTTTCAATCTATAATTATATGATTAGGTTGAAAAAAGAAAAAAAAGACACAATTTCATCTAGTTCTGCTAATAGAAAAAACAATATACAGAATCCTATACCCACATTCATCCAGAGGAAGGCTCCTTTCACAAGGGATTTCCGATCCCGTCTGCCTGTCAGTTTTTCAGGCGGACCGGATCGGATGCTCCATGTAGCCCTATGGAGTAGCGGATGTCAGCGGTGACATCTCCACTGACACCCGCTGCAATCCGATCCGATCCTGTCCGTGAAATCCTATTTTCCATCAGTCTGGAGGATCGGATAAGATCGGATGAAAACGGACAGGTGGTCCATTCTCATCTGATCTCCCATAGAGGAGAGCGAGGCTCTGACAGCTCCGTCTCTGCACACAGAGCAGAGACGGAGCTGTCATCCACCTGCTCAGCAGGAATTGGCGGATCGATTCCTGCTGAGCAAAACGGACTCCGTTGGGCGCACTGCCTGCGTAAAAGGAGCCTAAGGCAAAAAAAGAAAAACAATAAATCGAGGTCCAATATTCAGCTAAAACCATTCCAATTACAAAAAAGTGTGCAAAGTCTGTTTTTGTTTTTTTTGTTTTTCAAAGGAAATAGCCAAAGCCTAAATATATCTAGCCAAAGCCTAGATATCTGTAACAATTTACTCCTAAATGAAAGCCCAATTTGCCCTGAAAGAATAAAATGCGGTATAATCTACCTGAATGCAAAAAGTAGTTGTGATAATATGTACGGTTTTACTAACAGGTGTCAAAGTTGCAAAATTGTGCTTAGGCATTGAGATTTGTTTTACCCTTAGGCGTGAACGAGTCTATTGGCGCATGGTTTTATGTTCTATGAGATTCTTTCTTGACTCAAAGAGCTTTTGGTTTCCTAGAAACCCCAGACTCCCTACCTATGAGTACACCAAAGCAAAGACGAGCGGTCACACACACTTTCTGATATTTTAAATTCTTCCATGTATCTGACTGTTAGAGCACAAAGGACCCAAAACCAGATTTTTCATTCCAGGAAGGTTGGCGTTCCTCTGAAGTGACATGGGGCTTATGTTATGCAGCAGTTTTATGCAAATAACTCTTGGTATGGTTCTAACTTCACTAATGTCTTCCTTGTTATGACAGTGGAATGTACTACAAACAATCGATAGTTCCTAAGAAATGAACAACCAGGGGGTGAGGAGATCATTGATTGTCACCTTATATGAGTCATTACAAAAAATGTGTTATGGATTCCAAAAATGTGAATGGGCTTAGAGATGTGTTTAACCCCTTCCCACCCAGCCCTAGTGGCCCTTTAACATGGTCTCAATGGCTGGGGGGGGCAATCACTGTCATTGGCTGTCACAGTGGTCCCGTTGTCTCCCAATTGCTACTAGAGACTAGGAGATGTCTATAACAGCTCAGTGACTGCGCTGAGAAACCTCCATTGCCCTTGGACACATGCGCACATCGTATAGGCGTTAAAGCCCACCCTCTTTGCCACCACACATGTAAGTTATGTGGGTGGCAAGAGGTTAACAGTGGCTATACAGACTTCAATAAATGATCAATTTGTTTTCTGATGAATCTCTTCCAATAAGAATAATCGATCTATAGTTGACAACCGAGATGACACACACAGGGAAGCAGATTTCAGGTAACAGTTTGAAGATGTGATCATAAGTTATGAATTTCATCTTTGTTTTCCCCATGCAAGCTCATTTTCTGATTGAATTGCATTCATATTCAGCATCTCAGTGCTGCTAATTGATGCAGCGGGATTGATAATATTCCAAAAAACAAAAGAGGGTATAAGGGCGTTCAAGGGTGGTTTGCTGGTTTTTACATATCATCAAATAGATACACCAAGTATTCATATAAAAAACAGTGATAACTTTATTGTAAAAAATTGGGGTAACATTAAAACATGTGCAATCCATAGTACATCGACAGTGTTGAATCAAGAAAATACTGTCAAGTATGTTGATACAATTACCCGTTTCGCAGTTACACACCGCTTCTTCAGATTATCATGTTCACTTAAGACAACTATGAGAGAGAGAGATTAATATTATATCCCTTGCGCAAGAGACTATCTTATATGATATTTATTATCTATAAAACATGTTATACCCCACTCAATTTAAATGGGGTCAGAGGGTCCTGTTTGCATGAGATGTTAAGGGGACTGTCAGGGTGCCAAGAGACCAGACCACACGAAGATGCAAGTAAAATAAAGCAGTTTATTAGAGCAACAACAATAAACGCACAGCAAGAGTGAGGAGCGAAATTAGGAACAGCCGGGGTCAAGTCCAGAGAGGGTAGTCATCCAAGCCGGGATCAAGAATAGAAGCAGACAGTCATCCAAGCCAGGGTCGAGTCCAGAGGCTGTAGTCTGCCGATGCCGGGTCGTCTACCGATGCAGAATCGAGAGCCAGGAAAGTCTTTAGCCAAGCCATGTCATGCACGGAGGAACACGGAGCATAGAAGACTGCTAGCAGTGATGCACCTTGGTGCACAAACACAAGGGCAAGGGCTGCAAGCCAACAGGTGATATATATAGTCAGGTGTGTGACATCATCACTGAGCGACACCCAGGCAGCAGGGAAAGTGATGATGCAAACAGAGTTTATAAAAGACAGCAGTCTGCACATGTCCAAGATGGCTGCCAACAGGAAGGCAAGGTAAGACCTTGACAGGGACACATGGTTTAACGAAAATTATTTAGGTACCGAAAGTCTATCATAGATACCATTAACACAGATTATCAAATGCAAGTTGTTCAAGACCCCTTGATGTCTGTCCTAGGGAATGTAGATGAGGAATTGTCTCCTAATGAGATAAGGGTGCCAATATCCAGGCCTTTGTACCTTGCTTGAAAAATCACTGGGGTTGATTTACTAAAATTGGAGAGTGCAAAATCTGGTGCAGCTGTGCATGGTAGCCAATCAGCTTCTAAATTTAGCTTGTTCAATTAAGTTTTGACAATAAACCTGGAAGCTGATTGGTTTCTATGCAGAGCTACACCAGATTTTGCACTCTCCAGTTTTTTAGAAAATCAGCCCCAAAGTAATGAAGTGGGCATAGACTTGTGAGCCCATGTCTATTTGCCCCTTCTTAAGAAGTGTTTGATATACCAACACATAGATACTCTAGATTGGGGTTTCTCAACCAGGGTTCCTCCAGAGGTTTTCTGGGATTCCTTGAGCAATTAGCAATTTCTACCTCTCAGATAAGTTTCCACTTACACCATTGATCTTTTTAGCTATCTGTAAGGGGGTAATTTATCCCAATGTCCACAAGTGTAAGGAACATTCTTTCCACTGACCATCATACTAATGTATAATGAGTTGTAGATATAGTCATTTTTAGCAGGGGTTCCTTGAGATTGGAAGTTTATTTCAAGGGTTCCTCTGTGTTGAAAAGGTTTAGAAAGTAGGCCCTAGATCAATTTAAATGGCTATGGGAACCTTGGTTCTCTGTCCCTGATCTCCCTGTTGTGAGGGCCAAGCAGTGGTCCAGCTCTTAAAGAGGCAGAAGGGCGTCAATGGGCCCAGAAGCTGAAGTCCTCCAGTTTGTCCAGTGAGGGAAAGGCAGGGGTCATTGATGTGGGGTCACCCAGCTTTGAGTACCGATACAGATCCCTGGAAGGGGGAATCGATGATTGGGGATCAGAAGTGGAGGCTGAGCGGGACTGGGGAACTGAAGGAAGAAGAAGTCCTGCAAATTCCAGTTCACTAAGTGAAGAAACTGAAGCAGCGATTATTTAAATAAGGTATGCAAGGAAGTTTGGATTCTGTGAGGCCTATGCCACAAGGATCACAGACCTATCCCCAACCTACACCTATGCTCGGGCTCGAGCACAGAGTGATGCCTACTCTAAACTGATCTCAAAAGTGGAGACCCCTTATGCCCCACCTGGGAGAGGAGACAGGCAGAAAATTCCCAGGTTCTCTCAGTTTCAATGACTCCTCCAGAGGAAGGTGGCCATGGAATATGGATACGATTATTCATATGCTCACCAGTAGATAATGGAGGAAATTGAGAGTAAGAGGGTGGCTTGGTGAGAAGGAGCTGTTTGGGACTTCCCCAAGCCGCATCAGAACCATTCCAGGCCTTAGCTGTGGGACACCTTCCTGTCCATGAAGGAGAACTGGAATCTCGAGCGGTCGATATACATTGATTGAGTGGTGGTCAACTGCCCAGATGGAAAAGGCCAAGCCTGGGCCATCAGAATTCTGAGTCCTAAAGGCAAGATCGTCCACATACCTCATCCTGACCACTACTACTGAGCTATGCTGAGGTCTTGGTTCAACTGAAAGAGTTTGAGTTGCAAAGGGGCTACTGAGCCGAAGAGTTCTATTGTTACAATGTTGCTGTTGGGGCTAGGAGCCCTCTTCGTGAATCCACTTTCCCTTCTATTCTTGCAAAGAAGATGGGATCATCGAAACTGCCATTGTTTCATCACCTGGGAGAAAAGAACTTCTGCCACAGAGGAGGTAAACGCCTAGTTCACAGAGACACCTTGCTAGAGGATAATTTGTGAAGATCTTTTGGGCCATTTCTGTCAATAATATGGCACTTTTCCACTGCAAGTACCGGCTTGGCTCCACTCGGCACTGCTTGGCCCAGCTCGGTTCAGTTTGCTTTTCCACTGCGTGGTACGAGTCGGCACCTTTCAGCACTGTATAGGCTCTACTGAGGTCAGTTTTGTTTTAGTAGTACTAAGTAGTAAGTGGGTGGGATTACAACGATTCTCTGACCAATCACTGGCTAGTAGTGACAAACAATCAATGCTGCATGCAAAGGATTGTGGGATATGGTATCGGTACGGCCTTCTTGGAACCCCAACCGAGGTGGTACTGTTTAAGCGAGCCGTACCAACACCGTACCATGTAGTGGAAAAGCGCTGCTGTACCAAACCGTACCGAACCGTTCTAACCTGTACCATGCAGTACCATGCAGTGGAAAAGCGCCAAACCAAGCCAAACCGATCTGTACCATACCGTGGAAAAGCGCCAATAGAGATACTGAGAAAGGACACTTTGCGAAGACACTTTATTTACAGGACACTGCAAAGATTCCTTTGGAACAATGGGCCAGAGTAATGTTGAAGAGAAATTTAGTGCAAGTTGCAACCTTGTGAGAAAAAGGTAGTGGCTTATTGTCTCTTCAGAGAGAGGGGTGCCAGAGTGAAGGATCCCTTGAAGAGTTCTTACAGACACTCACAAGTAGGCAAGCTTTGCAATAATAGACTGCCACCAGGAGATGTGTTGTCTCGGTGTTGCAGAGAGGACACTGTGAACACCGGTCGGGTGGATCCGCACTTCATCATCCAAACTTGTGGGTCTGACTAGAATGGGAAAGAGTCAGTGCCCTGGTGATTGAGAGGGACTGTGCCTAGTGCTAGTCATATGGTTCCCAAATGGAACAAGTATGGAAATGTTCAGTTAGTTAGATTGGCAGGTTGTTCTGTTTGTCTATTACAGGAACACAACAGGACGACGAGTCAAGCGTGCCCTTAGGGGGCTGGATGCATCAGATGATTCTACGAGAAAGCTAATGCTGTAGATTCTTCAGATGAGAAGGTCGCCTCTGCGGAGAGGGCAGTCTCACTGTGAGTGTTGCAGGTGTCAAGACTGCTGGAATTTCTGGATTTGTAGACACTGGAACTAAAGGTTGAGCGTTCAATATGGCCATGACTTCAGCCATAAGTGTGGTGAGAACTTCATGTGTAAGGCGAGCAGAGCCAACCTTTGGAAACATGGCATCCAGAATGCGACGAGCGACTCTAATCATCCTCTCCCAAGCTCCTCCCATATGTGACGCACGAGGAGGATTGAAGGCCCAAGTGCATCTTTGATCTTGAAGATAAGCACTTGTCTCAGAGTCTTCTGTAAAAATTCCTCAACTTCTTATAGGCCCCAATAAAGTTTGGGCCTCGATCTTAGCGAAGTTGCTTCTCGGAGATCCTCGGATAGAGAAAAATCTTCTTAAAGCATTGATAAAGCTCGAGGTAGAAAGAGAATTAATCACTTCAATGTGTACTGCTGTAGTACTCATGCAAGAGAACAGAACAGCTCATCGTTTACTTTCTGCACTGCTTCCTTTGGTCCGACAAGAGGATATGTTCCAGGGACACAAGACATCTAGGCCAACATGAGTGAATGGTGGGTCTGAAGCAAGTCTATCTGTAGGTAAATCTGACATCTTTTGCTCTTCAAGTTTTCCTCTAATTTTCCTGCAGATTACACATTTGTGGATAACACTGGAGACTAGTTGTTTACTTCCTATGATCCATAATCCATCCAGCTGACCGAATTGCTCCCTCAGTGAAGTGGCCACCCTGATGTACAACTTGCTTATTATAGTGTCTTACTAACAGAAATGAAATGTGATGATTCTTGGGCATAATAAAGGGGTGTTTCTCTTCGACAGTCATATCAACTGTTGGCAAGCGACCTCCAATTCCTATCACTCCAGCCTCGTCAAATATAGGGTTCGGTTTTTTGAGTAGACTGTGTTTTTTCGAGATCTTTTCTCCTTTAAGAAAACACTTGATGTCTTTTTTGAAAACTTCTTGCTGAACACCTCTGATTATGATGATTTTGGCTTGCGTAAGAGGATTGCTGTTACAATTGTCAGTCTTTGTCAGTTAGTGTGCTTGAGGACAGCCGCTAGTATAGGTCTAGTCCCATGATTGGCTGGATTTATATCTGCACTGATGTAGTGCCACTAATCTGGGCATGTGGACTTTCTGATGCGTGTCAATGTTTGACACGTACATGTAGAATCTTCTCAAAGCATTGTGAATATATCCTAACACAATCTTGCTTTCTGTGTAAAACTTCACTGTATGAATTTCAATGTCCAGTTCAGGAATGATCAAGTCTGCCATTTCCACTGCTAAGACAGAAGCACAAAGCTCTAAGCGTGGAACAGTGTGACGTGGAGCTAGTTTGGACTTTCCCATGATGAACCCAACATAACTTTGTCCTTCAAAGTCCTTTACTCTAAGGTAGGCTACAGCTGCTATAGTCATAGTGGATGCATCTGAGAATACACACGATTCTCTTTGCTTCGTGGCAGACAAAGAAACAGGGACATATGACCTTTGGATGATGGGTTGTTCAAGCTCTATCAATGAGTTCCTCCACAACTTCCACTGCATTTCTTTCTCCTTAGGTAGTGTGTCCCATTCACTTTGTTCATGTTCAGTAGCAATCTCTCCCATTTTGGCAAATCAAAAGCCTTAAGAATAACAAGCAGACACCAAGGCTTTTTAGCACCATATATCTGAGCTTGGAGGCTGATCTGGAGGTGTCTGCTTGTTATTCTTAGGGCTTTTGATTTGCCAAAATCTGGTGAGTGGATCCCCAAGAGGGCTTGTTGCAAGCACTGGGCACCTTTTTTTTTGTGTGGAGCACGAATATCAGCACTTTAACTATAAGTGGACTATTCACCCCTTTTTGGACTGCACCTTATTTCTAAATCAACTTATCTGCCCATTTTGTCACTTTATATTTATTGTATTTATTTGAACTTTAATCATATATGTGGCACATTATTAATATATTTTTTATATTCATTTATGAGTATATCATTTTTGCACTTATGCACTTTTATTAGATGATTATAGTGCACTTCATGCATTTGTATGAATTTTATGAGTATACTATTTTTTAGCACTGTTGCACTTTTATATTAACTTAGTAGTGCACCTTATATTTATATTTATCTACCTGATAGCTCTGTTTTAATATTGTAATCTTAAACTAACACTGTACTAATGACACTGGCTGGGAAGGCAATGAAGGGGTTAACTGTGTTCCTAACAAGTGTAATGTGTGTAATGTGTGCTGCTTTTACTTACTGATCTGGCTGTTTTTCCTCTCTGCTTTTCATGGAGAAGAAACAGCCAGATCACTGTTCAGTGTACACAGAGTTCTGTGTGTTTGTAAACACAGAACTCTTTGTGTGTGATTGGTCACAGCCGATCAGCAGGTTTCAGAGGAAATCATTGGCTGAAATCTGCTGCCAAACTTGTGCTGTGTCCAATAAAAGCACGGTCGGCAGGGGCATGTCCATGTGTGCCCCAAACCCAGAAGAAAGCAGGCAATGTACATGAGCCTGCACCTGCCACCTGCTCGCTGTATATTTACTGTGAGGGGTTGGCAGGAGGTTAATTACTGAAAGATGATATATGGTTGTGAATGTTTTATTTGTTTAAAAAATGAAAAATAAATATATGGAAAGAAAAATTACAAATTCCTCTCCCATAGACTTTAATAGGATTAGGTTCTATTGCTCGGGGTTTGTGGATTTTCCATTGGGTTAACTGAACGTCCTACGTATCAAACTTTGCCCAATTCACTCATCCCTACCTATCAGCTATTAGATTCTTAAAGAGAAAGGTAATTTTTTTTCTTAAATAACAAACACGTCTGTACACTCCTGCCCTGTACAATGGCGTTCCTGGCCTCTTCTCTCTGTCCAGTGCACCCATGGCTTCCCATGGGAGCACGCCTGTGTGCTCACTCCTGAGCCCAGTGCCATCTTAAGAGCATTATAGGCCCCCAGACAATGCAGTGCACTGGGGCCCTGCCTACACAATCACCCACGAGAATAAAAATACAAATTATCGATAAGGCGATATTTATTGGTACAGCAGTGCCAGGCTAATGACAGCTTCGAAGTTTGGTGGCTGGGTCCGGTGAACACACACACAGAAGGGAGTCAGACTCAACTGTCCTATGTGTGCCTGTTCCCATGGAGGTGGACAGGCATTCCTGCAGTTGTGTGCTCCCCCTCCATGGCCCAAGTGGCCTGACAGCAGCGCAGGGCTGACAGGCGCTTGCCACCTGCTAGGTTCGGCGGTGGGATGCACACGGGAATCGGGACTAATGCTTGGCTGGGGCTGGGTCGCTGGACAGGTGGGGTCCCCAGGGCAAGTGGGGCCCCCTGGCAACTTCCCAGTGTGCCCATTTGGTAAAATGGCCCTGCCCAAACCCAGCTGCTGCGTCCGTTGACACAGACAGTGGGACTCGGCCCCGCCACCCTTCCCTCTCCACTGGCTTTGATTGACAGCACTGGGAGCCAATGGCTCCCAATTCCCCAGCAAAGCCAGGGAGACCCGAAGTGAGGGAAGAGAAGAGCTGCAGATGTGCACAGCACTGGATTGAATGAATGGCTCAGGTAAGTAAAAGGGGGGGGGGGGTTGAGGGAGGGATGCCGATGCCTGAACATTTTTTTATCCTAATGCAAGGTATGCCTTAAGGTAAAAAATGTTTAGGCTTTAGAACCATTTTAAGTCATAACTCCTTCTCTTTTAGCTGTCAGCACTCAGAAAACTTCAAAAAGACTCAGCGATGAATCCCGTTACATAACAAAGTTTCCAGTGTTGGTATGCAATGTCTGACAGATAATATTCTGGGAACTTCAATGTAATGTGCATATGGCCAGAGATGCCTTCTATGGAAGAAAGGAGACATTTGCATAGAACAGGGCGCGGCGCGGTAGGGGCTCGGCTTACTGGTAATGCTGCGTATTCTCGCTCTGCCCTGTGGCTGCAGTGATGTCAATGCTGATCACACAGATTGCAAACCTCCGAACATACAGAGATTGCATCACAGCCATGAACATGAACACAAGTCAGCAATTATCATTTACAATGTAGTTTGTAAACCGCAGAAAAAGGCGGCACACCCCTTATAACACAGCTACACTTACCAGCACAATGCAGGGGCCAAACATACTGCTAGAAATTTGCTGCAAGGCTTAAAGTAGATCAAAAGTCAGTCAATAAAAAAAACTAATTAAAAAAAGCTTTAAAATTAAATGCAATTTCAAAAGGGGGTTTAACCCTTTCTCTGCCAGAATCATTTTATTGGAGCTTTTCTTTTTGCGTATATTAAATAATTTTAGGTCTAAAGATTACTTAAAACCCCCACACATTATGTATTTTCGGAAAGCAGACACCTCGGAGAATAGAATAGCCGTAGTTCCAATTTTAAAGTAATTGTAAAGTAACGTTTTTTTTTTTTTAAAAAAACAAACATGTTATACTTACCTGCTCTGTGCAGTTGTTTTGCACAGAGTGGTCCAGATCCTTCTCTTCCTGCGTCGCTCTTCTGTGCTCCTGGCCCCTCCCACTTGTTGAGTGCCCCCACAGCAAGCAGCTTTCTATGGGGGCACCCCAGCCGAGTCACAGCTCCCTTTGTCCATTCAAACATGGAGCTGCGACCCGCCCCTACACCCTCTCTCTCCTGGTTGGCTGACTGACTTTGATTGACAGCAGTGGGAGCTACTGTCTTAGGCAATGAGGAGGGGAGTCCTGGGCAGTTGAGAAACTCCTGCAACATCGCTGGATAAAAATGGGTTTAGGTAAGTATTAGAGAGACTGAGGAAGGCTGCTGCACACAGCAGGCTTTTTTATTCTAAACTCCACTTTCGTGGGGGAAAAAAATAGCAAATAACGAAAAAACAATATAGTGTATACAATTGCGACACAAATCATATTGTAATTGAATGTTATTAAAAATTACCTTTCCTTTTCTATCTGCAGTCGCTGTAATTCTCTGAAAATGCAATGCAATATGGCCACTTGGAGCTATTCTGTACAGAGAATGTATACTGACCACACCCCAGAAACATAATTTCCTGCTTGTGTGATTGGCTCAATAATTTCCCCAGAAGTCTGCACTAAGATACAAGTCAGATTTCTGGCATCCCCTGGAACAAAAATTTCATTTTTGGTGAGATACTCCCAATAGGAACACGTCTGAAGGGATGCAGGCCCAGCAGCTTTCCTCATTAGTGCCCTGCAGCTGCACAGCTGATAGAAAATTATGAAACCCCTCCCATTAGACCCACTCAGCACAGAGGAACAAACATTGATTTCTTCAGAATAACAAAAGGTAGAAATCTGCAACAAAGGCTGTTACATTCCTTGCAATGTACAGAGATCATCCAGAAGGGAATGTTTTTTTCTCAACAAAAGTGAAGTTATGCTTTAAAGCATAGACTGCATTAAAATAAAAAAACCTTCGGCCTTTACAATCCCTGTAACGTCATATCAGCCCTCAAAAATTCCACTCGCCTGCTCGCATTTTGTGAGTGGAATGATGAGGATGGCCAGTAAGGGCTGTGCTGTAAGAAAAGGGTGGACCTGGGGCGCAGAGCAGTGCGCCCTGAGCCCACCCATTGTGTGACAATAGTGAATGAATATTCGCTATTGTCACACTGATCCTCCTTCTGATCCTCCTCCTGGCCAATCAGGAAGCAGACCCGTTTCCTGATTGGCTGAAAGGCGAACAATTGCCATTGGCCAAGGAGAAGGAGGAGGACTCGGGAGATGCGTAGGATTGAGGAGAAGCCGTTGCTGCATCAGGTAAGTCCTCGCTGGTTTCTCTGCACGCTGTGGTCACTCTGCATTTAAGGGGACATGCTGTGGGCACTCAACATTGAAATGGGGCACGCTGTGGTCACTCTGCATTTAAGGGGACATGCTGTGGGCACTCTACATTGAAAGGGGGCACGCTGTGGTCACTCTACATTGAAAGGGGGCACGCTGTGGTCACTCTAAATTGAAAGGGGGCACGCTGTGGTCACTCTGCATTTAATGGGGCATGCTGTGGGCACTCTGCATTGAAAGGGGGCATGCTGTGGTCACTCTGCATTTAAGGGGGCAAGCTGTGGTCACTCTGCATTGAAAGGGGGCACGCGGTGGTCACTCTGCATTTAAGGGGGCACACTGTGGTCACTCTGCATTGAAAGGGGGCACGCTATGGGCACGCTGTGGTCACTCTGCATTTAAGGGGGCATGCTGTGGTCACACTGCAGTGAAAGGGGACACACTGTGGGCACTCTGCATTTAAGGGGGCACGCTGTAGGCACTGTAAAGTTGTTGTAGTTGTTGTTAATATTTTTTTGTAACTTAATTCTGAATAAAACATTAAACAGTGTAATTTTATGAGATATTTTACGAGGGCAAGTTTAGGGGCGAAGCAGGGTAGGGTTTGGGTGGGGCAGCAAGTGGGGAGTAACTCTTAAGGCCTGGCTAGTAGCTCATGACTTGAAATTTTGAGCCCTGGTCATATGATATTAGTTATATAACAATTTCTATAAACATGCCACAAACCGTTAATACAGTGCACACAATGCTTCAAATCAATAAATAAATATGGTAAAATCATGAAATTTGTATAATCAAATGAAGAAAAAGAAAGAATCTGTGCTATCATGCAGAGAAAAGGTTGTAAAAACAAAGTCGATAGAAAATATAATAAATAAAACGTCCCCAGCAATCGATAAGTTAAAACATGGTGTTTATCATGTGTACATCCTATTGTTTCCCCAGTGACAACGTCCCATATGACGAAACATATGTCAGGTGGAGGAAGTAGTGGAGACGTCAGCATGCCCCCTGGGGCGTTTGGGTGAGATTGTATACCGAATGCCTGTGTTTTTATTGATTTTGTAAGTAGATATTGTCCTTTTAATAAATCTATTTTACCAACGGATGTTGCGCAATGAGGCTCTCTTCCCTCTTTTTTCTTTATATATTACGTCCCGTGTGATCTTGTGGGAATAATTTATCTGGTGGAGGGACATTGGGGTAAGGTGATCGTGTCCAAGGGTTTGAATATCTATAGGGGCCCTCTAGCTGGTAATCGCTTTACCTACTTTCCATACCTACAGTGAGGAGTATACTAAAGCAAGGTCAGACCCTAATAAGGTCTTACATTACGGTAAGAGGCTTAATTATACCTTTTAACCTGAGAATGCAGCATGAGTGGGTGACCACCTACAGCTCTTGTACACATGAGGAAGACCATGTTTTAACATATCAATTGCTTAGGACTTTTTATTTAAAGAGGTTGTAAACCCCCCAAAAAAAAATGAAAAAAAAAAAAAAAACCCTGTAAGACAAAGGCATAATGAGCTAGTGTACATCGCCTACTGGCTCAATATGAAATACTTACCTTAGAACGAAGCCCCCGCAGTGCCGCCCGCTCACCGGTGACACCGCCGACATGTTCGGCCGTCCTGCTTCCTGGTTCGCGTCCTCCGGCAATCTGATTGGCCGGAGGCACGATGACATTTCATGCACGCGGGAGCCGCCATTCACGGCACAGGGCTCTGAAGAAACGGCACGGTTTGGCCGTTCTTTCAGAGCGCATGTGCCAATGACATCATCAGCTGCATGAAATCTAAATATCTCCTAAACGGTGCAAGTTTAGGAGATATTTACAGTACCTATAGGTAAGCCTTATTAAAGGCCTACCTATAGATAAAAGTTATAAGCGTTGGTTTACAACCACTTTAATATATTTTTGGATCCTTTCTTTTTCTTTTTTTGACTATATAAATTTGATGATTTTTCCATTATTTATTCATTTGAAGCACGTTGTGCACTTTATTAACAGTGACTAATCACAGAGATTAGTACACAATAAATGGCTAAGAATGGAAGTCATATATTGTGTACAATTACCATGTGATCTGCTGTGATTGGCCTTATCTTTTATATTTGACCAGATAATATATTGTATTGCATTTGTGTGGCCTAAAATTAACTTTAGTGTATTTTATTTTGGAATTCTGCGATTGATAAACCAATGCACTAATATCATATGATCTACAAAAAACGACTGCACGCGGTGTGAAAATAAACGATATGATGATCAACGGTAAGTGATTTTTAATATTACTGACAGCTGCATTCGAAAATATTGCACATAACAATATTATATAACAAATAAGAAAAGACCTTGTTTTGCTGTCAAAACATATGTTCACAGTATAAAACAATTCCTATAAACATGCCACATACTTTTAACAGCTATAAAACCTTCAACTCTTCTGGGAAGGCTGTCCCCAAGGTTAAGGAGTGTGTCTATGACCATTCTTCCAGAAGCACATTTGTGAGGTCAGGCACTGATGTTGGACGAGAAGGCCTGGCTCGCAGTCTTACCCAATTTTTTTGTCAACTATAAAAGCTGAAGATGCACCAAGTAAATAGATACCCAACATGTCAAACCTTAAATTTGCGTGTGCCCGTGAAATGGTGCCAAACTTCAGTACACTATATTTTCCATAGACGACACTTTTAAAGCCCCCTATAGGTCATCAGTTTAGCGTTACAAAGGAGGTCTGGTGCTAGAATTATTGCTGTCACTACAGCATGCGCATGCGTAGCGATATGTAACGTGTATTGCAATCAACGTTTTAAGGCGTAGACGCTCTGATGCATGAGTTTACATTTGTAAATGCGTATATGTGGAGGGGTCTCAATTTTTATTTTTTTTTTTTTAAAGGGGAGGATGTGCTTTATGTGCTTGGGTGTAATTTTAATTTTTAACAATAAAAAAAAAAATGTTTTACTTAACTTTTTATTCACTACATAGAGGACAAAATGTGATGTGATGGTTTTTATGGTGACACGTTCTATATATTGAGACATCTGGGGTCTAAAACACCCCACATGTCTCCCCTGTGCTCCACTAAATGTAATGCAATGCACATTGCATAACATTACATTCTTTCCTGGCCTTGATGGCCGGGGAAACTGTCAACGGTGACCCGGGAGTGACGTCATACTGTACACGTCACTTCCAGGGCAGAAACATGAAGGGTAGAACTGTGGAATCTCCTCCCTCACCTCTTCCTGGTGGCACCTGATACATGCCGGGGGGACACAGGCCGGGTTTGTGGAAGCATTCCGGCGGCAGCCCGGGCACCAGAACGCAATTTCTTGACGCCATGGCGACCTGGCATCTAGGATTTGTCGAGCCCTGCTCTATGGAGAATACAGAGTATTGAAGTTTGCCATCATTTTGTGGGAATGGGAATTTTAAAGCTTAACACATTGGGTTTCTATTTACTCAGGGCAACCTCATCCTTTATATTTTACCAACAATTGGGTAATAAATTGCATCTGTGTGCTCTAAGATGAACTTTAGTGTGTTTTTTTACTGAAAGTTTGTGCTTGATAAACCGTTGCACAAATATCATGTGGAAACGCCAACATTTTATTCTCCAGGGTCTCTACCTAAAATACATCATGTTTTTGGGGTTTAACTAATCTTTAAGCCTAATAGTTTTTTTATACTTTTATGCAAAAAAAAAAAAAGGCAAACATGGCTCTGGCAGGGAAAGGGTTAAAGCTTATTTTTCAGCAATTCACAGGCATTAACAATTTTGAGGCTTGACATTTTTAGTATCTATTTACTCAACGCAACTTTTTTTATTTTTGTAGCACCCCCTGCCCTGGGTTGGTTACATTTAATATGTAACTCTGCTGTATCCAGCCAGGCTGCAATTTACTTTTTAGGTCTGATCCAGTTTATCCCAGGGGCATACATACAGGCGTCACCATTGCGACCTGGCCCCATGCTCTAGGAGGCCCCTGCAGCCTCCCTGTATGCTTGGATGGGAGAGTGGCAGGGGCGGCGGCATGTAGAGGAACCGATCGCACTGTGTAGCTGCTAAATGCCGGCTTCTCCTCCTCTCAATGAAGGGCATTGGTTTTTTCACATGCTGCTTCCACCGCCACCCTATTGCTGTCCTGCTACCCCAGGCTCCTGTGTGCTTTGTGCTTACCTGGCCCCCTTCTCCACCCGCCCCCCCCCCCCTCGCCGCACTGCCGGGTTTCCCCCTTCCATCTCCTGCTGCAGGGAATCTGTCAGGATGGAGTACAGGGAAGGAGCCAGTAAATGTGTCATTTACCTGCCCCTTTCTTGTTTTAACCACTTCAGCCCCGGAAGGTTTACCCCCCTTTCATGACCGGGCCATTTTTTGCAATACAGCACTGCGTTACTTTAACCGATAATTGCGTGGTCACTCGATGCTGTACACAAATAATAAAATCCTTTTTTCCCCACAAATAGAGCTTTCATTTGGTCATATTTGATCACCTCTGCTGTTTTTATTTTTTGTGCTATAAACAAAAAAAGACCAACGCAGTATATCTGCGTGTTGCGGTCCAATAAATGAATAGAGTCAGTGATTCATACCAATCACTGGCCTTTTATTGTTTTTTTTTTTTTTTTATTCATTCATAACTGGGGTATAGTAAAATGTGTGTACTATATCTCAGGTTATGAATGATGGGGAAGCTCTGTACAGGCGGTCCCCGGGTTACAAACAAGATAGGGACTCTAGGTTTGTTCTTAAGTTGAATTTATTTGTAAGTCGGAACAGGTACATTTTTTATCTGTAGCTCCAGCCAAAAGACACATTTTTAAGTTTTTTGGATAGCATAGGGAAGGGTTAACACCCCTGTACCATTTGTTTTGCTGTCTGTACCCCTGTTCAGAAGATTTCACCTCACTTTCTGTCCCTGTGACAATTGGATTTTGAACATTTTGGGTTGTTGTGGAAATAAGGATTAGTGATAAAGCTGCAGTGGAGACACCTTTTTCCCATGAGAACTCTTAGGGCTCTTTCACACGGGCGTTCCTTTTTTTTTTGCCCGATCAGGTCCTTTTTTTTTTTTTGTAACGGACACGGATGACACTTGTGTCATCCGGTCCGTATGTCCGTTTTTCATTCCATCCGTTTGCGGATGAAAAACTGACATTAAGCATGTCTATGTAAATACGGATGTCTGCGGATGACACCACTGACATCCGTTTTTGCTTCAGTTCCGTTTTTTGAAAGGAAGAAAAAATAGGGTTCTCCTCCGTTCAAAAAAACTGAACTGAACTGACAAAAAACGGATGTCAGAGGATGATCATCCGATGACATCCATATTTACATAGAGATACATTATGTCAGTTTTTCATCCGCAAACGGATGGGATGAAAAACGGACATACGGAACGCCCGTGTGAAAGAGCCCTTACAGGAGTGAATTTCCCTTCCTAGGGGGAGATTTCTCCTCACTTCCTGTTGTCTCTCTCCGTTTGTAAGTCGGATGTTTGTAACCTGGGGACCGCCTGTACAGAGCTATTTCTGTTCATTCATTCTGAGCTGAGGTTGCAGAGAAAGGGACTGATTAATCTGTTCTCAGTCCGTTTCTCTTTCTCAAAAGTGAGACATCGGGGGTGATATTTCACCTAAGCCCCCCCCCCAATGGGGGTCCTAAAATGTGCAAAAAAAATTAACTTGCAAAAAAAAAATTGTAAAAAAACGTTTTAAAAAATATAACAATGAAAATAAAAATGACTGACACCAGTGAAGGAACTATCAGGGTCGCAAAGGTTACACTTGAGATTGAGCCCTGGCATTCAGCCACCATGGGGGACCCCAAGATGGCAGGAAGTTGGCCCGCTGCAGGAACATAATAAAGGGTTCCACAATGGGAGTAACGGGTCTGGGATTAGAGGGAAGGGCCCTGCTCGGGGGCCAGTGGGGCCCTTCATGGTTTCTTGCACTGGAGCCCTGAAGGTTCTAGTTACATCACTGGTTTATCCCCAAACATGGGGGCTGATGATTCCTTCTGCCGCATCTGGAAGAGTGTTCCAGAAACAGTGTGGGAGTATCAGTTCCTGGGTTGTGAATAGGTATCTGACCCTAACCAATCCCTGTAAGGCAGACCCAGAAGTTGTGGCTGGGGAAAAGATAAATGTTTGGGGGGATCAGGTTTCTCTCTCCTGGGGTCTTCCCCCCTAGGAGGCAGCATGTGTGTGTATCGGGGATGTTACTGCTGCTAAGCCTCAGCAGGTGCCATACGCTGGGGGCCTGGAAAATACTACCTGTAGAAGCTGGGCTGGAGAGGGAAACCTAAAACTAAAGAGTGTTGCAGGGGAGCCGGACAGGAGCTGTCATCTGGAAATTGTGACTAGGACCTTTTGTTTTGTTCGAAGTTCCAAGTGCTGAAGTGTTTTAGGGTAGGACACTAGAGATTGTTGCTTCTCTCAATGGGTCTCAGGTTAACTGGCTGTCCAGTTACAGGATTTCTGATTCATAAAATATATTTTAACCACTTTACCCCCACTCACATTGCTGCTACTGCCGCAATGTGGCTCGTTATCGTCCAGCGACGTAGACCTACGTTGCTGGACTCCTCCCCTTGTGGGCGGCGCGCGCGCGCCGCTGGAGGCTCCCTCCCGCTGTATTCAGTCACAGCAGGAGTCGGGGCCAGGGGAGGAGCGGTGGTGATCACCGCCGCTCTTCCCTGATCGCCGGGGATCTTGTGTGGAAATCCGCCCGCTTGTGTTTACACAAGCGGGCGGATCTCCTAAGTGACAGGCAGGGTCAGATTGCAGGGTTCAGCATAGCTGAACTTGCGATCTGTCCCTGTGTCACTCAGTCCCCTCCCCCCACACACATCAGTAAGCACCAGGCATACATTAACCCCTCCCTCTCCAATAAAAATTAACCCCTTCCCTGCCAGTGTCATTTTTACAGTAACAGTGCATATTTATAGCACTGATTATTGTAGTAATGTCACTGGTACCCCCAAAAGTGTCAAAAATGTCAGTCAAGGGTCCGATCTGTCCGCCGCAATGTCGCAGTCCCGCAAAAAAAATCGCAGATCGCCGCCATAACTCGTTAAAAAAAAAACACCAAAAATGACAGAAATCTTTCCCTTAGTTAGTAAACGCAATAACTTTTGCGCAAACCAATCAAAATACGCTTATTGCGATTTTTTTACCAAAAATATGTAGCAGAAAACAAATTGGCCAAAAATGATAAAAAAATTTGATTTTTACATTTTTTTTTTGGGGGGGGGGGGGAATTTCATATAAAAGAATGTGAAAAATATTGTAATTTTTTCAAAATTGTTGCTTTTTTTTGTTTATAGCGCAAAAAGTAAAAATCGCACAGGTGATCAAATACCACCAAAAGAAAGCTCTGTTTGTGGAGAAAAAAAGGACATAAATTTAATTTGGGTACAGCGTTGCACGACCGCGCAATTGGCCATTAAAATAACGCAGTGCCGAATCGCAAAATATGGCCTGGTCAGGAATGGGGTAAAACCTTCCAGTCATAAAGCGGTTAAAAATAAGCTCATTGAGAATTTTTTTGTCAAAGACATGTAGCTAAATACATTTTGGCCTAAATATCTGACAAAAATTGAATATATTGGATATTTTTTAACTGTGAAAGTAGAAAAATATTGTTATTTTTTCAAAATTGCTGTTTTTTTTTATTAATATCGCAAAAAATTAAAATCGCACAGGTGATCAAATACCACCAAAAGAAAGCTCTGTTTGTGGGAAAAAAAGGACATAAATTTCGTTTGGGTACGGCGTTGCACGACCGCGCAATTGTCAGTTAAAGTGGCACAGTGCCGAATCGCAAAAAGTGGCCTGGACGGAAGACAGCAAAATACTCCGGTGGTAAAGTGGTTAAAAATGAACATTTTAGTATATGCAAAATAAAAATAAAAAGAAAGCGGAGGGGTTAAAGTCGGTTGGTAAGGATGATTTCTCCTGTGCTCTGAGGATGACTCTTATCTGTAGATAATGCAGACCTGCGGTATAATTGACACAATTTACACACCCTCTCCTCCATAAATGGTGACTGTACATGAGTGATTATTCCTGGCCGTGTTCCAGCTGTACCATGTATCACCCTGATTCACTGCTCATTAGGACCTGAGAACCTGAGCAATCCTTGGGTGGATGCAATTAACACTGATTACATTAAAATGGATTTTAGGTCATTAATAACTGCCAGTGAAGTGCAATGGACAACTCCAATCTGTTAGATAGAATTCTCATGGGAAATAATTACTGGTGATATCAATGTAGATGTACACCCAATCTCTAAAATATCATAAAGTCGTTAAGATGCTAATTTAATTTTGATCTTTTTTTTTTAAATCTGCAGCTTTCATTAAAAGTGACGATTGGTGATCCTGCCTATGAAGGCACTTTCTACTGCAACTGGTGCATCCGAGCTGCTACCTCCTGTGTAATGTCTGTCCGGCTATATAAACCTCCATGTACAATCCATTCAAAAAGGGAGAAAGGCTGGTGCCATGAAAGTCAGCTAAAAACATCATTTTATTATTGCAGGCAGTGGTGTATTTTGGTTTTATGCTGCCCTAGGCAAGACTAAAACTGGGCTCCCTCCCTTCTCCTCCTATGTAAATTTGCCCCACTCCTTTTTTAACAGGTGTGACTCCCTCCAAATTTGAAGGACTACATGTCCCAGCATGAACCCCTGAGATCTCACGAGAGGGAGGGGGGGGGGTGAGAGGGGATGTGAGAGAGGGTGAGGGAGGGAGAGAGAGGGGGATGAAAGAGCGGGGGGATGAGAGAGAGGATGAGAGTGAGAGGGGGGGATGAGAGAGAGAGGGGGGGGTGAGAGAGAGGGGGGGTGAGAGAGAGAGGGGGGGTGAGAGTGTGGGGGGATGAAAGAGAGGCTGGTATGAGAGAGGGGGGGGGGTGAGGGAGAGAGCGAGAGAGAGGGGGAATGAGAGGGAGAGAGAAAAGGGGGATGAGAGAGAAAGGGGGATGAGAGAGAGAGGGGGATGAGAGAGAGAGGGGGATGAGAGAGAGAGGGGGGATGAGAGAGAGGGGGGGTGAGAGAGAGAGAGGGGGGGTGAGAGAGGCGGCTCTTGCAACCAGTGGCCAATAGAGTCTCAGGTTGAGGGGGGCAGCTTTTATGCTGCCCCCCTGCAAAGTGCCGCCCTAGGCCTGGGCCTTGTTGGCCTAGGCCAAAATACAGCACTGATTGCAGGTGAACAGCAGTCAAAAACCCAACGCATTTCGCCCATCAGGCCCTATTCATGGCTCATCTGCCGCCTCTAAGTTGTTCTCCTGCCTTGTAACCCTGTCACATGTGCCCCCAGGAGAGATTACAAGAGGTGGTACTATCCTACCTTGCGGGTCCAGAGAAATGAGGTTCAGTCCAAGCTGCAGTGAGTGCATGTAAACATAAAGTAGCTGATAGAGGCTGGTGGAGATCAGCAGCACAGAGGTGCAACGAAGAAGGAAAAAAGATGAAAACTGTATTTTATGATAAAAATGGCCATTCTTTATGATACACAGATGAATTCCAGATATGGATTTTGGTGCAAAGTTACATTGACCCAGCTTGGTCAATGTAAGTACACTAATGCCATACCTATGGAATCAGAGAATGTTGCTTTGCTGCATAGTGAAAACAGGGAGTCACTCTCTCAGCACCGGCGCCATTCACAGAACACTTTGAATTTTTCTCAATGAATGCAAAGCATTCTCTTGATTGGAGGAGGTGGAGATCATGATGGCCCTTCACCCCATCTAATGATAGAATGCTTTGTATTCATTGGAAAAAAATTGCAAAGTCTACTGCGAATGGGACCTGTCTGGGTTAGACCCCCTGTGTTCAAATGCAGCAGAGCAACCACTCGGCACAGGACCTGGAAGACGATGGTGTCAGCAGAGACTACTCTTCCATAGCAGTTCTACAGTATGGCATATGCCTACTTACATTGGCCCAAGCTGGACCAATGTACTTATGCAATAATATCCATTCTTGGGGTCCAGACCTTCAACCTGTTGCCGACTGCACCACATACATTCACTGCGGGGGCGGCAGCTCCTCTGCACAGAATCAAGTACCTATACGTGATTTTGCACTTCCAGGTCTGGGACGCACGCCGCCAGCGACCCGCTCCAGCTTTGATGATACACAGTAGGAGCCAATCAGCGAGTCCCAAGGACTCGATGTCCGTCGGCACTCGGTGATCGTTCGGGAGAGAAGCAGAACAGCAGTCTGCCTATGTAAACAAGGCAGATCCCCGTTCTGTGAGAAGGGAAGGAAGTGATCTTGTGTTTCTGCTAAGCAGGAACACGGATCTCTGCCTTCCCAAAGTACATTTTTTGCGATATTAATAAAAAAATGCGACAATTTTGAAAAAATAACAATATTTTTCTACTTTGACAGTTAAAAAATATCCAATATACTCAATTTTTGTCATATATTTAGGCCAAAATGTATTTAGCTACATGTCTTTGACAAAAAAAATTCTCAATGAGCGTATTTCTAACCGCTTTAAGACCCGAAGATTTTACCCCATTCCTTACCAGGCCATATTTTGCGATTCGGCACTGCATGAATTTAACGGACAATTGCGTGGTCGTGCGACACTGCGAGGCGGCAGCTCCTCTGCACAGAATTACGTACCGGGTCTGGGACGCACGCCGCCAGCGACCCACTCCAGCTGTGATTGGACACAGTGGGAGCCAATCAGCGAGTCCCAAGGACTCGATGTCCGCCGGGACTCGGTGATCGTTCGGGAGAGAAGCAGAACAGCAGTCTGCCTATGTAAACAAGGCAGATCCCCGTTCTGTGAGAAGGGAAGGTAGTGGTCTTGTGTTTCTGCTAAGCAGGAACACGGATCTCTGCCTTCCCAAAGTACATTTTTTGCAATATTAATAAAAAAAATGCGACAATTTTGAAAAAAAAACAATATTTTTCTACTTTGACAGTTAAAAAATATCCAATATACTCAATTTTTGTCATATATTTAGGCCAAAATGTATTTAGCCACATGTCTTTGACAAAAAGAATTCTCAATGAGCGTATTTTTAACCGCTTTAAGACCCAAAGATTTTACCCCATTCCTGACCAGGCCATATTTTGCGTTTCGGCACTGCGTGAATTTAACGGACAATTGCGTGGTCGTACAACACTGTACCCAAATGAAATTGACATCTTTTTTCCCCACAAACAGAGCTTTCTTTTGGTGGTATTTGATCACCTGTCCGATTTTTTCTTTTTGCGCTATAAACAAAAAAATAGCGACAATTTTGAAAAAATAACAATATTTTTCACATTTTTTTATATGAAATTCCCCCCCCAAAAAAATGTAAAAATCAAAATTTTTTAACATTTTAGGCCAATTTGTTTTCTGCTACATATTTTTGGTAAAAAAAATTGCAATAAGCTTATTTTGATTGGTTTGCGCAAAAGTTATTGTGTTTACTAACTAAGGGAAAGATTTTTGTAATTTTTATTGTTTTTTTTTTAACGAGTAATGGCGGTAATCTGCAATTTCTTTTTTGCGGGACTGCGATATTGCGGCGGACAGATCGGACCCTTGACTGACATTTTTGACACTTTTGGGGGTACCAGTGACATTACTACAGTAATCAGTGCTATACATATGCACTGTTACTGTAAAAATGACACTGGCAGGGAAGGGGTAAACTTTATTGGTAATGCAGGGGTTAAGTGTGTCTCTAGGGGCGTGCTTCTAACTGTAAAGGGGTGTGGCTAGTGATGTAACCACAGAGACATACGATCCTACATAGCAGGATCGTATGATCTCTGCAGTTACATCAGGGAGAATGACAGGCGGCTTTGTTTACATCAGCCGCCTGCCTTTCTCCCTCTCCACCTGGAGATCGCGAGTGACTGGCAGACATCGGGTCACACGCGCAGACATGTTAGGGAACGAGCGGGGGCGGGAGCGCGCTCACCCCCTAGAGGCTGTCAGGCTAGCGACGTAATACTACGTCACTTTGCCTGTACGGGGCTGACTGCCACAGTAAATATACTGTGGGTGGTTAATGTATTCGTGTCACTGGTCCCCAAAAAGTGTCACCCCGTGTCCAACTTGTCCGCTGCAATATTGCAGTCCTGCTATAAGTTTCAGATTTTTTGAAATTCAGCTCTCAGCAGGGAAGCCTTAACAACCTTTTGACTGTGCATCCCGCTAAGTGTAGAGAAAGTTCAGGTGTTAGGCGAGTACCTGAATAGGTGATGTTCAGGCCAAACCTTTGCTCGGCCAAACCCTTCACCCATCCCTAGTGGTGCCTGAACACTGTAACCCCTCACAGTTACTCTTGCTGGGTGCAGCAACGGACCCTGCTGTTAAAAATTTGGAAAAAAAAATGTTAATTACATGCACCTGTTAAACAGGTGCATACAATTAAAAAAAAAAATTCACATTTTTAGTGTTGCTGCGCCACAAAAAAAAGAAAACCCCTGCTGATGAAGAAGGAATAGCACCTGCAACGCAGAAGGGTGGACAGCGATTATGCCCTAAATATTATTAGTGCTGCTGTGCCACGGGAAAAAAAACACACTGCTAATGCAATTTTGGAGGTTAACCACTTAACCAAGACCAAGCCTAATTCTGACACTTGTTGTTTACAAATTAAAATCTGTATTTTTTGCTAGAAAATTACTTAGAACCCCCAAACATTATATATATAATTTTTTTTTTGAGCAAGAACACTGGAAAATAAAATGGCTGTCATTGAAATATTTTTTGTCATGAGTTATTTGTGCAGCGGTCTTTCAAACGCAATTTTTTTGGAAAAAATACACTTCACTGAATTAAAAAAAAAAAAAATGAAACAGTAAAGTTAGCCCAATTTTTTTGTATATTGTGAAAGATTATGTCAAGCCGAGTAAATAGATACCTAACATGTTACAGTTTAAAATTGCACACACTTGTAGAATGGCCACAAACTACAGTACCTAAAAATCTCCATAGGCGATGCTTTAAATTTTTTTAACGGCTACCAGTTTAGAGTTACAAAGGAGGTCTAGGGCTACAATTATTGCTCTGGCTCTGGCAATCGCGGCGATACTTCACATGTGTGATTTGGACATCGTTTTCATTTGCAGACGCGACTTAAGTATGCATTTTCTTTGGTGCGCGAGCTCACAGGGACGGGGGCGCTTTAAATTTTTGTTTTTTTCTTATTTATTTTATATTATTTTTTATTTTTAACACTATTCCTTAAAAAAAGAAAAATCAATTCACTTTTATTGCTGTCACAAGGAGTGTAAACATCCCGTGTGACAGTAACAGGCAGTTGACAGGTACTCTTTATGGAGGGATCGGGGGTCCAAAAGACCCCAAACCCCTCCACTGCATTTTCAAAGTATTCAAAACGCTGAAATCTGCATTTCTGAATACTGTCAGTCTTTTTGAATCCGCGCCGTTAGCAGCCAAGTAAACCGGACGTGACGTTGTGACATTGCTTCTGGATTACTTGATCAGAACAATGAAGCGAGATAACAACGCTCAGGCCAGTCAAAGGCTCGCCACCAGGAGAAGCATAAAGGAAGACAATGGAATCCAATGAAGAAAAGTTCCTTTATTCACATAAGTGGTACAAGTTTCACTAGTGAACAAGCACGTAGCAGTCATGTGAAACGCGTCTACTGTCCTACCCTGCTGTACCTTGTACCACTTATGATAATAAAGTAACTTTTCTTCATTGGATTCCGTGGTGGTGTGCGACCATTTTCTTCTTTTATTACTTGATCAGAGACCAGATTGAAGCCGAATCTGGCTTCGTTTGGGACTCCAACCAGCAAGTGGGACGAGAGACCCAGGCAGAGCGGCAGAAGGCAACAGGAGGGGAAGGTGTGTGTGTCCCTCCCCCCCCCCCCCCCTGCTCGCTGGGACAATGGCCGAGTGGCTGCGGAGCCGCATCGGTTTTTATCACCAGAAAGCCAACTGCCAGGTCCGAAAAACAGTACCAGGTTGATGCTTGCAGCTGCAGGCATCATCCCAGTACAACCACTTCTTCAAGCTCACGTACAGGTACAACAGTTTGCGGGAAGTGGTTAAGGGACCCCAATTCATTGGAGATCAGTAAGAAAAATGCCCTCTTTACCATGGATGGTGGTCGTAAAGACAGTTAAAAAGATCATCGGTGTCATACAGCTTGCTCTTCGATTTGGAATTGGCCCTGGCACTTTGCAAGCACCATTAAATGGGAGGTCAATCAGCCACAACTCTAGGAACCCCTAGCAACCTCTGGAGGAACCTTAGGGTTCCATGATACTCTGGTTGAGAATGGCTGCTTTATATACTGATATATGAATTACATATACCTAATGGAAAAAAAAGTAGAGCTGCATAAAGCAGGCTAGAAAAGTAAGTGACTTGTAACCTGTCAAATAATGTCTACCAGTTGTCCCTCCAACCAGTTTTCTCCTTGTAGTTCCTTCCTCTTACTTTCAGCCCCTCAGAACACCAGAGCCAATCATGCTAATCAATATATTCAATAAAAGATTGAGTAAAAAAAAAAAAAACAGGATTTAGCTATACTTAACCTTAACATCGAAAACTTCCTGCCTTGCTACCGGGTCATCGTTAATGTACGTACACAGGATCAGAAAATCGTACGGAAAATACGGCTAATCTGATCGATAGCACACAGCTTTCGAGAGCCGATCATGACAGTTCATCTCATATTATCCGAAGGACCAAACACAAAGGGACAAACTTGAAAATTCTCATACATTACCAGATTGTATGCTTTTCGTTTATTCAGTACAGTTTTCATCTGAAAATACAATATAATACATTACATCACTTCTGAATTTTTATTCTGTCATACGAGAATTTTCGTAACTTTAGTAACCTCTTCAGTTTCGATAAGAGATGAGCATGCAAAAAAAAACCAATAATTCGTCCGATAATCTCATTGTGTGTATCAGGCATTATATTATTATATGTTATTAGCAACAATGTTACAATTACCAGGCACTGGAAACAGGGCATGACCCCATATACTGTATATCAGAGGTAATCAATTTAGTTCATTCACATCTGACTTTTGAAAAAACAATAAAAATTTTGGTTTGATAACATTTGGAAAACCTGGACCACTTGGTATACAAGAATAGGAAGTTACATTAACATGCCTTCATATGTCCATTTGTGACACTATGTAAAGCTCTTCCTCTCTATATCAAGCAAAAGGACAGCCGACAACTCTGTAAATCTTCCAATTCTTTATTATCACACCTCAGTGAGTAAAATAGACAAGGTGGCCAACGCGTTTCGGCGATGTGCCTTGGTCACAGCACACCTCTCTATACATGTGTTTTTCTGCATTGAAACACTTGGGGAGTACCAACTCTGCTCATAGTATCAAATCCACATCCCTATGAGTATACAGATAGAAAAACAAGCAAATACATGACCCGCTAGTCCTAGAATCCAGTCGTGATTTTTCTGCAATCCTCAATAAGTCATTGCATTTATTATTTTGAACATCCTTATTATAGATATGTTTGTTAACTCCACATTTGCAGGAAAAAAAATAGCAAAAAAAAAAATACTAATACAGCGTATTCCATTGCAACACAAGTCCTATTGTAATTGAATGTTATTAAAAATGACCTTTCCTTTTCAAACTGCAGCTCTGTATTTTTCTGTAAAATGCAATGCAAAATGTCTACCAGGAGGCATTCTGCACACAGAATATGTACAGAACGCCCCCCAGAAACATAATTTCCTGCTTGTGTGATTGGCTCACTGATTTTCCCAGAAGTCTGCACTAAGATACAAGTTAGGTTTCTGGCATCTCCTGCAACAAAAATTGCATTTTTGGTGAGATACTCCCAATAGGAAATCACGTCTAAAGGGATGCAGACCCTGCACTGTTCCTCAGAGCCCTGCAGGTACAGTATCTGGTTGATAATTATGAAATCACTCCCATTAGATTCACTTTGCACATGGACTCAGACAAGTGATGCTTTTTTCAGAATAACATAAGGTAGGAATCTGCAGCAAAGTTTGTTAAAATCATTGAAATGTACAGAGATCACCCAGAGGGGAATGCTTTTTTCCCCAATGAAAGTAGATTTACTCTTTAAGTATGTATCACTACACGCCTGATAGTAATTCCCTTATCAACAAACCTTTCATTCTTTGATTATAAACGTTTATTAGAGAAATATTCAGTTACAAAATCATGAATATATATGACAGTAACATAAAAGTGCATTTTCAAAACTATTTTTCACGTAGTAGAACATGAAAAAGAACATAGAAGTGGAAAAGAAAATAAAAAGATGAAAAATAAAAAGACAGAGAATAAAATTTAGTGAACATTAAATATCTGTCTTTGTATGAGACATAACATTACCAGATAATTCAGATATGATTGAGTTGAGTGAAAGAGATTATAGAAACCTTAACATAAAGATGATAATCCGGGCATCTCTCCAGCGAGAGTAGGAAGTGTGCCAACTTAGTTTCTGGATACTTTACCAATAATGCATAATAGTGTAGATTTTCTTTTAAATATTTTAGTTAATCTATTATCAAATGATATTTCAATCATGTGACCAAGGAACATTTGTATAGATACCAAGGGGTCCATTTCTGGTCAAAGATTAGCTTTGTATTTGTAATGGTATGATGACATTGTTCCATCAATCTGATATCCTCAATTCTATTTAAGACTTGGTTGAAAGGGATGTAAGCTTCTTTCCAATGTTTAGAAATGACCCATAGCATCGCAATGTTGATGGTATGTGTTAGACGTGTTAGGTGTGTAGAGATTTCAGGAATTTTTTGGAATAGGAGGCATTGCAAGTGTGAGAGCGGGAATTTTTTTCCGGTAACCTTTTCTATCAGGTTGAATACTTCCAGCCAAATATCTTTAACTTTGGGGCATTCCCAGAAAATGTGTAACATAGAGCCTACAGTATCACAGCCCCTAAAGCAATTAGGGGAGATCTCTGGATAGAATTTATTTAGTTTTTGGGGGGTATAATACCATCTTGTAAATATTTTAATGGCTGTTTCCCTTACGGCAAGTGATTTGGTGGCTTTTCGCATATTCAGCCACATATCTAGCCAGTCTCCCCATGATAGAGAAGTTTGTAGTTCCAACTCCCATTTAACCATATAACTCAATTTTGTGTCTGAGGTATCAGTGTTGAGCGAGGTATATATGATAGAAATATGCCTCTTGCCTGTGAGGTCCTTCAAGCATATATGCTCATATGTAGTAAGTGAAGATCCTGAAGGTTTAGGGCAGTGTGATTCAAGGAAGTTTTTAATGAGAATATAATTGGGTTTCTCAGACTGAGGGATATTTTTAATGCGTATCAATGTGTCAAAAGAATGGAAAACCCCCCCATCATAGAGGTCATATAGCGAGGTCAATTCATTGTCTGACCACCAAGTAAACCTTTCGGGAGTGTGAAAAGCTTCCTGGAATCTGGGGTCGCCCAGAAAAGAGGTGCCGAGAGGTGGGTTAGATGAGAGAGGCCATTTCTTGTTGATAGATCTCCAAATTTTGAGTGTGTCTGAAATGATTGAATTGCGGGAGGAAATTTTGCGTATGGGGATTGTAAGATCCCATAATAGTCCAGCTAAATGATAGGGGGTAGCCGCATTTCTCTCAAAGATGATCCAAGGCAGACTAGAGGTACGATCATGCCACTGTGCCATCTGAGCGAGTCTACTACTAATATAGTAGGACCAAAGATTGGGGAGGCCTAGTCCACCAGCACGTGGGTGATGGTACAAAATGTTGGTTGCATATCTCGGTCTTTTACCACCCCAGATGAATTTATTTATGGTGGATTGTAACTTGGAGATATAGGCTTTTGTGAGATAGATGGGGAGAGCACGGAAGAGATATATGAATTTCGGGAGGATGGTCATTTTGATCGCTGTGATTTTGCCTAAGAAGGATAATTGATAAGAAGACCAAATTTGGAGCATATTCCGTATCTTGGTAAATAACGGGGGATAGTTAGACTGGAAAATGGAGTTGTAGTTTTTATTCAATTGGATTCCTAGATAGGAGATTTTATCCGAGGCCCAGACAAATGGGAAGAGTGACTTCAAATTAATAATGTCTGATTCAGAGAAGTTTATTGGTAGGGCTACCGATTTAGATAAATTTATGCTGAGACCCGAAACAGCCGCAAAATTTTCCAAAACGTCTAATAGATTGGGTATTGAAATGAGAGGGTCTGGTATATACAAGAGAGCGTCATCAGCATACAGGCTTAATTTGAATGTTTCTACGTCCTTTTCGTAACCTGATATTCCCGAGTGTCTTTTAATAGCCACAGATAGGGGCTCTATGGCTAGGGCAAATAGCAGTGGTGATAAGGGGCAGCCCTGTCGAGTGCCTCTACCTAGAGGGAAGAAAGAGGAGTTACAGCCCGGGATCTTAATTCTTGTCATGGGATTTTTATATAGGGCCGTAAAGCCGTTTAGGAACTCGTTTGAGAAGCCAAATCTGGGTAATAACTTTCTAAGATAGTCCCAGGTGACACTATCAAATGCTTTATGTATGTCAAGGCCTAATATTAATAACTGTTTTCTAAATAAATTTGCGTCTTGTATAATATTGCACGCCAGCCGGATGTTGTCTGTGATCTGGCGATTGGGGATAAAGCCTGATTGTGACGTGGATACAAGTTTTGGAATAATATGGGAAAGTCTAGATGCTAGTATTTTACTGAACAATTTCAGGTCATTATTAATAATTGATATAGGTCTAAAGTTTTGAGGGTTTGATAGATCCTTGTTCGGTTTAGGGAGAAGAGTCATGTTCGCTAGAGACATTTCTTCTGGGAAGGTATTGCCTTTAAGTATATAATTAAAGAGCTGTGTGAGTTTAGAGGATAAAATAGGGGAAAACTTTTTATAATATGATGCCGTGAAACCGTCCGGGCCTGGCGCAGACGAGTTACGTAGGGATTTAATCATAAGGGTTACTTCAGCTTCGGTGATGGGAGCATTCAATTGCTCCGTATCTAGAGGAGAAAGAGATGGTAACGGGATTTCTTCAAACCATGTTTGAGAATGGGTGGGTGTAATGTCTGAGGGGGGGGAGAGTAAGGTGGAGTAGAATTTTTCAAATATATTCAAAACTTCTTTAGGGTGAGAAGTGGTCATCCCAGAAGATGTATTTAATTTGTATACATGTGGGGGTTTGATATTTTGGTTTAATTTTCTAGCTAGCATTGTGGACGCAGAGTTACCGTACAGTAGAAATTTTGACCGTGAGTGTCTGAGGGATTTCTCTGCATTCTCTGAAAGAATGCTATTCAACTCTGTTCTCTTTTGATCAATCAGAAGCCTAGTGGATTGAGTATGTAGTGTACTATAATTTTTATATAATGTTTGCAACTCCTTGGTGAGCTCTTGAATTCTACTGGTACGTGTGCGGTTTTTTTTAACTGCCAATGAAATTAATTTGCCCCTCATAAAGGCCTTGTGAGTGACCCAGGTGTTCGGTACTGATGTATCTTCAGTGGGGTTCAGCCTGAAAAACTCCGTAATGGAGTCTGACATTTCTTGTGAATCTATCGGGCACGTTAACAGGGAGTCATTAAGTCTCCATGAGAATGGAGTAGGAGCAAGACCTATCCCTGATGTGTCGTAAAGTACCATATGGTGATCAGACCACACACATGGAACTATATCTGCAGAAATCGAGTTAGCTAGGATCACCTGAGAGCAATAGATGTAATCGATTCTAGCAGATGAGTTGTGTGGGTTCGAGTAAAACGTGAACTCTCTGGAGCCCATGTTTAGACATCTCCAAGTGTCGACCAGTTGTAAGCTATTAAGTCTATGGTCTAGGGATTTAGGGAAGGTCTTGGAGGTTGCATTTGGGTTGCTCCTGTCCATAGTGGGATGGGAGACCACATTAAAGTCTCCGCCTAAGATAGTGTGTGAGGAGTGGTGTTTTTCAAGTTCATTAAAGAATTCCGTGAAGAATTGAACTGAAGCACCGTTAGGTGCATATATATTGGCTATCGTTAATTCCTTTCCCATGATGCGCCCTTTGATTATTATAAACCGACTCTCCGTGTCTCTACAGATCTCCTGGACTTCCATTGGGAATGAGTTGTGGATAAATATTGCCACTCCTCTACTTTTGGATGAGTGTGTAGTATAAAATACCTGACTATAAGCTTTATGGAAAAATTTTGGGTGATTATTTTCAGAGAAGTGTGTTTCTTGGAGTAGTAGAATTTTAGCATTCAAACGTTTAAACTGGTGGAATGCTTTTCTGCGTTTATTGGGGGAATTAAACCCCTGTACATTATGTGAAATTACCCTGATAGTCATTTTAAGGTGGGGATTTGAGAGCTAATGAGATTTATCTTCCGGGCAACATAGGTGTCTAGGACAACGTCTTTGAGGGTTAGAGTATGGAGGAGTTGTAGAGAGAGTAGGGGCGCATCATGAGAGTAGAGGTTTTGGTTGTATAATTCATAAAGCACCAGTGTCCGGATGAGGTTTTCCCAGGCATAGGATATAAAAAAACTTTCTGAATAAGTACAAAATTTGAGATATTCACAGACAGTTGTTGATAATGGTGTAGAAAAAAAAATAAAACTATGCAGAATAAAGTTTAACAAAAAAAAAAGTAGAACATGGATCAGTAGACCGTTAAGGTACCGATAAAAAAACCTTAATGAAGGATAAACTCCTTCTAAACAGGCGAACGAGAGCCAACAACAAAACAGAGTGAGAGGGGATCCCAACTGGAGTGCCAAGAAAGGGGAGACCCTCCCACTGCCGCCAATGGCCGTCGAACGCCTGAGTGGGTACAACATGTACAAGCGCAGGGCCTCTTTTAGGCCTTTTGTAGATTCCAATATAATTTAAAGGGAATCTGATTTGGTGCATCGTCTGGTTATGATATATTCCTGGAAAGAATCAAATAAAAAAAAAAAATAAATAAAAAAAAAAAAAAAAAAAAAAAAAAAAAAAAAAGGGAGAGAAGGGGAGGGGAAGATGTCTAAATATCATGACTGATAAGATAAGGGGTAAACTATCCTGTACTACATAATAATAGGTAGATAGTTCGCATTCCTATATAGCAGGAAATTGCAGTTGCAAATGGCTCATTTCAAATATATTCTTGCGAAAAAAAAAAAAAAAAAAAAAAAAATTAAACTTGCAAGGTAGAAGGAGGTCATTCAATATCTTTGAGTCACGATGGTGAGGAAGAGTTCGCAAATGATGAGGTTGCTTGAATGTGAGCATCTTGTAGAGAGGAGTTTGACCAGTAGGTGTCACCGGTTGTCCATGAGATAGAATGCAATGCTGCACAGTTCACCTGTTTTGCAAGGGAAGAGTATAAAAAGAAAAAGAGAAAAAAGGCCGGGGTAGAAAAGAAAAATGTGGATGAATGAAAAATGCATAAATATGTCAGGTAGATTTGCATTTTAAGGGTATATAGAAAAATTTCCAGGAAGAGCATAACATAGTTCCAGACTCATAAGAAGCAGAAAGTGTCGGTCATATCAGGATGGTTTTAGATCTTGTCGTTGCGTGTTCTCCTGTTACCTCTTCTTGAAGCCGGGGTCTGCCATAATGGAGAGGGTCTAGGGGCCGGGGGGGGTGAGGGGTTGACGGAGGGATCCATCAAACCCAGTTTGATCAGGATTTCACGACCTTCCGTGATGTTCGTGGCAACGTATGTGGACCCATTGTGGGGGATAACTAGTTTGAAGGGGAAACCCCATTTATAGCGTATCCGTGCTGTTTGTAGTGAAGTAGTGATTTCTTTCAAATTGCGCCTTCTCTCAAGCGTAGCCTGTGAGATATCTGGGTATATCTGTAACTTATAGCCGTCTAAGAGAATATTTGGGGTGTTTCTCGCGGCTCTGAGAATTTCCTCCTTGGTTAGGAAATCCTTCATACATAGGATTACATCTCTCGGGGGTTTATCAGCAGGGGGTTTTGGACGAAGGGCTCTGTGGATCCGATCACATGCAAACTGGGATTCATTTATTTCAGGCAATAGAGATTTGAATAAACGGTTTACTGTGGGAATAAGATCCGTATATGTTTCTGGGATCCCCCTCAGCCTCAAGTTATTACGCCTATTTCGGTTGTCTAAGTCTTCCACATGTGCTTGTAGCTGACTAAACTCTGAGCTCAACACTTCATGATCTCTACTCAACTCCTTATAAGCCAGGCACAGCTCATCATGCTTCGTCTCAAGTCTGTCAGTTCTGCCTCCAAGAGCAGAGATTTCCTGTGTAAGGGTGCTTTCTGTTTTGTGGAGTTCAGACTGGAATTTAGCCACTAGTTTAGAGCACATAACCTCAAGGCTGTTGTCTAGATCTTGTTTAGTGAGAGGAGCAGGGTACTCACTGTTTGATGAAGCAGAGGGTGATTTAGAGCCAGATGCCTGTAGCTTGCTGCCTGTTTGTGTAGGGGGAGGGGGGGTGCCATCTTGCTCCATGCTGAACTTCTCCCGGGCTCTCAGAAGATAATGAGTGAGGGACTTCTGTGGAGTCTTTCGGTGCTTTTTCTTACTGGACGACATGCACAGCTGTTGCCGCTTGCAGGGGGTGATCTTTAGAGTGGGTTTTAAGGTGATTAATGGCCCCTGAAGCTGTAATCACGGCCGAGGTGAGCAGAGCTGTAAATTCAAGCAGCCATCCGTCCCGCGCCGCGCATCGCACTTGACAAACCTTTCATTCTTGATGTTTGTTATTATGGAATATATATGTACCAGATGTATACTGAAACTTTTTTATTGTTCATATCCAATTTTCTTGAAGTCACTCTTTGCTATGTGACTACTTTGTACTGTTGATATTTGAAAGATTTCCAATAAAAAGGTAATGTAAAAAAAAAAAAAAATTAAGAAAAAAATAAATTCACCAACATATACTGTATACTGTAGCTTCCCTCACGTACATACTTAATGCATTTTAAAATAAGACAAAATTATATACATCAATATATTGATTATATTATATACATTGTAAATGGTATAAAACTCTATACACCCTCTTTAACCACTTGCCGACTGCCCACCGCATATATACTGCGGCAGGCTGGCTCGGCTGCCCAAATCGACGTATGGGTACGTTTGTTCACGGGAGTGGTGCTGCGGGGCGAGCGCACGCTCCCACCCCCACTAGGCAGCGGGGATGCCGATCCACGGGATCGGCGGCTGCGATTGCCACCGGCCACCCGCTGAGAGAGAAGGATAGTCAGCTGTTCTAAACACAGCTGACCATCGTTCCCTCTAAAATGATTACAGAGCGCCTGTGATCCTTCTATATATAGGATCACAGGTCTCTATGATCATTTCACAAGTCCCCCCACACAGTTAGAAAACACTCCCCTAGGCTCACAATTAACCCTTTGATCACCCCTGGGTTAACCCCTTCCCTGCCAGTGTCATTATTACAGTAACTGTGCATATTTTTAGCACTGGTCCCCTCATATGTCACTGGTCCCCCCAAAAGAATCAAAAATGTCAGTTAGGGGGTCCGATCTGTCCGCCGCAATGTCGCAGTCCCGCTAAAAATCGCAGATCGCCGCCATTACTAGTAATAAATAAATAAATAAATAAATAAAAATTACATAAATCTTTCCCCTAGTTTGTAGACGCAATAACTTTTGCGCAAACCATTTAAAATATGTTTATTGCAATTCTTTTTACCAAAAATATGTAGCAGAATACGCATTTGCCTAAAACAGGTGTGGGGAACCTACGTCACATAAGTCTTCTGATCCGGCCTCCTGTGCTAGGGTGACCAGACGTCCCCGGACTGAGGACATTGTCTCCGCTTTGCATGGCCAATCCTGGGCAGGGGCGCCCAGGGCCGACCATACCATTGGCCTGCCTCCGGAGGGGAAGGGGAGGGGGAGGGCGAGCGCCTCCTGATTACAAAGAGCAGGGTTCTTCTCCTTACCCGGCCCGGCCGCTGTCATACGAAGTCACGCCTCCTACCTATAATAGACAGCACAGTGGTGACGTCTATTATAGGAATCGGTCCAGGAGGTGTGACTTCGTATGAGAGCGCCCGCGCTGGATAAGGAGAAGAACCCTGCTCTTTGTAATCAGGAGGCGCTCTAATTCCCAGGCACGAATCACTCTGCATTAAGGGGGCACTAATCACTGCATTACGGGGGGCACTAATCACTCTGCATTACCCACAGAAGTACCAGCCTGAGCCAGCAGTACCAGCCAGCAGTACCCACAGCACAGTAGCAGCCTGAGCCAGCAGTACCCACAGCATTACCAGCCAGCACTACCAGCCAGCTGTACCCGCCAGCAGTTCTTTTCAAAACTTACCACCACAAAGAGTCGACTGCACTCCAGACTGACCGACGCAAGCCTGGAAAACCAGTTGCCAGTAGCAACATCATCATTACCAGCTAATATTACACACCTCACCAAAGAGAAGCAGTTGCAGCCATCACATTAGGGGTGAGTTAATTAAATGTTTGACCAAATATAATAGGCACATTTTTAAGTTGATAGTTTTGTACGGCCCCTGAATGATTTTATAAATACCCAAATGGTCCTTGGCAGAAAAAAGGTTCCCCACACCTGGCCTAAAAGGATGAAAATTTTTGATTTTTACAATTTTTTTTAAAGGCGCAACCGCACAATTGCCCGTTAAAGTAACGCAGTACTGAATCTAGGGCAGCCAGCCACCACAGTGTTCCTGCAAGCCAGCCACCCATAACAGGCTGACACCAAGCAAGCCAACCAGGCACCACAGAGACTGTTCGTGCAAGCCAGCCACCCACCACAGTGTCCCTGCAAGCCAGCCAGCCACCACAGTGTTCCAGCAAGCCAGCCACCCATAACAGGCTGACACCAATCCAGCGAGCCACCACAGAGTTCCTGCAAGCCAGCCACCCATAACAGGCTGACACCAAGCAAGCCAACCAAGCACTGCAGAGACTGTTCCTGGCTGCAAGCCAGCCACCCACCACAGTATTCCTGCAAGCCAGCCACCCATAAGAGGGTGACACCATACCAGCCAGCCACCACAGTGTTCCTGCAAGCCAGCCACCCATAACAGGCTGACACCAAGCAAGCCAACCAAGCACCACAGAGACTGTTCCTGGAAGCCAGCCACCCACCACAGTGTTCCTGCAAGCCAGCCAGCCACCACAGTGTTCCTGCAAGCCATCCACCCATAACAGGCTGACACCAAGCAAGCCAACCAGGCACCACAGAGACTGTTCCTGCAAGCCAGCCACCACAGTGTTCCTGCAAGCCAGCCACCTACATAAGAGGGTGACACCAATCCAGCCAGCCACAACAGTGTTCCTGCAAGCCAGCCACCCATAACAGGCTGACACCAATCCAGCCAGCCACCACAGTGTTCCTGCAAGCCAGCCACCCATAACAGGCTGACACCAATCCAGCCGGCCACCACAGTGTTCCAGCAAGCCAGCCACCCATAACAAGGTGACACCAGTCACCAAGCCAGCCAGCCACCCATCCATAACAGGGTGACACCACCAAGCCAGCCAAACAGCCACCACACCATAGACTGTTCTTGAAAGCCAGCCACCAATAACAAGGTGACACCAGTTACCAAGCTAGCCAGCTACCCATAAGAGGGTGACACCAATCCAGTCAGCCACCACAGTGTTCCTTCAAGCCAGCCAGCTACCCATAACAGGGTGACACCAAGCCAGCCATCCAGCCAGTGCCACCACAGTGTTCCTGCAATCCAGCCACCCAGAAAAGGGTGACACCAAGCCAGCCACACTGCCAGGCGTCAGCCACCACCAACCCACAACAGGGTGCCAGTGCCAGCATCAGCAGCTATTTCCTTAATCTATTTTGTGTCTTTAAGTTTAAATGGAGATGGATGAGGAGAGAAAGAGTAAAAGTGTGGTCTGGGACTATTTCTGGTCTCAACCATCTCCAGGAAAAGCAGCAGTATGCAACACATGTACAAGCAACATAAGCATGGGATCGGTAACTGCAAAAAGCAAAAATACCTCCAATCTTTGGGCCCATCTAAGAGTTCATCAAATTGAATTGTATCATGCAGCACAGAAAAAAACAAAATTAATATCAATGTGATTTTGAAATACCTCCTCCACTATCCCATGCAACAATAAGAGATATGTTTGTGAAAAAAAACAGATGTCACTGTCTAGATTCAGATGGAAGATCCCAACTGCTGGGCAGAGTAATCACAGAGATGATTGTCACTGATAACGAGCCATTTACAATGGTGTCTGACTAAGGATTTAAGCGGTTGATGTCCATGCTTGAGCCAAGCTACACACTGAAGAGTGAGAAGTATTTTCAAACCAAAATGCTGGCAAAGCTACACCAAAAGGTAGTTGACAAAGTAAAGGCTACGCTGCAACCAGAGAATGCTGGCAACTGGCTCTCATTCACGACGGACTGCTGGTAACAAACAGAGTCCGAGTCACTACTCATTCTTACATGCTACTTCATTGACAGCGGATGGACAAGAAGGCAATTGGTGTTGAATACAAAAGTGATGCAAGGATCCCACACAGCTGAGTACAGTAGAAAAATGTTTCTATGCATGCTTGAAGAATGGGGAATCAACAAAGACCAAGTGATGCTTGCGCAACTTAGAGACAGTGGAGCAAACATGCCTAAAGGAGTGAGGCTTGCTGATGCGTCAGACCTCTGTGTCATCATGGCACACAACAGCCTCCAACTTTCAAATGATGGTCTGTCAAGCCAAAGAGCTTTGCATGATATATGTTTTGAGAAGCATGAAGAGATTAAACATGTTGTGCTTGCAAGTCGTTTGAATCCTCGATACAAGAACCATGCTTTCTCTTCTGATGATGTATTGGCTAAGACGAAACAATGGCTGCCAGAAGACATGGAGGTGCAGGAGGTTCCTGCCCAAAAGAAAAGTCCAGAACACTAACGCTACTTTTATGAAGAGCAGCATGCTGAAAAAACAGGCAAATGTCCAAAAATGCGTCAACAAACAGAAGAGAATCTGCACCATCGTCATCGAATTGATCAGGACATTTTCTGTGTTTTATTGGGGCCTCATGCGGAGAATTCAATTTCTTCTGAATCTGCAATGATGAGCCTGGATGATGAACTTCATCTCTATTTGAAAGAAGCCGTAATTGACAGAAGAAGTCATCCTCTTCAGTGGTGGAGAGAAAATGAGGCACACTACAAAAGACTTGCTTCCCATGCTAGAAGATACCTCTCTCTCTCTGCTCCTCTGTCCTCCACTCCTGAGCATGTTTACGAAGTTGCAGCATTGTTTGAACAAAACCTTTAACAGGTGACCATGGACATGCTGAAATGTTCCGCTTTCTGCATTATACTACTTAACTGGGAGTATTAAAAAGAGTAGTGTCCACTCCACTCCAATCTACTGTCTAGCTGTTGCCTACCTTTTTTTCTAGCAGTTTTGCACTGACTGCTGTAGTTGCAGTGAGTGCCCTACTGTAGAGGTAGTCCTCTGACTCCAATCCAATCCACTGTCTAGCTGTTGCCTAGCTTTTTTCTAGCAGTTTTGCACTTACTGCTGTAGTTGCAGTAAATGCCCTATTGCAGAGGTAGTCCGCTGAGTGACTCCAATCCACTGTCTAGCTGTTGCCTAGCTTTTTTCTAGCAGTTTTGCACTGACTGCTGTAGTTGTAGTGAGTGCCCTACTGCAGAGGTAGTTCACTGAGTTACTCCAATCCACTGTCAAGCTGTTGCCTAGCTTTTTTTCTAGCAGTTTTGCACTGACTGCTCTAGTTGCAATGTAGTGCCCTACTGCAGAGGTAGTCCACTGACTCCAATCCAATCCACTGTCTAGCTGTTGCCTACCTTTTTTTCTAGCAGTTTTGCACTGACTGATGTAGTTGCAGTGAGTGTCCTACTGCAGAGGTAGTCCTCTGACTCCAATCCAATCCACTGTCTAGCTGTTGCCTAGCTTTTTTCTAGCAGTTTTGCACTGACTGCTGTAGTTGTAGTGAGTGCCCTACTGCAGAGGTAGTTCGCTGAGTGACTCCAATCCACTGTCTAGCTGTTGCCTAGCTTTTTTTCTAGCAGTTTTGCACTGACTTCTCTAGTTGCAGTGTAGTGCCCTACTGAAGAGGTAGTCCACTGACTCCAATCCAATCCACTGTCTAGCTGTTGCCTAGCTTTTTTCTAGCAGTTTTGCACTGACTGTTGTAGTTGTGGTGAGTGCCCTACTGCAGCGGTAGTTCACTGAGTAACTCCAATCCACTGTCTAGCTGTTGCCTAGATTTTTTTCTAGCAGTTTTGCACTGACTGCTATAGTTGCAGTGTAGTGCCCTACTGCAGAGGTAGTCCACTGACTCCAATCCAATTCACTGTCTAGCTGTTGCCTACCTTTTTTTCTAGCAGTTTTGCACTGACTGCTGTAGTTGTAGTGAGTGCCCTACTGCAGAGGTAGTTCACTGAGTTACTCCAATCCACTGTCAAGCTGTTGCCTAGATTTTTTTCTAGCAGTTTTGCACTGACTGATGTAGTTGCCGTGAGTGTCCTACTGCAGAGGTAGTCCTCTGACTCCAATCCAATCCACTGTCTAGCTGTTGCCTAGCTTTTTTCTAGCAGTTTTGCACTGACTGATGTAGTTGCAGTGAGTGTCCTACTGCAGAGGTAGTCCTCTGACTCCAATCCAATCCACTGTCTAGCTGTTGCCTAGCTTTTTTCTAGCAGTTTTGCACTTACTGCTGTAGTTGCAGTAAATGCCCTACTGCAGAGATAGTCCGCTGAGTGACTCCAATCCACTGTCTAGCTGTTGCCTAGCTTTTTTCTAGCAGTTTTGCACTGACTGTTGTAGTTGTAGTGAGTGCCCTACTGCAGAGGTAGTTCGCTGAGTGACTCCAATCCACTGTCTAGCTGTTGCCTTGGTTTTTTTCTAGCAGTTTTGCACTGACTGCTCTAGTTGCAGTGTAGTGCCATATTGCAGAGGTAGTCCACTGACTCCAATCCAATTCACTGTCTAGCTGTTGCCTAGCTTTTTTCTAGCAGTTTTGCATTGACTGAGCAGTGAGGGCCCTACTGCAGAGGTAGTTCGCTGAGTGACTCCAATCCACTGTCTAGCTGTTGCCTAGCTTTTTTTCTAGCAGTTTTGCACTGACTGCTCTAATTGCAGTGTAGTGCCCTACTGAAGAGGTAGTCCACTGACTCCAATCCAATCCACTGTCTAGCTGTTGCCTAGCTTTTTTCTATCAGTTTTGCACTTACTGCTGTATGTGCAGTAAATGCCCTACTGCAGAGGTAGTCCGCTGAGTGACTCCAATCCACTGTCTAGCTGTTGCCTAGATTTTATTCTAGCAGTTTTGCACTGACTGCTCTAGTTGCAATGTAGTGCCCTACTGCAGAGGTAGTCCTCTGACTCCAATCCAATCCACTGTCTAGCTGTTGCCTACCTTTTTTTCTAGCAGTTTTGCACTGACTGATGTAGTTGCAGTGAGTGTCCTACTGCAGAGGTAGTCCTCTGACTCCAATCCAATCCACTGTCTAGCTGTTGCCTAGCTTTTTTCTAGCAGTTTTGCACTTACTGCTGTAGTTGCAGTGAGGGCCCTACTGCAGAGGTAGTTCGCTGAGTGACTCCAATCCACTGTCTAGCTGTTGCCTAGCTTTTTTTCTAGCAGTTTTGCACTGACTGCTCTAGTTGCAGTGTAGTGCTCTACTGAAGAGGTAGTCCACTGACTCGAATCCACTGTCTAGCTGTTGCCTAGCTTTTTTCTAGCAGTTTTGCACTGACTGCTGTAGTTGCAGTGAGTGCCCTACTGCAGAGGTAGTTCGCTGAGTGACTTCAATCCACTGTCTAGCTGTTGCCTTGATTTTTTTCTAGCAGTTTTGCACTGACTGCTCTAGTTGCAGTGTAGTACCCTACTGCAGAGGTAGTCCACTGACTCCAATCCAATCCACTGTCTAGCTGTTGCCTAGCTTTTTTCTAGCAGTTTTGCATTGACTGAGCAGTGAGGGCCCTACTGCAGAGGTAGTTCGCTGAGTGACTCCAATCCACTGTCTAGCTGTTGCCTAGCTTTTTTTCTAGCAGTTTTGCACTGACTGCTCTAGTTGCAATGTAGTGCCCTACTGCAGAGGTAGTCCTCTGACTCCAATCCAATCCACTGTCTAGCTGTTGCCTACCTTTTTTTCTAGCAGTTTTGCACTGACTGATGTAGTTGCAGTGAGTGTCCTACTGCAGAGGTAGTCCTCTGACTCCAATCCAATCCACTGTCTAGCTGTTGCCTAGCTTTTTTCTAGCAGTTTTGCACTGACTGCTGTAGTTGCAGTGAGGGCCCTACTGCAGAGGTAGTTCGCTGAGTGACTCCAATCCACTGTCTAGCTGTTGCCTAGCTTTTTTTCTAGCAGTTTTGCACTGACTGCTCTAGTTGCAGTGTAGTGCTCTACTGAAGAGGTAGTCCACTGACTCGAATCCACTGTCTAGCTGTTGCCTAGCTTTTTTCTAGCAGTTTTGCACTGACTGCTGTAGTTGCAGTGAGTGCCCTACTGCAGAGGTAGTTCGCTGAGTGACTTCAATCCACTGTCTAGCTGTTGCCTTGATTTTTTTCTAGCAGTTTTGCACTGACTGCTCTAGTTGCAGTGTAGTACCCTACTGCAGAGGTAGTCCACTGACTCCAATCCAATTCACTGTCTAGCTGTTGCCTACCTTTTTTTCTAGCAGTTTTGCACTGACTGCTGTAGTTGCAGTGAGTGTTCTACTGCAGAGGTAGTCCTCTGACTCCAATCCAATCCACTGTCTAGCTGTTGCCTAGCTTTTTTCTAGCAGTTTTGCATTGACTGAGCAGTGAGGGCCCTACTGCAGAGGTAGTTCGCTGAGTGACTCCAATCCACTGTCTAGCTGTTGCCTAGCTTTTTTTCTAGCAGTTTTGCACTGACTGCTCTAGTTGCAGTGAGTGCCCTACTGCAGAGGTAGTCCACTGACTCCAATCCAATCCACTGTCTAGCTGTTGCCTAACTTTTTTCTAGCAGTTTTGCACTGACTGCACTGCATTAGTGGCAGTCAGTGCCTTACTGCAGAGGGTAGAAGTCCTCCACTGACTCCAGTCCAGTACAATCCACTGTGACATTGTGTAGCTGTTGCCTTGTTTTTTTTTCTAGCAGTTTTGCACTTACTGCACTGCATTAGTTGCAGTCAGTGTCTTACTGCAGAGGTAGTCCTCTTCCACTGACCTCAGTCCATCCAATCCACTGTGTATGTGTATTTTGGGTAGCTGTTGTTGCCTAGGTTTTTTTGTAGCTGTTTTGCACTGACTGCACTGCAGTAACATATTGCAGTGTGTGAGTCCACTACCGCAGCACTTTTTATCATAACAGTGCTGCAGTAGTGGACTCACACACTGCAATATGTTACTGCAGTGCAGTCAGTTTTATGCATTAATGCACAATCAGGATATGAAATGCAAAGCAAATGTCCCTGGAATTGAAGTTTTCATATCGGTTTTATGCAGTTAAGGTGTGAAGAACGAGCACTTAATGTTAAAAATGTTAATAAATAAAGATTAACATTTTTATTAAGAGATTTCTGTCGTATTATGTGTTTTTTTGGGTAATTTTTACATGTGTGAAAATATTGGCCAATATCGGCCGATACCGATATGCGATCGGCAAAATATTGGTATCGGCAACGAAAAACGATATCGGTCGATCACTAGGCGAATCGCAAAAAATGGCCTGGTCATTAAGGGGGAAAATCCTTCCGGTCCAAAACTGGTTAACAGCAGAAATCAGAAAAAAGTAGAATAATGACAAAAACAATAAGAGTGTAATCTGTATTTAATATTTATTCTGCATGTGACATATTCAAATGGGGTCATACCAGCTGTGCAAACATATTTCATCATTTTATTTTCCTTCCACTTTTGCCTGTATGCTTATCTATAAAGGAATTTATAGAAAGTCTTTGCCCACATACATTAACTGTTAGTGATTGATGCTTATCTGTACAGGAATTTATAAGTCTCTATGCACACACACAGTAACTGTTACTGATTGATGCTTTACCCTCTGGCTATATTTAATGTTAACTAAATTTTCTAATGAAAATCGTCATCTTTCCATAGAAGCTTGTACGCAAATGTTAACACAAGATGGCAGATTTTACATCTTGTCATAGATATTAGAGGACAGTTAAACAGTATCTTTGTTTTTCTCAAGAAAAGACATATTTTGCATCTCCCTGCCCCTTTCTATTGGCCTTAATGGGAATGTTTGTACGCCCCCAAGCATGCTTGTTTAGGACTGAAATTGTGCTTTGTAAGCTGGGTCATGCATGCACGTAGGACCGTCTTTGTAAACACATGATGGCCTTTGCAACCCTATGTCAAGTGGTTTGGCACAATGTGGTACCATTCTTTTTGAATGGCACCCCAAAGCTCCAATGTGACGTTATTGCAGAGGCAACCAACATAGTTACTGTACATAGTTACATAATTAGTCTGGTTGAAAAAAGACACATCCAGTCCCACCAGTTCCACATCTTTACCATATTGCCCGCATTGCACAATCTTACAGCCTAATGCCTGGTACACACATTCAGTTTTTTTTTTTCATTCAACTCAGCGGGCTGAACGAAAAAAAAACTGATTGATCACTGTACTAATGATGCAACATTGGTGCAACAATCTCTTCCACTGTACCTTTGTGTTCTGAAAGGGAGACTCCCGCAAATGGCTGCAAACGCTGATCGGGCGATAGCTTTCCAGCATGCCCCTTCACCAAAAGCTGATCCCTAAAGAAGCTTCTGTCAGAAGGATAGCTGTACAGATGGTTGGAATGTCAGACCATGTGAACCCAGCTTAAGAATCAATGCAGATAAGACCAAAGTGATGACAACGGATGGGTTATGGCCAATGTTCACCTCGATGGAATCCAAAAGGAGAAGTTCCAAAAATTCGAATACCTGGGATTGCTGGTGCAGGAGAAGACGATGGCATTCCCAAACAAATTTCACAGCAGGATTGGCCTTGCAAGAGTAGCGTTTACCTTGCTCAAAGCTCAACATATGGACTCTGCTCAAGCCTGTCATGAGTAAGCTTGAGGTCTTCCAAATGGAAGGCCTGAGAACTATTTTGGATGTCTTTCTTTGGGATAGCCATTACAACACAATTCGGTAAAGTTGCAACCATCAACCTTCATTCAAAGAAGAAATCCAAAAATGGAGACTGCTATAGTTTGGACATGTTTGCAGAATGAGCCCCAGTCAGCTGCTTTACAAACAGACTGACCTGTCCACTGAAGCATTCAACAAACAGCACCAAAGAAAATGTGTCTCAAACACATTGAGGAAGACCTAACGAACCAGCAATTGACCTTCAATGTCGCTAGAAGTATCACCACTAATTGCCAAGGATGAAAGCATATAGTGAACAACGCATGGAATCCAGCAGTACCCACAGCATCATATTGGTTGAGAGGATGACCTACTCCCCAATTGGCAACTAAAGATTAAAGAAGAAGATGAAGAATGCACTAATTCAATGGTCTCCAAACTCTGGCTTTTTGTCATCATCTGGCCTTGGGGCACCGTTCCTTCCACTGACGCCATTAATGAGGCAGCATTCCATCCACTGATACCAACAATAGGGCACTATTCCTCCCACTGACACCAGCTATGGAGCATTATTCCTTTGACTGATACCAACAATAGAGCAATATTCCTTACATGGATATAAATGATTGGGAAATATTCCTCCCACTTACACCAATGAAGGGGCACTGTTTTCTCACTTATATCAATGATGGGGGACTATTCCTTCCACTGATTCTAACAATGGGGCACTATTCCTCCTACTAACACCAATGATGGGGCATTATTTCTTGCATTAATACAAATGATGGGGCACTATTCCTCCAAGTAACACTAATAATGGGGTACTATTCCTCCCACTGATACCAACGATGGGGCACTATTCCTTCTCCTACTGTCCATAGGCACTATGACATTGTCTATTCCAACTGACCCTTGGGCATTTTCTACTTCCACTGGCCCTTTGTTGAGAAAGTTTTGAGATCCCTGCACTAATGCAATGCAACTCCAATGCACATGCATTGCAGAGTACCACAATGCACCACAATACACTACTATGCATTTTGGAGAGCTACAATGGCAAAAATAGTGCATGTCTGTTTTTTGCCCATTTTGGTGCATTGCCAGTCCACACAATGTGGAAAAAAATGCAAATATTACATAACACATGTGTTAATGAAACCCACTAGGAAGATCTGAATAAACCTTTATACAGTACACTACAAAGCATGTAGGCAGGTGCAGTCTATATTCTCCACTGCAGGTAGCACTTGTCTGTAGTGGCAATGCAGAAGTTAAGAGAATCTGTGTTTCTCTATGATTTCCTTGGTTTCTCGGGCAGTGATCCGGTTGGATGCCCCATGTGACCCCGGCCGCCATCTTAATTTAACTAGAGCCTATTTATGGCTCTGACCCCTGGGTTTGCTGCACTTTATGCAGGTGGACAGGTTCCCCATCTGACAGGGACAGTGGAAGCCATAGGGAAAGGTTCTGGTGGAGTAAGGAGAGAGCAGGGACTGGGTCTACCTTTTTAGGAAGGTAACCTTTTGGGTTAGACCTGCAAGGCCGCACTTCACTCCTTGTTGCAGGCGCTCTTGGCATCCCTGAGTCTCCTGCTAGCTGTCAATTCGCTGAATAGTTGTAAGTGGCACCAGATGGCTGAGCTTCCCACCAGGCCTGTTTGTGATGTTGGCCTGCTGTTTCAGTACAATGTTCTTTGTGTAAGTGTTGACTACCTACCACTCCACGCTGCACATACCCAACAAGCATGCATATAGTTAGCATGAGCAAATACCATTTTGCCTTTTTAGCATTATATATATATATATATATATATATATATATATATATATATATATACAGCTAGGTCCATCTATACTTGGACACAGGCACATTTTTAGATTTTTTCAGGTATTTGCCAAAACATATTCAATCTTTTGTTATATAACTGGGGACTGGGGGGGACTGTGTGTATAAAAAAAATGGTTGCAGTTCCTAAAATTTGTACTTTATATTCATGAAGAATAGAGGAAGGGGGTTGGTTGGGACTTTACATGAGTTGTGCGACCGACCAGTTAATGAACTAAATATAATCCTCATACGTATATACATACATACAATGGTATACAAAAAAATGCATATATAAAAAGGGAAGTATTTATTAGGTGATGTTTAGAACACATGATAGAGAGATATGAATAAAAATAATTCTTCATCACAACATAGTATACACGAGTCATAGAATTGATCCATATGCCCAGTTAGTACAGCAATGTCATAAAGCATAAAACAGTGGAGATAGTAAGTAGAGAATATAATAGTATATACAGTATTCATGATTGGCATGGATAAATATAAACAATATCCAAACATAAAATGAGACCGAAAGGACTGCATCTTGATATTCTCTACGCGTTTTGTGAAAAATCACTTCCTCTGGAGCAGATGCAGTCTAGCATCTATAAAAAACATACATCAACAACCCTATAAAGAATCAATGTCATGTGCATGAATACTGCCCTACACAAGGTTAACTTACAAGTCAACTCAATCTGTCGCCATGCACCATGAGGGATGGAAGGTCTTCCGGGATAATGTCTAACCCGGAAACAGTAGGAGCAATACCTCTGCACGCCTGATGGATGTGTGAAGACTATGAAAAAAATGTGTAACTCTTAATGGAGGGATCACAACCCGTCCAATAGATTCCTAGGAATCTATTCGACGGGTTGTTGGGGGTATCAATGATCCCTCCATTGAGAATTGCATCATTATATGTATATGTATAGACACATGAGGATTATATTTAGTTCATTTAATGGTCGCACACCTCATGTAAAGTCCCAACCAACCCCCTTCCTCTATTCATCAATTTAGGGATGGAGGCATATTTATATATATGCCTCATATAAAGTCCCAGTTCTCCTTTTTCTTTTTTAACAAATGATCAGAGATGGAGGTGTGTCACCATAGTTATTTATTTATTATTTATGACTGTCATATGCCCTGTAACCAAATTGGCAGTGCCCCACTACATATTTGGGGTCTGCTAGTAATTTATAGCTAGCTAGAGTCATATGGTGTTTATTGTATCAATATGTGGGATTCTGTCCTTCAGTGCTCTGCTATCCCTCTCCATGTTGGGGTTTTGGGAAAACCGGGTTGCCTAGTCCCGGGAACTGCAATGCGCTCAGGCCGCTCTCTCCAACCTCTCTTTATCCTCATTGACCTGGGGGTTGGGGCGGCATCAGCGCCACACCCTTGCGATGTTGGACGTGACATCACTATGTGGGTGTTTGCGTACCAACACATGTATTCCATCTAGCGTTCATATACAAGGAAGTTTGCCATGGCGCCTTACTTCTGATCGGCACATGCCGTCAGAGTTGGGATCCACTCCCTCCCTTTGAACAGCTGCGTGGCACTGGGAGTCACTCCAACACATGCTCATGAGAGGGGAGGGGGGCTATCACTTTTACCCTTCTACCTGAGGTCCACTTTTTGCACCCTCTTGGGGGAATGTTTGATATCATACTCTCCCTAAGGGAGATTCCAGATTATACATGGTAGTTATCCAATGACGATAGAGTCAGTTAACCTACGCTATCTGCTATATACTAGAACACCACCAACTCCCCCCCCCCCCTTTATTTATCGGGTACCTATGTGTTTTTCTTTCTGTACCCCCGGTTAATTTCACCTCACGTCATATCACGCTCACTCACTGTACTTTCTCCCCTTTTTGTCATCACTTAATCTTAGGATTTTCACCCCTCACGTCATTATTCATGCTTACCACGATTTATCAATCACAGTTTCCTTTTCTTGTTCTCTGCTTTTTTCTTGTTCCCTTATGGCTTACGAGCATTCACTACCAACTTCATCACACTAAGATATTTCACCATTTCTTAGTTTCTATTTATTTCTTAATTTTTCACACTATTCCTAGGGATCTATTAGACGGGTTGTTGGGGGTATCAATGATCCCTCCATTGAGAAGTACACATTTTTTTCATAGTCTTCACACATCCATCGGGAGTGCAGAGGTATTGCTTCTACTGTTTCTGGGTTAGACATTCTCCCGGAAGACCTTCCATCCCTCATGATGCATGGCGACAGATTGAGTTGACTTGTAAGTTACCCTTGTGTAGGGCCATATCCATGGACATGACATTGATTAAATATAGGGTTGTTAACGTATGTTTTTTATAGATGCTTGGACTGCACCTGCTCCAGAGGAAGTGATTTTTCACGAATCACGTAGAGCATATCAAGATGCAGTCCTTTTGGTCTCATTTTATGTTTGGATATTGTTTATATTTATCCATGCCAATCATGAATACTGAATATATTATTATATTCTCTACCTACTATCTCCACTGTTTTATGCTTTATGACATTGCTGTACTAACTGGGCATATGGATCAATTCTATGACTTGTGTATACTATATTGTGATGAAGAATTATTTTTTTTCATATCTCTCTATTATGTGTTCTAAACATCACCTAATAAATACTTCCCTTTTTATATATGCATTTTTTGTATATCATATGTATATGTATAGACACATGAGGATTATATTTAGTTCATCAACTGGTCGCACACCTCATGTAAAGTCCCAACCAACCCCCTTCCTCTATTCTCTAGTTTAGGGATGGAGGCATATTTATATATATGCCTCATATAAAGCCTCAATTCTCCTTTTTCTTTTTTAACATACCGTACTTGATATTTATGTTCAACCTCTTGAATTAAAGCTGAAAGTCTGCACTTCAAATTCATTTGGATTGTTCATTTTAATTTTATTCAAAGGAAAAATTCCCCTGGATTTGGGATTTTTTAGGCACACAAATGTAATTGATTCAAAGATCTATGCAAAAATTATATTATTTATTAAAAATTAGTGAAAAAACATATGAGTGTATAAACAATAAAAACAATAAAAACATTACAGGCGTTATATAACCATCAAGAAAATAACCATGACCATAAGATGACAGGAACCAATGCCCAATATATTTCGGAAAGTCAATTTCCTTCTTCAGGGGAGGTTCAAATTGGAAAGTGTTATGGTTAATCTTGCGATAGGTGTAAAGCCTGTAGGGTAGCTAAAAACAAAGCTGGTTCACCGCAAATGTGGATTCACTGTCATGAACAGATATGTCCCATAGGTCACATAAGACCACTATATTGGAATAAACCGTGGGATGATTTCAAATGTAGACCCCCTGTCTCCAGGTCAGTGTGGCCACCTAAAGTCCCAAAAGGAAGGCCGTAACGCCAGAAGGCTGACAGTGTGGACCAACTGTGCGACAGTGAAAAAGCGGACACCACACCTGGGGATCAGCCAGCGCAGTCCAAGGAGTATACTTATACTCCTTGGACTGCGCTGGCTGATCCCCAGGTGTGGTGTCCGCTTTTTTATTGAATATATATATATATGTGTGTGTGTATATGGTATCGGGGTAGCTGCAGGCATCAATCCGGTACAGAACTTCCCCGAAATATCGGCGATATCGGTAACCTCAAGGGCCGATTCTGATATATCGGGGAAAGTGCATTGCCGATAATCGGTCGATCCCTAACATATACACACACACATGTGTGTGTATATATATATATATATATATGTATATGTATATATATATATATATATATATATATATGTGTGTGTGTGTGTGTATATATATATATATATATATATGTGTGTGTGTGTGTATATATATATATATATATATATATATATATATGTGTGTGTGTGTATATATATATATATATATATATACTGTATATATACACAAGATTACACGTACTGTATGTATATAGGCACAGATGGTCGCAGATATCCGATCAGCTCCTTTTTAACAAAGAACAATCAAATAAAAATTAGAAAGATCATTGCATGATAGGAAAGAACAATACTGGGATTATACAGTATATGCATTAAAACACTATTAGCAAAAGGTAAAAATAATAAATATAGAGAAAGAGATTGTTTTTTACTCCAGCCTGGAGTTCTCCTTTACTTTCTATCTTTGAATACTGTTGGAGTATATCTGTAAATTAAACAGAGAAGTAGTTTGCAGATATGTGAAGAATGCAATGTTTGCATAGTCAGTTAACTCTTCCACACTGGACTAAACTCCCAGTGGGTGCAGCTCCTGGCTCTGTGCCTTTTATGTGGGTGTATGATCAGTAAGAACAATAGTTCACTTCTGTCTAGTGATCCATGTCACCTACGTTAAGTACTTTGTCCTCCAACTATACACCTCTAAGGCAGCTTTAACTACTCAGAAGCTGAGCTGTCTGGATTTGAATGTAAATGCATGAGAACCTTGGTCCGCCACTTAATATCTCAAACATTCCGCAGGAACTGCTGCCAAGTTTTCAATTAAAAAAAGAAAAAGATATTTTACAGGAGCTTTCATAGAAAAACACTGGAAGGAGGCTGTCTGAGGCTTAAAGTGTAAGTTTATCTTTTAAAAAAAAAATGAAAATGTGAACTAACATCCTACACCGGGAGTCAGCAACCTGTAGATCATGATCTACCAGTAGATCATGGCCATGTGCTTGGTAGATCGCAGTCTTGGCTTGCTGACCTGCCATCCCAAAGCTTCAAACAAGGTACAATGCAGAGGGACTACTTGTAAAGTTGGAGCTGTAGTAGGGAGCAGTAGCCGCATAAGCCGATGTCTCCTCTGTAGTGTTGGCTCCTGTCCCATGCCGAGTGATACCAACTGCACTCCAACTATTATCCCAGCTAGCGGTCTCCAGAGTGGGGCCAGCAGCAGGAAAGAAGAGATCTTTAGGTCAGTGTGAAGCAATACACTGGGCAGTATAGGGCTGCTTTCACACTGATGTACTGCAGTTTAGCCGCAGTATGGGTGCAGTGCAGTGTACCTGCAGCTTTCCTGCGGGTTAGATGTGCTTAGTCACAGACTTCTATTCTATCCTGTGGGTTTGGTGCACTTTCTAACAGCGCATCAAAACTCCTGAATGCAGTAAGTGCACCACACCTGCAGGACAAAATAGAAGACTATGGCAAAGTGCAGCTAACTCAGGAAAGTTGCAGATGCACTGTGCTGCACCCACGATGCAGGTAAACCGCAGCACATCAGTGTAAAAACAGCCTCAGAACAGGAAGGGTTCATTTACATTTTCAGTTTGGGGGGTGGTAAAACCCGATAGTTAAGAGGTGTTTTACCACCCCTGCCCCAATCGCACTCCCTTTAGCTGTAGTGGTCAGGGGTGTACGTATGCTGCAGCAGGAATTATATGCCCTGTCACGGTTGGTGGGCACCTGCCAAGCATGACCCATTCAAGAGAATGAGGAAACTTTGCAAGTGCCTTGCAACTTTGTACAGTGCAGCAAACAAGGAGTTAAAGCAGGCAGCTTTCTCACCACCTGCTATAACTCCTTGGACCCCGCAGAAGCATGCAGTTGCCAAACACTTGCAGACAGAGTGGCCCCCTTTACTTGAATGGGTCGCGATTGGCAGGCAGGAGCACCCACCAAAAGCAACAAGAGGTTTACAGCATGTGTATGCCTTTGGCTGCTTCCTCAGCGGTAGGGATTGGGGGCAGTAAAACCTTAGGGGTGCAAAAGGGCTCATTCACAAGTGCAACAAGCAGTGCTGCTCCTCTGAAAAGTGATCCCAGTGTGTTTGACAGGTGATGAGGAGGCAATATGTTGCCTCCTTACCACCTGATTTAAACCCATGATTGCCGTGCAATGCACATGATTGCGACATGCTAGTACGGCAATTAGAAGTTTAAAACAGGTGTGGGGAGTTGACACTGTGCCCCCTGATCTTTGAGTTCTCCAATGTTGTTCAGGTAGATCTCCACCTCTTGCAGGCAGTGTAGTACTCTGGGGAACTGAAAACCTTGCTCATCCTCTCCTTCTTTCTGTAGGGCTACCGTGATGGAGGAGGTGACACTGTGTCCCGTGATCTTTGACTTCACCAATGTTGTTCAGGTAGATCTCCACCTCTTTAAGGTGGCCTACCCTACACCTTCCCCACCCTCCTGGCTCCAGTTGTACTTACCTCTGTGGGTAATGAGCTATCAGTGCTCATGCAGGCAGTGTAGTACTCTGGGGAACTGAAAACTTTGCTTATCCTCTACTTCTTTCTGTAGGGCTATCGTGATGGAGGAGGTGACACTGTGCCCCGTGATCTTTGACTTCTCCAATGTTGTTCAGGTAGATCGCCACCTCTTTAAGGTTGCCTACCCTTCCCCACCCTCCTGGTTCCAGTTGTACTTACCTCTGTGGGTAATGAGCTGTTAGTGCTCATGCAGGCAGTGTAGTACTCTGGGGAACTGAAAACCTTGCTCATCCTCTCCTTCTTTCTGTAGGGCTACTGTGATGGAGGAGGTGACACTGTGTCCCATGATGTTTGACTTCTCCAATGTTGTTCAGGTAGATTTCCACCTCTTTAAGGTTGCCTACCCTTCCCCACCCTCCTGGTTCCAGTTGTACTTACCTCTGTGGGTGATGAGCTGTCAGTGCTCATGCAGGCAGTGTAGTACTCTGGGGAACTGAAGACCTTGCCCATCCTTTCTGTAGGGCTACCGTGATGGAATAGAGTGATTCCAATTGGTCATAGCGATCACATGCCAGCATTCACCAATCAGAATAGGTTGAATCCGTCCAATAGGTTAAAAAAATAACTGTTGATCCTGTCAGAAATTCAGAGCTGTTCTGTGTCCTGGGCAAACTTATCACAAGGAATCGAATTTGCCCTCCCAGTTCTTATCTTGGGAATACAGATTAATTGGGCCCCATGGACATTGGCAGTTTGGCCCACCAACTTCAAATGGTGCACATTTGCGAGTAGGTAGTGTAGGGATAGGTACCCCATTTGTCTGGAACAGCACTAGCGGCAGGGAAAGGTCTCAGACAAGGAGGAAATGCGTAGGGTTCGCAACTTCTTTGGACTCCTTCCCGCGTGGATGTGAGACGGCCAGGCCTCATTCTGCCCCTCCTAACGGGCGCTGTCAGTTCAGCTAAAACCTGCTCTCTACACGCTGTTGGAATTCACAAGTGTTTCCGGTTGGGCTTTGGGTGTGTTGTGGAAGGGTCTTGCTTTACTTCAATACAAGTTCTTTACATTGCACCCAGACTGTGTGTGTGTTCTTGCCACCCTGCACCCACTTACACGCTGGCTGATCGAAAAAAAAAATAGTAATTGGTGGCCAGTCTTAGAGGGGAAAAAGGTCACTTTAAATTGTATGACTAGCTTTACTCAACAAAAATATCCTTACAGACACCCGAACATTTACAAGACTGATACATGCCGATCATTATTCTTCTTAATGCTTTTTTATTTCGGGGTCACCCAAGGAGCTAACGCAGATCGGAGGAAGAAAATGAAATGAAAAGTACATTCTTTCAATTTGTAGCCAAGGAGATGCTTTTCGATGAGTGAATCAAAGATTTCCTCCCGCAGATGACGGGAAAGGAAGTCAGGTCATATATTAGAGCAAAGTGTAGAGGTCTGAGCTCTTATACTGAATGAAGTAATAACCAGCCTACTCCATGAAACCCGCTATCGTCTGTCCATGGAGAAGACTCTCAGAGCTAATCTTCACAGCATGAAAAGAATAAATACCATTTCTACAAAAACAGCTTAAAGCAAACATAGAACACCCATTAGATCCCTTTTGTGTTCCTTCTAAAATTGTGTCTCCGTGTTTCAGTTGGCTTAAAGGGTAACTCCAGTTTCGTGGGGTAAAAAAATTGCCAATAAAGAAAAAATAACATAGTGTATGCCAGTGATGGCGAACCTTGGCACCCCAGATGTTTTAGTACTTCATTTCCCATGATGCTCATTCACTCTGCAGTGTAGTTGAGCATCATGGGAAATGTAGTTCAAAAGCATCTGGGGTGCCATCACTGGTGTATGCAATTGCAGCACAAATCAAATTGTAATTGAATGTTATTTAAAATTACCTTTCCTTTTCAATCTGCAGCTGTTGTAATTTTCTGCAAATTCAATACAGTATGGCTACCTGGAGGTGTTCTGTACACAGAATGTATACTGACCACACCCCCAGAAACATCATTTCCTGCTTGTGTGATTGGCTCACTGATTTTTTTTAGTCTACACTAAGATACAAGTCAGATTTCAGGCATCCCCTGCAAAAAAAATTTCATTTTTGGTGAGATACTCCCAATAGGAACACGGCTAAAGGGATGCAGGCCCAGCAGATTTCCTCATTAGTGCCCTGCAGGTGCACAGCTGATTGATAATTATGAAACCACTCCCATTAGACCCACTCAGTACAGAGGCACAAACAGAGATTTCTTCAGAATAACAAAAGGTAGGAATCTGCAAAGTTTGCTATAATCCTTACAATGTACATACCGTAGTTCACCCAGAAGGGAATGCTTTTTTTTTTCTCAACAAATGTGGAGTTACTCTATACTGAGTTAACCCACTGTAGCTAAAAAATTTTAAGCCTATGTAAACTTAACCACTTCAGCTCCGGAAGGTTTATTCCCCTTCATGACCAGGCCCTATTTTGCGATTCGGCACTGCGTTACTTTAACTGACAAATGCGCGGTTGTGCAACGCTGTACCCAAAGAAAATTGATGTCCTTTTTTTTCCCCACAAATAGACCTTTCTTCTGGTGGTATTTCATCACCTCTGCGTTTTTATTTTTTGCGCTATAAACAAAAAAAAGACTGACAATTTAAAAAAAAAAAAAAAAACACATTATTTTCTTACTTTCTGCTATAAAACAAATCAAATAAAAAATGTAAAAATTGAATTTCTTCATAAATTTAGGTCAACATGTACTCTGCTACCTATTTTTGGTAAAAAAAAAATCACAATAAGCGTATATTGATTGGTTTGCGCAAAAGTTATAGCGTCTTCAAACTAGAGGATATATTTATGGAGTTTTTATTTAATTTATTTACTAGTAATGGCTATTCTCCAAGTCGGGGAATTGCCTTAATGTTAGGTTCTAACATGACCGCAGTCCCCGCCTGGTCCTGGGCATTGATAAGCATGTGCACAGCGAAAGGTACCCCCATGTGCAGGGAGAGGGGCCCCACGACAGGCTCAGGTCTGTCTGATGAGGATTGGTCTCAAATCTGGGACAATACCAAACTTAGCTCATGTAACATGTAACCAGTGACAAGGTCTTCACACATTGGTACGTGCTACCTGTCAGGATCACCAATTATGCAAAGCTCCCAGCTGTCCCTGATTTTGAGGGACTGTCCCTGACTTGGAGGGACTGTCCCTGATTTGGAGGGACTGTCCCTGATTTGGATCAAAGTCCCTCTCTCCCTCTTTGCTTCTCATCTGTCCCTCATTTTGATCTGATCTATATAGTTGTACTGTATATAAAATTGAATTAAATTAACTATTTAACCACTTTAAGACCGGAAGGATTTGCCCCCTTAATGACCAGGCCCTATTTTGCGATTGGGCGCTGTGTTATTTTAACGGTCGTGCGACGCTGTACCCAAATAAAATTGATGTCCTTTTTTTCCCACAAATAGAGCTTTCTTTTGGTGGTATTTGATCACCTGTGCGATTTTTATTTTTTGCGCTATAAACAAAAAAAGAGCGACAATTTTGAAAAAAAAAAAAAAACAATATTTTTTACATTCTTAAAAAAAACATTTTAAAAATCAAAATTTTCTAACATTTTAGGCCAATTTGTTTTCTGCTACATATTTTTGGTAAAAAAAAAATCACAATAAGCGTATTTTGATTGATTTGTGCAAAAGTTATCGCATCTACTAACTACGGGAAAGATTTATGTCATTTTTATTGTTTTTTTGTTTTTTTTACTAGTATTGGCGGCAATCTGCGTTTTTTGCGGGACTGCGACATTGCGGCGGGTAGATCAGACCCCTGACTGATATTTTTGACACTTTGAGGGGGACCAGTGGCTCGTTATCGTCTGACGACGTAGTACTACGTCGTCAGACACCCCCCTTTCTCGGCGGCGCGCGCGCGGCGCCGTAGACTCGCTCCCACTGTATTCAGTCACAGCGGGAGTCGGGCCAGGGGAGGAGCAGCAGCGATTGCTGCTGCTCTTCCCCGATCGTCAGGGATCTAGTGTGGAGATCCGCCCGCTTGTGTAAACACAAGCGGGCGGATCTCCTAAGTGACAGGCAGGGTCAGATTGCAAGGTTCAGCATAGCTGAACCCTGGATCTGTCCTTGTGTCACTCAGTCCCCTCCCCCCACACACGTCAGTAAGCACCAGGCATACATTAACCCCTCCCTCTCCAATAAAAATTAACCCCTTCCCTGCCAGTGTCATTTTTACAGTAACAGTGCATATTTATAGCACTGATTACTGCAGTAATGGCACTGGTACCCCCAAAAGTGTCAAAAATGTCAGTCAAGGGTCCGATCTGTCCACCGCAATGTCGCAGTCCCATAAAAAAAATCGCAGATCGCCGCCATTACGCGTTAAAAAAAAAACACCAAAAATGACAGAAATCTTTCCCTTTGTTAGTAAACGCAATAACTTTTGCGCAAACCAATCAAAATACGCTTATTGTGAATTTTTTTACCAAACATAGGTAGCAGAAAACAAATTGGCCAAAAATTTTAAAAAATTTTGATTTTTACATTTTTTTGGGGGAATTTCATATAAAAAAATGTGAAAAATATTGTTGTTTTTTCAAAATTTAAGCTCTTTTTTTGTTTATAGCGCAAAAAGTAAAAATCTCACAGGTGATCAAATACCACCAAAAGAAAGCTCTGTTTGTGAGAAAAAGAGGACATAAATTTTGTTTGGGTATGGCGTCGCACGACCGCGCAATTGTCAGTTAAATTCGCACAGCGCCGAATCGCAAAAAGTGGCCCAGACGTAAGACAGCAAAATCCTCTAGTGGTAAAGTGGTTAAAGATGATTGCCACTGATAAACCTTTTATCCCATTTCTAAGTTGCTGCATTTGTAAATTTCAAAATATAAAATAATATTATTATTAAAAAAAAACACTCGTGGGTTTAACTAATATATATTGTTGTTTATTTCTCCTTTAGGGGGGCATGGCAGGAGGCGTGTCCTATGGCTACATACCTTTGCTAATAGGTGTCCCTCCCTCATTCCCATCTCAAAATTTGGCTGGTATGCTTTATGTATTTCACTACTCCTTTGGTTCTGGTGATGTAGACAGTGAAGGGCTTTTTCCCGTATATCAGTGTTGGCACCCCAGATGTTTTGGAACTACATTTCCCATGATGCTCATGCACTCTACTGTGTAGTTGAGCTTCATGGGAAATGGGAAATGTAGTTTCAAAACATCTGGGGTGCCAAGGTTTGCCATCACTGCCCTATATGGTGGACATGTCCTGTGGTTCAGCAATTTTGGGTAAAGGTTTTTCAATTAATGTCTAAATTATATGGCACTGGCTTCTCCCCATATACCAAAATTTACATTCCAACTCCAGGAAACTTGAACATTTTCCCTTTCAGTGGGGCTTTGCCTGCACTGCTTGTTTAGTTTAGGGGAGAATTAAAACACTTGAATTTACCTGATGTTGGCACTTCCCCTTGCTCTAGAAATGGACTGTCTCTTGCATGCATGGCTATAGACCTTGCATCTGTCTTGATGATGTCAGAGGACTTAAGACCATTGGAGCATGGGGCATACGGCACTGTGGGACAGAGAAGTGAAGGATCGGGTTAGTAAATCGACTTGTCTATGCCCCCTGGGCCTTAAAGAGCAGATCACCCTTGCAATGCGGGCACAATCCCACTGCAAGGGAGAAGTTTCAAGTTTTCTGGAGTTTAACTTTAATATGAGTCTGCCCATCATTTTTAAGGTCCAGTTTTACCAGATGATCCATGTTCTCACAGCGGCCAAGCAGACTATCCATAAAGCATTGAAAATACCCGCTCTTTCCATTGCCGAAACCTAATCTAAAGTTATGATACACAGGAAAATTGAAGCAAGATCTCTGATCATGTGGACAAATACTTGGTGTCATGGTACCCTTGGTCTACACCACCCGATTTAGGTACCTCTGGGCTCCTGATTGCAGAGCTTTTAGGCCTATAGGCATCAGAGTTTTAGCGGCTTCCTCCCTTTTCCCCCGCCTTTTTTCTTCCTCTTTGTGCCAATGAGCAGGTTCCCCTCCCCCATCTCTTTCCTTTTCTTTGTGACGGGACACAACCCGGTGCGGTACAGAGGAACTGAATATTTTGTTGTAGCGGACTGTAATATTTTGAATCATATAGTACCTTGCTACTAAAAGAGAAGTTGGGGAATGAAAGAAAAAAAATAAAAAAGCATACTTACCTAGATGGCTGCAGCATCGATACCAGCTGCATCTGCCCCTGCCGACTCTACCCCGAGAACTGAACTGATTGCTCAGTTCTTCCCTCCACTTTGAGCAGAGAGCCGCCAGTCACCGCCTCTCTGCTCTACCACTCCAGCACTTACTGGAGCGTTGGGCTGTGGAGAGGGCGGGAGGGGCTGGCTCAGGCACTCAGTGGCATGCTGAGAGGCTGATCCAGCTGCCAGTCCAGGCAAATGGGTAGACTGACAGTAAATTTGGGATCTTTCCTGAACCTGGACCGGCTAAATGACATCAGCTTTAGCCCGCTGTCAGCTGAAAATGGGCCACAGGAGTGCAGAACAAACTGAACTCCTGTGATTCATAGAAGAAGTACAGCCAAAAAAGCTTTGACTGTACTTCTTCTTTAATGTTTTTTCATCCTTTACGTACACTATATTGTCAAAAGTATTGGGACGCCTGCATTTACAAGCACATAAACTTTAATGGCATCCCAGTCTTAGTCCGTAGGGTTCAATATTGAGTTGGCCCACCCTTTGCAGCTTCAACTCTTCTGGGAAGGCTGTCCACAAGGTTTAGGAGTGTGTCTATGGGAATGTTTGATTATTCTTCCAGAAGCGCATTTATGAGGTCAGGCACTAATGCTGGACGAGAAGGCCTGGTTTGGAGCCTCCACTCTAATTCATCCCATAGGTGTTCTATGGGGTTGAGGAAAGGACTCTGTGCAGGCCAGTCAAGTTCTGCTAGCCCAAACATGCTCATCCATGTCTTTATGGATCTTGTTTTGTGCACTTGTCCAAATCATTTGGTGGAGGGGGGATTATGGTGTGGGGTTGTTTTTCAGGGGTTGGGATTGGCCCCTTAGTTTCAGTGAAGAGAACTCTCAAGGTGTCAGCATACCAAGACATTTTGGACAATTTCATGCTCCCAACTTTGTGGGAACAGTTTGGGGATGGCCCCTTCCTGTTCCAACATGACTGCACACCAGTGCACAAACAAGGTCCATAAAGACATGGATGAGCAATAGAACACCTTTGGGATGAATTAGTTCGGAGACTGCGAGCCAGGCCTTCTTGTCCAACATTAGTGCCTGACCTCACAAATGTGCATCTGGAAGAATGATCAAACATTGCCAAAGACATACTACTTTATACTCCTAATATCTTTTGATAATATAGTGTACTTTCTATTGGGAGTTACTCCTCATTTTTGTATGCTCTGCCTCCTTTTCAGCATATGATTATGTACTACCCATGTAACTGTTTTTCTCATAGTTCAGGCTCTTCCTGGGTGACAACGCTCTGTCCCTTTCACTCAGTTATGCTCCTGTGTTGTCACCCCACCATATGGGCTTCCGAAGGAGGCTTCATAGGTTTCAACACACCTTACACAGGTTTGGTTCAACATTGTCACCATCAGGAAACCCACTCTGAGAAAAACCATGTAGCCATCACTGGAGTGCATGTAGATAGGAAGTGGCAGCAAAGAGGCTGATCGGCAGCAATGAGAATTCAGGAATTTGAATGGCTGTAGAATAGAGAAGGCTGCAGATAAACAGGTACAATTTGTATAGAGCACTGGAAGGGCAAACGCAGATCAAAAACAAAGGGATTTCCAGTCACTACTTACCAACCAGCCAGCAACCAGCCAAATTAACCTGTCTAACAGTATGCGTTAAAAACAGGGGTTTAGTTGCACACATTTGCAAATACATGCGTAAGCTGCAGGCCGCGCCAAGGCACCCTGATATCTGCAGTCCCTAACTCTACCTTTAAAGAGTCTCCACAGTGGGAGCACATGCATTCTTATGAGATAGATGGAGGACAGGTGACTGGAGGGAGCCCACCCCTTCTTAAAGGCGCAGGGTCACACTGAACACCCAGCACATAGCACAATGGCAGCAAAGGTGTCAGTGCGTTGCCTGACCAATATAAACGTTATACGATATTGCAAAAAGTGGTCACCTCCTCCATCTATAACTGGTCTTGATAGTAAGGAGCACTGGAAGGGCAAACGCAGATCAAAAACGAAGGGATTTCCAGTCACTACTTACCAACCAGCCAGCAACCAGCCAAATTTGTAGAGAAATTAGACTAGGCATGTTCAGTGTGGTGATGTTCATGAGCTATTCAAAGAGCAGACAGAGGCGGGGAAGTGACACAAAATCTGCAGAGCTGCAGCTTCTGAAACATATTGACTGTGTTCTGCCGAAAACTCCAACTTGCCGAGAACTCCAACGACTTAATCTTAGGTGAGTGTACACCATGTATAAGTGGAGATTTCGACCACTTGGTGTTTTCACACAACACCAACAGCCTATACACTCCGGTACATGCTATTGGACATTGTTAGTCCGCCCGCTAGTTGTCGCTGATTTGGAGGCGGACATGATTTTGGTTACTAGCGGTTGGATTAACAATTTCCACTCATTTTAGCGTATACCGGAGTGTAAATGCTGCCGGTGTTCTGTGAAAACCCCAAGTGGTCGAAATCTCCAAATATTCCTGGGGAAATTACGTCATTGGAGTTCTTGGCAAGTTGTAGTTTTTGGCAGAACAATAGCCCCCCTTTTGCTATGTAGCAGTGCTGCATATGCTGCTATGAATTATGTATTTTACAACAGCCATGGGGGGATAACAAGCAAATGGGAATTACATTATAAATCTTTAGGCAATTAAATATATTTTTAACTGGTCAAAGCTGTTTGGCTAGGCTTTACATTTTGAATACATAAAGCAGTGGATAAATAGAGGGTAGGCATGTCTGCCCATGTGCATCTTTCCTAGGCTGGTTAGAAATGCAATTATTCTGTACAGACTGATCTCTAGGTTTGCTGTTTTTGCTTTGCTTTTTTGGATTTGGTGCAAATATACTCTATATTGTTCTTCAGCTGCCATTGAGAAAGTCCAAGCTTCTGATGTGTTATTCAACCTTTACAGATGACCAGAAGGAAAAAAGTGAAGATTTTCTTTGTTATAGGAAACCTTTAGAAGTTCTAAATCCCCATTCCAGGCAAAATATGACCTCCTCCATCTCTTCCTCCAACCCCTGCTCAACCCATCCTAAGTCCCCCATTTGGGTTCCTCATTGGGGCAATTTCCAGGTGCAGGAGACAACTGATGGTTCTTCGCTGGCTGGTCCCCTACCATCCCCTTGCACAGATGTCACCCCTCTTCTGGATCTAAGAGAACCCCACAGCTAGACAGCCAATAGGAAGTGTCTATACCACACAGGCAGTAACAAGCACACTCAAATAAGGACCCCTCAGGCTATAAACAAGAGAAACATCTCCAGACCTGAGCGTCAATTAAACACAACATTGGGTAAGTAAAAAAGGGACTGGGAGGGGATGAACAATATCGCAGAGATTGGCTTTAATTGTGCCTAAGCAAAACATTTCGTCTTGAATTTCTACTGAAAGAAAGCAATGCACTTCCTGGTTTGTGAGTGTGCCTAGGCACTCCTGCTCTGTAGCCTTGCAGTTGTATATCTGCAATACTACTTGTAGATGAGGTTACCTGGATGCAGGGGCGTAGCTACAGGGGTTTCAGGGGTTGCAATTGCAACCTGGCCCTATACTCCAAGGGCCTGTGCAGCTCCCCTGTACACCTGCATAGGCGGGGGCAGCATTTAGAGGAACTAATGTCCTCCATTTTCATGTATTTTCCTGTAGCTGCAGGAGGAAAAAGGAGGAGATTGGTTCTTCTATATGCTGCCCCCGCCACCCCTCCTATCCAGTTCACTTGTCTTCTGCTGTCTCTGGGCCCCTCTGTGCTCCCCTGGTTCCCCCCGAAGCGCTGCCGGCTTTCCTCTTTTCCTCTCCAACCGGCTGCTGCAGGGGATGTGTCACGATGGAGAGCCGGAAAGGGGTACGTAAATACGTAATTTACTGGCTCCTTCTTTTTCTGAATGAATGAAATTGTAAAAAAATAAAAATTGTAAAAAGATAAAAAAAAATGTAGCAGATTTTCCAGGCCTGTGGCCTGATGTGGGTCTGTCATTGTTACCGGTTACCTCTCCAGCCCTTGTGAGCTGCAATCTGGGTGTGAGCACTGAGACATGGACAACTCCGGCATCTTGGTTTTGTGGTTTTTTATTGTGGAAAAGGGGATGGGAGAAGGGAATGAGTGGGATACTCCTTTAGGCTTAACTAATTACACTTGGGACTTAATCCTAGAAAAATGCCCGTTGGCGCTTTCTTGATGCTAGCCGACGCCAGCCAACGCTCACTAACACTAAGAAAACACTGTAGCTTGATATAACTGCTGGATCCTCGACAATAAGTCCAGAAGACCCAGGACTGTGAATTGTAGAATTACTGACACTGCTGTACTGCAAAGTCACTGAATACTCCCCTCCCCTCCCGCCTTGCACTGGCTTGAGGCAGTACGCTGTAGATTTCTGTAAAGCTGCAACTCTCAACTGTCACACTCTGTCCAATTCAGGGCCCATATGCAGGTGCCCCCTTTAACCTTGAACTCTTTGGGGTTCACTGACTATGTACCCCCCCTCTGTAACTTCAGGGTCCTCAACCTAGGTACCCCCTTTCAGCTAGCTGACATCCTTTCACGCACGTCCCCCAAACTTATACCCACTCCCAGAATCCTTTGCAGCATAATCTGCCTTCTGGGGTAGTTACAAGCTGGAATGTGTCCCCTGATTTTGCTTCCCGCACTGCCCTATGAGAAGCTTCTCACAGGAGCCAGTGAGGATACTTCTCCCCTCTGCAGGCACATCTGGAAGCCCTGACACCCTAACTAAATAAATCACAGCACTGCTGTTAGGCAGACAAGGCCCTCTATACATTTACCTAGCACCTACCTGTAGGGTGCTACAATAAGAAAATGAAAATAACAAAAAATAAAAACTACTGACACCAGTGGGTGAACTACCAGCATCGCAAAGGTCGCACTTGCAACTGGGCCCTGGCATTCCACCACCATGGGGAGGCCCCAAGATGGCACGAAGGGGGGCCCACTGCAGAATTTGTGAAAGGGTTCTGCTGTGGGACTGTAATAAAGGGCCCTGTGACTGGAATTTGTGAAAGGGTTCTGCTGTGGGACTGTAATTAAGGGCCCAGGATCAGTGGGAAGAGCCCCGGGCTTGAAGAAAAGGGCCCCGGCCAGGGGTCATGGGCAGTGGTGGGATTCAGCCGGTTCGCACCAGTTCCACAAAACCAGTTACTAAACATTTGAAAGTTTGCCGAACCGCCTAACTGTCTCTGGCTCTCTCTGCCTCTGTCCCTGCCTGTGGCCGCGGCGCTCTCTCTCTCTCTGCGGGGAGTTGGCCAGAGCCCACACATTGCACTGGTTGCTAGGCTAGAGCCGCTTAGCGTCTAGCAACCAGTGACGTCACCCCCTTTCTCCTCCAGGCCGCCGCGCCGCCGCCTCCCAGTCACTGCAGTGAAGGGGGCACGCTGGTCACTGTGCATTGAAAGAGGGCACGCTTGTCACTGTGCATTGAAAGGGGGCACGCTGGTCACTGCATTGAAGGGGGCACGCTGGTCACTGTTTTGAAGGGGGCACGCTGGTCACTGTGCATTGAAAGGGGGCACGCTGGTTACTGTGCATTGAAAGGGGGCACGCTGGTCACTGTGCATTGAAAGGGGGCACGCTTGTCACTGTGCATTGAAAGGGGGCACGCTGGTCACTGTGCATTGAAAGGGGGCACGCTGGTCACTGCATTGAAGGGGGCATGCTGGTCACTGTGCATTGAAAGGGGGCGCGCTTGTCACTGTGCATTGAAAGGGGGCGCGCTTGTCACTGTGCATTGAAAGGGGGCACGCTGGTCATTTTGCATTGAAAGGGGGCACGCTGGTCACTGTGCATTGAAAGTCGGAACTGGTTACTAACATTTTTGAATCCTACCACTGGTCATGGGGGACCTTTATGGTTTCTTGCAGCGGGGCCCTGAAGGTTCTAGTTACACCTCTGCCTGGATGGTAGTGATTTACCCCCTCGCTGCTAGGGCCGTTTTTTTTTTTTTCTGTATACTTACTGTAGTTAACAAAATCATTTAGGGCCTGAAGAATACTTAAAACCAGCAAATATTATGGGGGTAGTTCCAATTTATTTATTTTTTTTCTTTTACGTCAGATAATTTTGGTGCAACAGTGCAAAATTTCAGTTAACATACACTAAAGTTAATTTAAGGGCATACAAACACAAAATATTACCAAATTGTTTGGTAAAATATAAAGGATGAGATTATGCAGAGTAAATAGATACCCAACATGTCAAGCCTTAAAATTACAAGTGCTCCTCATATGGTGACAAATTTTGGTACAATTACAATTTTGGTAAATTTTCCATAGGCAACACAGTTTAAAGTTAACCATGAATAATGGCCCCGGAATTATTTCTCCCACTCCAGCGTGTACAGAGATTTGTGCATAGTGTCCCCTGACACTGTGGGGGGAGTTAGGTGCTTGGGTTTAATTTTTTTTTTTTTTTAACAGTTTAAACTTTTTTTGTGCTGAATTTTTAGTACATGTGCTGCAATTTATTTTTATATTCTTCCATGTACTGCCCTGCCCATAAATATAAATTTATCTGAGGGGATGCTCAACATCACACTTTACACAGAAACGTCCCTGGACCCAAATAAAGCTCTTCTGCCCATAGCAGTTTACACCCACCAGCCACTTTATTAGGTATACCTGTTCCATTGCATGGTAGCACAAATTGCTAATCAGCCAATCACATGGCAGAAACTCAATGCATTTAGAAATCTAGACGAGGTGAAGATGACTTGCTGAAGTTCAAACTCAACATCAGAATGGAGAAGAAACGGGATTTAAGTGACTTTAACCTCCCTGGCGGTATGATTCTTTCGGTAAAGCGGTACAATTGTTTTGCATGTAATTCTTAAGAAAGAGCAGCCCAAACCAACTATTTACATATGATTTTTTTCTTTCTGTGCGTTCTTCTTTATAACATCTCGGGTATGATAAAGTTTGAAACACAAAATCATAAATTATAATATAATAAAAAACTGTAAATAAGTTAAAGTATGTATGTATGTATGTATACACATATATATATATATATATATATGCGTATGTATGTATATATATATATATACAGTGCCTTGCGAAAGTATTCGGCCCCCTTGAACTTTTCGACCTTTTGCCACATTTCAGGCTTCAAACATAAAGATATAAAAGTGTAATTTTTTGTGAAGAATCAACAACAAGTGGGACACAATCATGAAGTGGAACGAAATTTATTGGAAATTTCAAACTTTGTTAACAAATAAAAAACTGAAAAATTGGGCGTGCAAAATTATTCAGCCCCTTTACTTTCAGTGCAGCAAACTCTCTCCAGAAGTTCAGTAAGGATCTTTGAATGATCCAATGTTGACCTAAATGACTAATGATGATAAATAGAATCCACCTGTGTGTAATCAAGTCTCCGTATAAATGCACCTGCACTGTGATAGTCTCAGAGGTCCGTTTAAAGCGCAGAGAGCATCATGAAGAACAAGGGACACACCAGGCAGGTCCGAGATATCAGCTCTGAAGAAACCGACACAAAGTCGGTGAAACGCGTCAGCAGCAGCGCCCTCTGTACTGCACCCTCTGAACCAGCCTTCCCTGTGTATATCCGACTCAAGCACGGCCGGCTTCCCCGCGGCTCCCCCTGCTTCAAGCTCGCCAGACCAGGCATGACGTCAGGCCGCCACTGACGGACCTACACGCCGACTCGGAACGAGGCTCGAGCAAGCATGGTGTTGGAACGCCGTTACAGAGGACTGTAAGTGCCGGCTGAGTCAGGATACATCACACAGAGGTATGAACTTCATATTATTTGGCCATTATCTTGTTCATTACTACCTTCATGCAAAGGATCACTGAGGACTGTGTTCATCAGCATTTCCATTGATAAAGGCATACCTCGGCCAGTGTACCTGAACCTTACACAACCAGTACCGGATTTTCAGGACAGGATCCTACACGTGTTTGTCCATACTGGAACCTTCCACGGGAGGTACACACATCACTCCTAGGACTTTCTTTTCTTTATGTGGAATTATTTCCTCAGCACCACTGTTGTTGCCCTAATTGTGGAGGAACGGCCCGAGTGAATTTTCCTTTTTGATCACAGGGTGGCCATACATATTTGCCGCACACGTTTATCATTGTTGCATCTCGGGACTACTCCTTGTTGATCATATTCCAGTTTTGCATGGTAGTACTTTGACCAATTTCACAGCCTATGTAATTAACAACTAGTTCATGGTTTCAGTCATGTGCAGTCACTGTGTTATTTTTAATTGATTTTATATTGTATATGTTGTGGTCTATTTTGTGCACAGTCTTTTCATCAGGCACAAGTGCCTAATAAAATTTATACTATTTTAGCACCACGAACCACTTTTTTGACTCTTTGGTACCTAGTATTGATCGCCTTTTGGTGGACGTGGATTGGAGGGCTATCCTCCTTCACCCATTTCCCCTGCCCCTTCTTCTTTTTTTAGGTCCGAGATACGGTTGTGGAGAAGTTTAAAGCCGGATTTGGATGCAAAAAGATTTCCCAAGCTTTAAACATCCCAAGGAGCACTGTGCAAGCGATAATATTGAAATGGAAGGAGTATCAGACCACTCCTATCTACGAAGACCTGGCCGTCCCTCTAAACTTTCAGCTCATACAAGGAGAAGACTGATCAGAGATGCAGCCAAGAGACCCATGATCACTCTGGATGAACTGCAGAGATCTACAGCTGAGGTGGGAGACTCTGTCCATAGGACAACAATCAGTCGTATACTGCACAAATCTGGCCTTTATGGAAGAGTGGCAAGAAGAAAGCCATTTCTTAAAGATATCCATAAAAAGTGTTGTTTAAAGTTTGCCATAAGCCACCTGGGAGACACACCAAACATGTGGAAGAAGGTGCTCTGGTCAGATGAAAAAGAATCAAACTTTTTGGCAACAATGCAAAACATTATGTTTGGCGTAAAAGCAACACAGCTCATCACCCTGAACACACCATCCCCACTGTCAAACATGGTGGTGGCAGCATCATGGTTTGGCCCTGCTTTTCTTCAGCAGGGAAAGGGAAGATGGTTAAAATTGATGGGAAGATGGATGGAGCCAAATACAGGACCATTCTGGAAGAAAACCTGATGGAGTCTGCAAAAGACCTGAGACTGGGATGGAGATTTGTCTTCCAACAAGACAATGATCCAAAACATAAAGCAAAATCTACAATGGAATGGTTCACAAATAAACATATCCAGGTGTTAGAATGGCCAAGTCAAAGTCCAGACCTGAATCCAATCGAGAATCTGTGGAAAGAACTGAAAACTGCTGTTCACAAATAGAGATGTATAGAACTGTTCGCCGGCGAACAGTTCCCGGCGAACTTAGCATGTTCGCGTTCGCCGCTGCCGGCGAACATATGCGATGTTCGGTCCGCCCCCCATAAGACATCATTGAGGCAAACTTTGACCCTGAACTTTACAGTCAGCAGACACATTTCCAGCCAATCAGCGTACCTCCCTCCCACACCCTCCCACCTCCTATAAATAAGCAAGGGCAGCATCCATCTTAGATCATTCTGAAGCAGTGTGTGTAGTGAGAATAGGGAGAGAGCTGCTGCTGCTGCTGTTAAGCTAGGGACAGTTAGTCAGTGTTCCTGGTCTTGCAGTGTTCTTGGTCCACTACTGCTGTAATATCAGCACCCCAAAAAGCCCTTCTAAGGGCTGGTATTTGTGTTTTTTTTTTTTTTATATATATATATATATATATATATACCTAGCGTCCCCAAAAGCCCTTTTAAGGGCTGGTAATTGAGTTGTTTCTTCATATATATATATATCTATATCTATCTAGTGTCCCCAAAAGCCCTTTTAAGGGCTGGTAATTGAGGATTTTTTTATTTTTATATATATACATATATATATATATATAGTGTCCCCAAAAGCCCTTTCAAGGGCTGGTAAGGTAATAGATTTTTTTCTTTATATATATATATATATATATATCTATTGTACACTGCAGTTGCCTGCCCGCTGTGTGTGAGAGGCCACAGACCTACCACAGACTGTACTGTGTGCACACCACACTCATTTCGGGTGGCACAGGCACAGTACCTGGCATTTTAAAAAATATTTTTTTTTTCTCTGTCATAATTGCAGTGAGTGCTGTGTCAGGTCCACAGAGTGCACTGTACCCACTGCAGTGCACTGCCCACCACTGATATATATACGTTGGCACAGCATCTTGTTGCAATAAATTGAAAAAAAAAATATTTTTTATTATTGCAGTTGCCTGGGCTGCCAGTGACTGTCAGGTCCACAGAGTGTACTGTGCCCACTGCAGTGCCACTGTGTGCCCACCCACCACTGATATATAAGGTGGCACAGCAGCTTGCAAAGTAAAAAAAAAAATATATATTTTTTTAAATTGCAGTTGCCTGGGTGCCAGTGACTGCTGTCAGGTCCACAGAGAGTGTACTGTGCCACTGCCCACCCACCACTGATATATAAGGTGGCACAGCAGCTTGCAAAGTAAAAAAAAATATATATATTTTTTTAAATTGCAGTTGCCTGGGTGCCAGTGACTGCTGTCAGGTCCACAGAGAGTGTACTGTGCCACTGCCCAGTGCCCACCCACCCACCACTGATATATAAGGTGGCACAGCAGCTTGCAAAGTAAAAAATATATATATATTTTTTTAAATTGCAGTTGCCTGGGTGCCAGTGACTGCTGTCAGGTCCACAGAGAGTGTACTGTGCCACTGCCCACCCACCACTGATATATAAGGTGGCACAGCAGCTTGCAAAGTAAAAAAATATATATATATTTTTTAAATTGCAGTTGTCTGGGTGCCAGTGACTGCTGTCAGGTCCACAGAGAGTGTACTGTGCCACTGCCCACCCACCACTGATATATAAGGTGGCACAGCAGCTTGCAAAGTAAAAAAAAATATATATATTTTTTAAATTGCAGTTGCCTGGGTGCCAGTGACTGCTGTCAGGTCCACAGAGAGTGTACTGTGCCACTGCCCACCCACCACTGATATATAAGGTGGCACAGCAGCTTGCACTCATAGTACAACAGTAACAACACATTAAAAAAAAAATGACAGGCAGAGGCAGGCCACCCCGCAAGGGCCGTCGTGGTCGTGGTGCTGTGATTTCCTTAGGCTCTAGAATAATGCCCAGTGTTCAGAGGCCACCACAGCCCCTGAACTCAAAAAATTCTGAGGCCATAGTTGACTGGCTTACACAGGACACCCAATCGTCTACAGCTTCCGCTCGGAACCTTAATGCACCATCCTCCTCCAGCTCAGCTTCGGGCACCTCTCAATTTACCACTCGCCAGCCCGCCGGCACCACCACCAACACTAGCACCACAGCCGCTTCACTTGATCCGTCAGAGGAGTTATTTTCACATCAGTTTGAAGAAATAAGTGATGCGCAACTATTAGTGCCAGAGGATGTAGATAACGGGGATATGTCTCAGTCAGGCAGCATTATACACATGGACGTACATTGTGATGATGATGATGTTGTACCTGCTGCTGCTGCCTTTGCTGAGTTGTCAAGTGAAGCGGCTGATGATGACGATGTGTCTGTGGATGTCACCTGGGTGCCTGCTCGAAGAGCAGAAGAAGAGGGGGAAAGTTCAGATGGGGAGACAGAGAGGAGGAGGAGACGAGTTGGAAGCAGGGGGAGGAGGTCATCGCAAGGAGCTAGTGGCGCAGTCAGACAGCATGTAGATTCGGCACCCGGGGTCAGCCAGACAGCACGCCAATCAACGCAAGCTGTTGCCACCACCAGAATGCCGTCCTTGCAAAGCTCAGCAGTGTGGCATTTTTTTTGTGTGTCTGCCTCTGATATCAGCGATGCCATTTGTAACCTGTGCCAAAAGAAACTGAGTCGTGGGAAGTCCAACACCCACCTAGGTACAACTGCTTTGCGAAGGCACATGATCTCACATCACAAACGCCTATGGGATCAACACATGAGTAAAAGCAGCACACAAACTGAAAGCCACCATCCTCCTCCTGGTCCAGCATCTTCAGCCACGTCAACCACTGCTGTCCTCCATGCCCCCTATCAACAACCCGCCCCTCCGCCTCTCACCTTCAGCAGTTCCTGCTCGTCACCTGCCCACAGTCAGGTGTCTGTGAAGGAAATGTTTGAGCGCAAAAAGCCAATCTCGCAGAGTCACCCCCTTGCCCGGCGTCTGACAGCTGGCTTGTCGGAACTCTTAGCCCGCCAGCTTTTACCATACAAGCTGGTGGAGTCTGAGGCCTTCAAAAAATTTGTCGCTATTGGGACACCGCAGTGGAAGGTACCCGGCCGAAATTATTTTTCACAAAAGGCAATCCCCAACCTGTACTCTATTGTGGAAAAAGAAATCATGTCACGTCTGGCACACAGTGTTGGGGCAAGGGTCCATCTGACCACTGATAGCTGGTCTGCAAAGCACGGTCAGGGCAGGTATATAACGTACACTGCGCATTGGGTAAACCTGCTGGTGGCTGCCAAGCATGGAATGCGTGGCTCTGCTGCAGAGGAGTTGGTGACACCGCCACGACTTGCAGGCAGGCCTGCTGCCACCTCCTCTACTCCTCCTACTCCATCCTCTTTGCTAACCTCCTCGGCTGAGTCCTCTTCTGCTGTTGCGTCTTGCTCCACACCAACTGCACCCCCCCAGCTCCCCAGGGGCTATTCCACATGCCGGATACGACAGTGTCACGCTGTCTTGGGGTTGACTTGCCTGAAAGCAGAGAGTCACACCGGACCAGCACTACTGTCCGCCCTGAATGCACAGGTGGATCAGTGGCTGACCCCGCACCAACTGGAGATCGGCAAAGTGGTGTGTGACAACGGGAGCAATTTGTTGGCGGCATTGAATTTGGGCAAGTTGACACATGTGCCGTGCATGGCACATGTGTTGAATCTGATTGTGCAACGTTTTGTGCAGAAGTACCCAGGCTTACAGGACGTCCTCAAGCAGGCCAGGAAGGTGTGTGGCCATTTCAGGCGTTCCTACACGGCCATGGCGCACTTTGCAGATATTCAGCGGCGAAACAACATGCCAGTGAGGCGCTTGATTTGCGACAGCCCGACACGTTGGAATTCAACACTGCTAATGTTCGACCGCCTGCTCCAACAAGAAAAAGCGGTCAACGAGTATTTGTATGACCGGGGTGCTAGGACAGCCTCTGCGGAGCTGGGTATTTTTTTGCCACGCTACTGGACGCTCATGCGCAATGCCTGTAGGCTCATGCGTCCTTTTGAGGAGGTGACAAACCTAGTGAGTCGCACTGAAGGCACCATCAGCGACATCATCCCATATGTTTTTTTCCTGGAGCGTGCCCTGCGAAGAGTGCTGGATCAGGCCGTAGATGAGCGTGAAGAGGAAGAGGAAGAGTTGTGGTCACCATCACCACCACCAGAAACAGCCTTACCATCGATTGCTGGACCTGCGGCAACACTGGAAGAGGAGTGTGAGGAAGAGGAGTCAGAGGAGGAATGTGGCTTTGAGGAGGAGGAACACCAACCACAGCAGGCATCCCAGGGTGCTCGTTGTCACCTATCTGGTACCCGTGGTGTTGTACGTGGCTGGGGGGAAGAACACACCTTCAATGACATCAGTGAGGACGAGGAATTGGACATGAGTAGCTCGGCATCCAACCTTGTCCAAATGGGGTCTTTCATGCTGTCATGCCTGTTGAGAGACCCTCGTATAAAAAGGCTGAAGGAGAACGACCTGTACTGGGTGGCCACGCTACTAGACCCCCGGTATAAGCAGAAAGTCTGTGACATGTTACCCAATTACCGGCAGTCGCAAAGGATGCAGCAGCTACAAAATAAGTTAAAAACTATGCTCTACACAGCGTATAAGGGTGATGTCACAGCACAACGGGAATCCAACAGGGGAAGAGGTGAAAGTAATCCTCCTCCTACCACCACAACCACGCCGGCAAGGACAGGACGCTTTACAGACGTCTTGTTGATGGAGGACATGCGGAGCTTTTTTAGTCCTATGCATCGCCACAGCCCTTCGGGGTCCACCCTCAGAGAACGACTCGACCGACAGGTAGCAGACTACCTTGCCTTAACTGCAGATATCGACACTCTGAGGAGCGATGAACCCCTTGACTACTGGGTGTGCAGGCTTGACCTGTGGCCTGAGCTATCCCAGTTTGCCATTGAACTTCTGGCCTGCCCCGCTTCAAGTGTGCTGTCAGAAAGGACCTTCAGCGCAGCAGGAGGTATTGTCACTGAGAAGAGAAGTCGCCTAGGTCAAAAAAGTCTTGATTACCTCACGTTTATTAAGATGAATGAGGCATGGATCCCGAAGGGACTGACAGTGGGGGATGCATTTGACTAAAAAAGGCCTGGTGATGACTGAGATGCCTTGGCCTAAAAATGGTCCACACGCTGCTGTATATAATCATTCTCTGCATGCCGGATGACTTACGTGACGTCTCCGCCACCAACTACGGTTCAAGCAGCAATGTTTTAGTGCACTTTCTGCCTTAAAACCTCAATTTTTCAGGCCGCTGCTACAGCAGCGGCTGCAACAATACCTACTTTTTCATGCATGTGTACATGCCTAATTTTTCTGGCCTCTGGTGCTACACTGTGGCTGCAAAAAAACAAAAAACAAAAAAAAAGGCACATACATGTGTCAATTCCCCTTCGTGATCGTTACCTTGTCGTGGTGAAGGGGCTTGCGTATCACAATGAAGCGATCACCTCTAGGATTGTGTTGGCACACCCCAGATGATAAGGTCGTTGCTTCATTGTGTACAGACCAAAAGCGATCCGCAGGATAATTTTTCATAAAAAAAAACATTCATTTTCTTTCATTCTTTCTGCGGAGCTGGGTATTTTTTGGCCGCGTTACTGAATGCTCATGAACAATGGCTGTAGGCTCATGCGTCCTTTTGCGGAGATGACAACCCTGGTGGTCAGTCGAACCCAAGGCAACATCATCGACCTCATCCCATATGCGTTTTTTCTGGAGCGTGCCCTGCGAAGAGTACTGGATCAGGCTGTAGATGAGCATGAAGAGGAAGAGTTGTGGTCCTCATCACCACCAGAAGCAGCCTTGTCGTTGTCAATTGCTGGACCTGTGGCAACGCAGAGAGAGGAGTCTGAAGAAGAGAAGTCAGAGGAGGAAGGTGGCTTTGAGGAGGTGGAATACCAGCCACAGCAGGCGTCCCAGGGGGCTTGTTCTCACCTTTCGGGGACCCTTGGTGTTGTATGTGGCTGGGTGGAGGAAGAGACCTTCAATGATGTCAGTGAGGACAAGGAACGGGACATGGCTAGCTTGGTATCCAACCTTGTGCAAATTGGGAGTTTGCGGTTGTGCAAATGGACTGACTGACTGTTAAACGGGGAGTTTGGTCTGTCAGAGTTTGGTCTGTCACTGTGAAGCGGGCAACGGGCGTAACCCTTACACTACTTGACCGATAAAACATCATACCTGATCGTATTCACACACTGGATGTTTTAGTGCTGGTTTACACTGCCGCTACCACTAAAGTAGCGTCGCTTCCAGTGCGACTTTGGCGCGACTTAGCGCGACTTTGGCGCGACCTCATCGCGAGGTGACTTTTTATTTGGCCAATCACAATATCATGTTTTGTTACCGTCACCTAATTTCCTTTTCCTGTTTTTTGTTTTACATATTTCCCCATGTGTGCAGTGTTGTCTGTGTCATAGCTCAACTGATAGGCATGTTTGCCTTGGCATATAATATTTCAGCTTGCCAGAAAGAAAAAAAGACAGCTGGAAAGACACTGCATTAGTTTTCTACTAAAAATCATAAGAAAAATGCTGTTTTTTTTGGGTTGTGGACATACTACAGAGCTGAAACTTGACAGGTACACTTTTTAGACCCCCCAGACACTAAATACAAAAAATGACATGCCTGCCTAAAAAAATGCCCGATAAATGCCTGCAAGAGAAAAAGACAGCCGCAGAGAAGCCGTATTCCTGAAAATATAAGAAAAATGCTGTTTTTTAGGGGTTCTGGACATGCTACAGATCTGAAACTTGACAGGTACACTTTTGTGACCCCCCAGACACTAAATACAAAAAATGACATGCCTGCCTAAAAAAATGCCCGATAAATGCCTGCAAGAGAAAAAGCCAGCCGCAGAGAAGCCGTATTCCTGAAAATATAAGAAAAATGCTGTTTTTTAGGGGTTCTGGACATGCTACAGATCTGAAACTTGACAGGTACACTTTTGTGACCCCCCAGACACTAAATACAAAAAATGACATGCCTGCCTAAAAAAATGCCCGATAAATGCCTGCAAGAGAAAAAGACAGCCGCAGAGAAGCCGTATTCCTGAAAATATAAGAAAAATGCTGTTTTTTAGGGGTTCTGGACATGCTACAGAGCTGAAACTTGACAGGTACACTTTTGTGACCCCCCAGACACTAAATACAAAAAATGACATGCCTGCCTAAAAAAATGCCCGATAAATGCCTGCAAGAGAAAAAGACAGCCGCAGAGAAGCCGTATTCCTTAAAATATAAGAAAAATGCTGTTTTTTAGGGGTTCTGGACATGCTACAGATCTGAAACTTGACAGGTACACTTTTGTGACCCCCCAGACACTAAATACAAAAAATGACATGCCTGCCTAAAAAAATGCCCGATAAATGCCTGCAAGAGAAAAAGACAGCCGCAGAGAAGCCGTATTCCTGAAAATATAAGAAAAATGCTGTTTTTTAGGGGTTCTGGACATGCTACAGAGCTGAAACTTGACAGGTACACTTTTGTGACCCCCCAGACACTAAATACAAAAAATGACATGCCTGCCTAAAAAAATGCCCGATAAATGCCTGCAAGAGAAAAAGCCAGCCGCAGAGAAGCCGTATTCCTGAAAATATAAGAAAAATGCTGTTTTTTAGGGGTTCTGGACATGCTACAGAGCTGAAACTTGACAGGTACACTTTTTAGACCCCCCAGACACTAAATACAAAAAATGACATGCCTGCCTAAAAAAATGCCCGATAAATGCCTGCAAGAGAAAAAGACAGCCGCAGACAAGCCGTATTCCTGAAAATATAAGAAAAATGCTGTTTTTTAGGGGTTCTGGACATGCTACAGAGCTGAAACTTGACAGGTACACTTTTGTGACCCCCCAGACACTAAATACAAAAAATGACATGCCTGCCTATAAAAATGCCCGATAAATGCCTGCAAGAGAAAAAGCCAGCCGCAGAGAAGCCGTATTCCTGAAAATATAAGAAAAATGCTGTTTTTTAGGGGTTCTGGACATGCTACAGAGCTGAAACTTGACAGGTACACTTTTGTGACCCCCCAGACACTAAATACAAAAAATGACATGCCTGCCTAAAAAAATGCCCGATAAATGCCTGCAAGAGAAAAAGCCAGCCGCAGAGAAGCCGTATTCCTGAAAATATAAGAAAAATGCTGTTTTTTAGGGGTTCTGGACATGCTACAGAGCTGAAACTTGACAGGTACACTTTTTAGACCCCCCAGACACTAAATACAAAAAATGACATGCCTGCCTAAAAAAATGCCCGATAAATGCCTGCAAGAGAAAAAGCCAGCCGCAGAGAAGCCGTATTCCTGAAAATATAAGAAAAATGCTGTTTTTTAGGGGTTCTGGACATGCTACAGAGCTGAAACTTGACAGGTACACTTTTGTGACCCCCCAGACACTAAATACAAAAAATGACATGCCTGCCTATAAAAATGCCCGATAAATGCCTGCAAGAGAAAAAGCCAGCCGCAGAGAAGCCGTATTCCTGAAAATATAAGAAAAATGCTGTTTTTTAGGGGTTCTGGACATGCTACAGAGCTGAAACTTGACAGGTACACTTTTGTGACCCCCCAGACACTAAATACAAAAAATGACATGCCTGCCTTAAAAAATGCCCGATAAATGCCTGCAAGAGAAAAAGCCAGCCGCAGAGAAGCCGTATTCCTGAAAATATAAGAAAAATGCTGTTTTTTAGGGGTTCTGGACATGCTACAGAGCTGAAACTTGACAGGTACACTTTTTAGACCCCCCAGACACTAAATACAAAAAATGACATGCCTGCCTAAAAAAATGCCCGATAAATGCCTGCAAGAGAAAAAGCCAGCCGCAGAGAAGCCGTATTCCTGAAAATATAAGAAAAATGCTGTTTTTTAGGGGTTCTGGACATGCTACAGAGCTGAAACTTGACAGGTACACTTTTGTGACCCCCCAGACACTAAATACAAAAAATGACATGCCTGCCTAAAAAAATGCCCGATAAATGCCTGCAAGAGAAAAAGCCAGCCGCAGAGAAGCCATATTCCTGAAAATATAAGAAAAATGCTGTTTTTTAGGGGTTCTGGACATGCTACAGAGCTGAAACTTCACAGGTACACTTTTTAGACCCCCCAGATGCTAAATCCAAAGAAATTTTTTATTTTTATTTTTTTTTAATTTTTCCAATAATTGGCTCTCTATCAAAAAATTATAATTTTTAAGAACTTTTTTTTGCGTGATCCCTCTCCGGCATGCCACAGTCCAGGTGTTAGTCCCCTTGAAACAACTTTTCCATCACTATTGTGGCCAGAAAGAGTCCCTGTGTGTTTTAAAATTCGCCTGCCTATTGAAGTCTATGGCGGTTCGCCCGGTTCGCCGGTTCGCGAACATTTGCCGATGTTCGCGTTCGCCGTTCGCGAACCGCGAATTTTAGGTTCGCGACATCACTATTCACAAATGCTCTCCATCCAACCTCACTGAGCTCGAGCTGTTTTGCAAGGAGGAATGGGCAAAAATTTCAGTCTCTCGATGTGAAAAACTCATAGAGACATAACCCAAGCGACTTACAGCTGTAATCGCAGCAAAAGGTGGCGCTACAAAGTATTAACTTAAGGAGGCTGAATAATTTTGCACGCCTAATTTTTCAGTTTTTTATTTGTTAAAAAAGTTTAAAAATTTCCAATATATTTCGTTCCACTTCATGATTGTGTCCCACTTGTTGTTGATTCTTCACAAAAAATTACAGTTTTATATCTTTATGTTTGAAGCCTGAAATTTGGCAAAAGGTCGAAAAGTTCAAGGGGGCCGAATACTTTTGCAAGGCACTGTATATATATATATATATACATATTTGAAAAAAAAATGAGTATTCCACATCAGTGATCCCAGAATACACCGATGGTAGGAAAGGGGGCTGGGACTATAACGGACTAATTGTCAGAAGTTTGTAGGTAAGCCAAGGGAAGAATAAAGAAGAAATATTAAAATTTAACAATATTTATTGGAGGAATAATAAAAAGTCGACATAAAGGAAATGGGAAAAAATAATACAATACAACATGTTTTCACATATGTCATGGTAGTAGTCGATCAAACGGGTGAATGCCTTTGTTCAATGCATTTCGCCTTTAGCTTCGTCAGGAACTCTGGCGTGATATATTCACCCTTTTGTTGAATTAGGACTACATTAAGACCTTCAAAGTGTATACGTGAAAAGAAGAAGAAAAAACATATATCAATACAGATTCATATCTTAATAGTGGAAAGAGTCTACAATATTCATTTTAACCCTAGTATAAAAAAAATACAGAGTCATAAAGGGAGAAACATATAGCTTACCACACTTAAAAATGTTGTGTGCCTAGTACATGGAAAGGTTGGACCAAAGATTGCGTCTCCCAATGGCTTGTCTCATGGCTCCAAACCAAACAATCCCAGGTAGGGCCCATTGGGGGTCCTCCATGGAGGTGGTTTAGAGGTATGAATTGGGCCAGTCTTGAATGGGTGCCACCACAACGGACAATAGGTGGAGCCCGGAATTCTGTGGACAAAAATAATATATGTTGTATAACATGTCTGATGTCATACGAAGTTGTTTAAAAATAGGTAGGCATCAAAATGTAGTATGGTAGATGGTTGAAGCTCCGGAGGGGTTAAAAATAGGAATAATGACAAAAAATATATATATTACAGAACTGCCAAGGCTACAGTCAGCTCTGGGACTGGGCATGAAAAGTAGAAATGCTACACCAAATGTCCAATCCATGTTCAAACTAATGAATCAATTATGGCAGCAGCTACACGCATTAACTCTAACAGGTTGCCCAATAGGAGTATAGATGCAGGAGTAGAATATAGTCTGGTCGACAAACTTCTTCTATGACACAGCCTGCAGCCTCATAGAAGAAGTTAATAAAGCCTTTTAAACGGTATCACGCTATTGGGATTATGTTTTTTCCTCTCCATATGCTGCTGAGCTTCTTTTGACTGTGCTGGTGTGATTTCCGGTGTGGATACTCTGGACCAGTGACCATCATTATAAGCTTGAATGCTCAAACACGAAAGTGGGTTGGGCCACAGCATCTGGTGAGTGGGCAATTCTCCTCCCCCCTTGGAGCACGGTGGTGGTGGTGATCCCTTTGAGAAACATGCTTCTGTATTTTGTCATCCCAGGATATAGAGTGAAGGAATATGGACTGTTTCTGTCATTTTTTCCTGCTGCCTATGTAATATTTATTGCATTTGGGACTTTGTGCAGTCGGCACATTATTTTTGGCACTTTTCTTTTTGATCAGTTTGCGCTACTATATATACATAGAGATACTGTGGAGTGTCTATCTACTATATATCTTTTCTATATTTTCTCAGTCAAGTAGCTGCATAGCCATTATATTTATTGGTGAGTGGTCCTCATTTTGAGCGCTTGGGATAGCTTTTATCTTTATTTGGTCTTCGGTGGGCATTTAAGCTGTCATATCTTATAGTATTGAGACCTGGCCAATGGGTGGCCTGTAGATTGAAAATCCACATAGCCTCTTTACGGAGGATTTTGTTATCGAAATCACCCCCCCGTGGGTTGGAGGGGATGACTTCGAGAACAGCGAACCTGACATAGTCGGGATCAAAATCATGATGCACACCGACATGCTTACAAATGGGTGTATAGATGAGACCAACCTCAAGATAGTAGAGGTGATCCTGTATACGCTTAGAAAGTTTGCGTTTGGTCTTTCCTACGTAGAAAGCCCCACATTTGCAGAGGGCGATGTAAACCACCCCCTGTGTTTGGCAATCTGCGTAGGATCGACATTTGTGAATACCTCCCCTGGGGAGAGGGAAGGAAGGACCCTCCAGGACCCATGGACAAAAGTCACATGTACCACATCTGAACGTGCCTATGGGGGGAAGTTCCCCCTGAGATTGCTCAGTGTAGTGGCTGTGAACCAGGGAATCACGAATTGACCTAGACCGACGAAAAGTTAGCTGAGGGTATGTGGATACATATTTAGAGATGGTGTGGTCTTCCCTGAGGAAGTGCCAATTTTTGGCAAGGAGGTTACGCACCAAATGGTGGTCTGTATTGAATTTTGTCACAATTCTGGTGACCGCTTCCTTCTTACCTTTTCTTTTGCCAAAAATCAATTTGTCTCTCTCCAGTCCAAAAGCTTTGTTATAGGCCCGTTTAAGGACCTTGTTACTGTACCCCCGGGCCAGGAGTCGTTGACGGAGGGAATCCGCCTCCCTTTTGAAATCCCCCTCCTTGGTACAGATCCTACGTATTCTCAAATACTGGGAATAGGGGATACTTTGTACCAATGGACGCGGATGGCTGCTATCAAAATGGAGTATTGTGTTACCCGCTGTGTCCTTGCGGTGCAAAGTGGTATAAATCGATCCATCGGGATCCAGTACCACTTCAGTATCCAGGAAGGCCAATCTGTCCCTATGCCACTGCATCGTGAATGTAAGGTTGAAAGAATTAGCACCTATAAGTAGCATGAAACTTTGAAGTTCCTCCAGCGAACCCGTCCACACCATAAGCACATCGTCAATATATCTTCTCCAGAGGAGTATATGGTTGAGGAGGGGGTCGCTGGATTCCCCCGGAACAGGGCACGCTCCCATCCCCCCAGGTACAGGTTGGCATACGATGGGGCACAAGAGGTCCCCATCGCTACCCCCTGCACCTGGAGGAATGTGTTGCCATTAAATGTAAAGATGTTAGAGTTAAGAATGTGTTTCAGAAGTTTCAAAAGAAAATCAGCTTTTGGCCAGAATGAGCGTCCCTGTTCCCAGAGGAAGGCAGCGACCACCTCCAACCCCTTGCTGTGGGGGATGCTGGAGTAAAGTGCCTCGATGTTGATGGCAACTAGGATGGAGTGGCAAGGGACAGACAGTCCTTCCAGGGTTTTCAAAAGTTCAATAGTATCTTTTAAATAGGACGGCAATCTCACAACATGTGGTCTCAATTGATCGTCCAGATACTTACTGGCTGTCTCCGATACACAACCCATGCCGGAGACTATTGGACGCCCGGGGGGAGTAACAAGGTCCTTATGGACCTTGGGCAGGGCATAAAAGGTCGGAGTGATTGGCCATCTCGTTGAAAGGTAGCCTAAAAAGTCTTGGTCAATGATTCCCTGGTCAAAAGCATCACGAAGCAAAAGATTAAATTCGTTAATTTTGTCTTGTATGCAATCCGAAGATATGGGTGCATACCAATCTGAGTTAGATAGTATTCTATTGCACATCGTGACGTATTGACCACGATCCATAACGACGACATTGCCCCCCTTGTCAGCGGGTTTGATGACAATGTCGTCGTTATGGATCAAGTGTTCAAGTGCGCACTTTTGAGACACGCTCAGATTGTGTTTGGGTACAGGGGTTGTAGATAGAGACTCAATGTCTCTCACCGACTGACGGAGAAACGCCCACACAGCAGGGCATGTTTGGAGTTTGGGGAAAGTTTTAGACTTTGCTTTGTATTTGTGTGGACTATCTTCTGGTAGTGGTTCCTCGTCAGATGAGGAGGATGACGTAGAGTCACTCTCCTCCCCTCTATATTTTTCGTTTTCGCTTAAAAGTTGCATTAGGATTTTCAAGGTTTTAAAGTCCTGTATTTTAAAATCCTTATACGTATCATCACTACCAGGGACCTTGTCTTTCTCCTTGTCAAAAATATATCTGAACGTCAAATTTCTGGCGAAAAGGTGCAGGTCTTTAACTAGTTCGAACTTGTCCAAACCATTGGTCGGGCAAAAGTTTAACCCCAGTGTTAAGACTTCCTTTTCAGAGGGTAATAAATCATACGAGGATAAATTAATTACATCTAAATCATAATTTATCAAGTTTGCTTGATGACATGTTGGTCCATCGGGCCTAGTTTCTTGTCGCCCAGCGCTGGGGGTGGTAGAAGTGACCCCTGCGCTGGGGTAACCCCTAAAGGGGGCAGAGTGTCAGGTTCAGAGGTTGTTAGCTCCCTATTTAGGTTTTTTGGCATCGCTCCCATATGTGTATATTGTGATGTGTTGCTGTTGGAGCTAAACATGGAAGTACGTGAAGGTTCGCTACTTGCGCTGAGGGTCCCCGTTGCCCCTCTACTACCGCCAGGGTTTTGTTTAGGCTTTGGTGTAATTTCGTGTGGGGATGCTCCTCTTTTGCCTGGTTTGTGGGAAGGTGTGTCATGAGTGTTATTGCCCAAACCCTTTTTGGGGGGACGGCCCCTCCCTGCTTTCCCCTTGACTGATGAGGCATTGGATCTATGGGAGGATAAAGCCGATGAGAGGGAGGTATCAGATACCGATCTTTGTAGCTTTGTCTCTTGGGCTGATCTATTTCTATTGGGTTTACCCCCACGTGGCCATGCGGGTTTTTGCCATTTGTAGGCATAACCACCCGCAAAGGCCAAGCGATCTTTGTGATATTTAAAGTCTTTTTTGACTATGAGGTTGGTATTAAAACACTCTAAGTGTTGAATAAGTTCTTGCTCCTGTCTGGTATATTCAACATTTTGCAGTGTGGGTTTTTTATCCTGAAGGAGAGCCAATTCCTTATCTACCTCATCAAGATCGTGCCTGTACTTGTCCCTGAGTAGCTCCATCATCCTGGCCGTGCAAGCGGTTAGATTGAGTTCCCACAATGCACGAAATTGTGGATCCGTAATCTCAAAGGACGGGAAAACCTGGATTCTAAGTCCTAAGGGATTGATTTTGTCCCGAAGATACTTATCAAAGTATCGAATATGCCATCCAAGGCTCGACTTACGTTCAAGTAGTTTCTTTGTTTTTTGGAAATGAACGTCCAAATTTATATCTTGTTCAGTGTGGGAGACACACGTCTGTTCCAAAGTATCCAGGAATTTTTCCCATCCTATACCGCTTAGTTGTGCCATGGTCGTGGAGCCACCCAGGGACAGTCAGTCGGTGAGTGGTATCTGAAAAGGGGAAATCGGAGAGATAATACGACAGGAAAGATCAAGTGTTCTGTGAATTCTCTATCAAGGAGTAAGAGTAAAAAGAGGGGGGGGGGGGAAGAAAGAAAGGAAAAAAGAAATAAGAAACAAACGAGTGCCTACAACAATGAGATTGTGCAAATGGCTGTATAGTTGTCAATATACTATAGTTTAATATTTGCTGGGTAACAAATAAAACCAGGTAATGGGTTTCTACAATTTACAAAAGGAATTAATTTGATGGGGTCTGGGAAAAGAAAAACTACATAAGGGTCAACAGAGCTGGAGATATAGGCTGCTTAGGAGAAACGGGTTTTTCACCCTAGTATTTGGAATGAGAAAAGGTGAGAAGCAGCCTATATCTAGACAAATAGTCCTCATCCCGGTTAGGTGATTTGAAAAAAAAAATGAGTATTCCACATCAGTGATCCCAGAATACACCGATGGTAGGAAAGGGGGCTGGGACTATAACGGACTAATTGTCAGAAGTTTGTAGGTAAGCCAAGGGAAGAATAAAGAAGAAATATTAAAATTTAACAATATTTATTGGAGGAATAATAAAAAGTCGACATAAAGGAAATGGGAAAAAATAATACAATACAACATGTTTTCACATATGTCATGGTAGTAGTCAATCAAACGGGTGAATGCCTTTGTTCAATGCATTTCGCCTTTAGCTTCGTCAGGAACTCTGGCGTGATATATTCACCCTTTTGTTGAATTAGGACTACATTAAGACCTTCAAAGTGTATACGTGAAAAGAAGAAGAAAAAACATATATCAATACAGATTCATATCTTAATAGTGGAAAGAGTCTACAATATTCATTTTAACCCTAGTATAAAAAAAAAAAAAAAAATGTAAACTTTGTATCTATTTATGTAATGGATCCGGATTCGCTCTCTGCTTGTCCCATGGCTCGCCTCTAGGTATGAATTCGGGCGCAAAGCAGGGGACAGCTCTTGTGTTTGTCCTCTCCGGCTAATATAGCCGGCGCGGGTGTCCCGCCACAGAGATCAATTGACCTCTAGTGGCGGACATCCGATAGCATGGCGCCCGCGCCGGAAGTGACGATTGCAGACATACGTCACTTCCGGCGGGACCAGTCTTAAGCCGCGGGCACGGGAGGATGAGTCATGGCAGCTCTCCCGACCCGCGGCTTCACTGTTTGTAAGGTAAGACACCTAAGCCCACACCCCCTAGGCTTCTTTTTGATTTATTTTGTCCGATCACCCTCCATACTTCAGCCCTGTTTTTGGGGACAGTTAATGTCTGGGTTCCGTTTGTCGACCAGACTATATTCTACTCCTGCATCTATACTCCTATTGGGCAACCTGTTAGAGTTAATGCGTGTAGCTGCTGCCATAATTGATTCATTAGTTTGAACATGGATTGGACATTTGGTGTAGCATTTCTACTTTTCATGCCCAGTCCCAGAGCTGACTGTAGCCTTGGCAGTTCTGTAATATATATATTTTTTGTCATTATTCCTATTTTTAACCCCTCCGGAGCTTCAACCATCTACCATACTACATTTTGATGCCTACCTATTTTTAAACAACTTCGTATGACATCAGACATGTTATACAACATATATTATTTTTGTCCACAGAATTCCGGGCTCCACCTATTGTCCGTTGTGGTGGCACCCATTCAAGACTGGCCCAATTCATACCTCTAAACCACCTCCATGGAGGACCCCCAATGGGCCCTACCTGGGATTGATTGGTTTGGAGCCATGAGACAAGCCATTGGGAGACGCAATCTTTGGTCCAACCTTTCCATGTACTAGGCACACAACATTTTTAAGTGTGGTAAGCTATATGTTTCTCCCTTTATGACTCTGTATTTTTTTTATACTAGGGTTAAAATGAATATTGTAGACTCTTTCCACTATTAAGATATGAATCTGTATTGATATATGTTTTTTCTTCTTCTTTTCACGTATACACTTTGAAGGTCTTAATGTAGTCCTAATTCAACAAAAGGGTGAATATATCACGCCAGAGTTCCTGACGAAGCTAAAGGCGAAATGCATTGAACAAAGGCATTCACCCGTTTGATCGACTACTACCATGACATATGTGAAAACATGTTGTATTGTATTATTTTTTCCCATTTCCTTTATGTCGACTTTTTATTATTCCTCCAATAAATATTGTTAAATTTTAATATTTCTTCTTTATTCTTCCCTTGGCTTACCTACAAACTTCTGACAATTAGTCCGTTATAGTCCCAGCCCCCTTTCCTACCATCGGTGTATTCTGGGATCACTGATGTGGAATACTAATTTTTTTTTTTTCAAATCACCTAACCGGGATGAGGACTATTTGTCTAGATATAGGCTGCTTCTCACCTTTTCTCATATATATATACATATATATATATGTATATATATATATATATATATATATATATACACACATATATTCACACATATATATATACACAAATACATAAAAAGTACAGTAAAACTGCAGGAAAGGGCACTGGGGGGCAAACTAATGTGAATTTATTTTATTTTGAATAGTATCAGTGTGTTTGCTGTGTTTTACATTTAAATTTGCCGCCGGTTCCACCCCCCGGCGGACGTCACGTCGCAGGAGACGGAAGCCGGGGCACACAGAGCATCGGGAGGAAGATCCAACGCCACACACCGCCAGGATACATCGCGGGATCCCGGGGACAAGGTAAGTAACCCCTCTACCAGGATCCAGCGATCTTCCTAGTGGTACCCTGAGTGTGGCTCGGGGTTACCGCTTTTGGCACTGAAATTTAACCCCGAGCCACACTCGGGAATACCGCTAGGAAGGTTAAACGTGGCATGATTGTTGGTGTCAGACGTGCTGGTCTGAGTATTTCAAAAACTTTTGATCTAATGGGATTTTCAGGCATCTCTCGGGTTTACAGAGAATGGTCAGAAAAAGAGAAAATATACAGTGAGCGGCAGTTGTGTGGAGGAAAATGCCTTGTTGATATCTGAGGTTAGAGGAGAATGGGCAGACTGGTTTGAGATGATAGAAAGGAACAGTAAATCAAATAACCACTCATTACAACCAAGGTATGCAGAATACCATTTCTGAACGCACAACAAATCAAACCTTAAAGCAGATGGGTTACAGCAGCAGAAGACCACACCACACCACACAAGAGTCACTTCTGTCAGCTAAGAACACTGTCAGCTAAGAACAGAAAACTTACGCTACAATTTGCACAGGCTCACCAAAATTGGACACCAGAAGATGGGAAAAATGTTGCCTGGTCTGATGAGTCTCGATTTCAGCAGCGACATTCAGATAGTAGGGTCAGAATTTGGGATAAACAACATGAAAGCATGGATCCATCCTGCCTTGTATCAATTGGTTCAGGCTGAAGGTGGTGGTGTAATGGTGTGGGGGACATTGCATAGATAAATATAGATATTGTATATATTAAAAAAACAATGAAAACATGGAGGCCCTGTTTAGATCTCTCTATAGTTTACTCCAAATAGCCGGGACTTTAAAGGATGAGGAGTTGTCATAAATTAATGAACACAAAAATTGTATAAAATACAAATATTTTTATTCATGATACAAATGTAAAAAATTATCCCATATAAAAAGAAATAAAAACATTAATCCGTCAGCATCAATACAAATGAGGTATTTGATCTGTTGAGAAACATGATATGCCGGTTTAAAGCTTTTCGCGAAACAGATTATTTATCAATTGCGTCATCAGGAACCATTGATTTGGCTACATTGTTTCTAAAGACTTAAAGAGAATGTGGGGGATATTCTCTTGGCACACTTTGGGCCCCTTAGTACCAATTGAGCATTGTTTAAACACCACGGCCTACCTTGAGTATTGTTGCTGACCATGTCCATACCTTCAGGGGCGGACTGAGCGGTCGGGCACTTCGGACGTGGTCCGAGGGCCTGGCCGCAAAGGGGGGCCCGGTCGGGAAGGGGACCAGCCACCCAGTACAGCATTAATTCACCCAATGTTGTCTCAGAGACAACATCGGGCTATAGGGGCCCAGCATCCAGCGCTATGGAAGTGGGAGGAGGGGAGGGGCCCTGTGGCTGTCGCTATGGCAGTGGGAGGAGGGGAGGGGCCCGGCATTCCGGCGCAATGGAAGTGGGAGGAGGGGAGGGGCCCTGCGGGCGGCACTGCTTCTGTGGGAGGAGGAGCCCGGCTGGGGTTTCCATGGTGTCCTCAGTGAGCGGGGGCACGTCGGCGTCGCGTACTGAGTGACGTTGCATCAATGTTCACAGGTAGGTAATTTCTCTAAGTAGATGGTAACGGTTAAGAATGATGGTACAGTGCATACATGGTACATGGTTTTGTTCACGGCAAGCCCAACTAAATGCCAGATCCACTTACAACCCCATCAATATGTGATCTCCCCCAAATTCACCATGGGGGTGAATTTGGGGGAGATCACATATTGGTGGGGGTGTCAGTGGTGGTGTAGGGGGGGTATGACACAGCGGTGAACTTGGGGGAGATTATATATTGGTGGGGGTGTCAGTGGTGGTGTGGGGGGGGGTTGACACAGCAGTGGTGTCACCACCACTGTCATACCCCTCCACACCACCACTGACACCCCCACCAATATGTGATCTCCCCTAAGTTCACAGCTGTGTCATACACCCCCTACACCACCACTGACACCCCCACCAATATGTGATCTCCCCCAAATTCACCGCTGTGTCATACCCCCCCACACCACCACTGACACCCCTACCAATATGTGATCTCCCCCCAATTCACTGCTGTGTCCTACCCCCCCCCCCCCACACCACCACTGACACCCCCACCAATATGTGATGTCCACTTAATTTATCTTGCTCGGGGGCCCTGAGGTTTCTCAGTCCGCCCCTGCGGTTTCTCAGTCCTCCCCTGCATACCTTTATGACTACAGTGTACCCATTTTCTGATGGCTCCTTCCAGCAGGATAATGCACCATGTCACAAAGCTCCAATCATCTCACCACTGGTTTCTTCAATATGACTATGAGCTCACTGTACTCCAATGGCCTTTACAGTCACCACATTTCATCCAATAGAGCACCTTTGGAATGTGGTGGGATTGTGGTGGAGATTTGCATCATGGGTGTGCAGCTGACAAATCTGCAGCAACTGCGTGATGCTATCATGTCACTATGGACCAAAATTTTAAATTTACTTGTTGAATCTACGCCACAAAGAATTAGGGCAGCTGTGAAGGCAAAGGGGGGTCCAACCTGGTACAAGCAAGGTGTACCTAATAAAGTGGCCAGTGAGTGTATATAGGCTCTGTCATTGAAGGAAGTGATCAATGTTTTTTAAAAAGAACAAAATCAAATCCTCTGGTAGATATAAAAGATCCTACATATGTATTTTATCTGAGTTCAGATTTAATATAATGCTTGTACAGCCTCCATTCAATGTCTTCTTGTGAATCAATTTTCTTGTGTAACATTTAATCTCCTCATTCCTCCTCTGACTTCTGGAAGTGATCCCAAGGTGTGTTGATATTGGCCAAGGTAGTGGAACCATTATTGGCTTCTAAACACAAACCCCATGACCACAAAACATGTATTGTTAAGGTAACCAACATTAATTAAAGATTTGCTACTGTGGATGTATACTATACCAGGATACTTAGGAAATAGAAGTAAAGTTCTCTCCCTAAAGTTTATTTGTTTGTTATTGTTTGAACAGAGTTGGGAAGGGTTAGACCTCAGTCAGGTTTCTACTGTTCTTTTAATAAAAATGTCCAGAGCGTCAAATATAAACCTCAAAAATCAAAAAGTTGATGAGGTTTACATGCATAAAGTGCTCATAGATAAAGTGCAAAAAGATACGGTATTGTGACCCATTATGGTGTATATCATCATTTGTTGGATTTGATTTTTTATCATGTGGTCGGTGACCAGGACTTTTTAAAAGTAATATCTTGACTAGGGTATAAAAGATGCTTTGCTCTCCCAACTGCTTGACCACCACTTCTCCACTAACTTTTTTTCCAAGAATAACCACACGAGACTTAAGATGGGGCACAATGGCCATAGCAGCCTTTTATTAACCAATTACAAATAACTTCTAAACATATCAGCATATAAACATATGCAACATGTGAACATCCAGTACATTCTGCCAAAAATATGAGTCACAAGGTCCTTATGGGCATCAATTACTCATACCTGCGTGACCACTGAAAATTTTTAGGCCTCCAGCAGCAACAAACACCGACTTGGAGACAAACAACTACACACAGGTACCACCAACCATAATAAAAAGAGCCGTACCCAGGACGGGTCCCTACCAATGTATTCTTTATACTCAAAAAACCCATAGCAGGAGCTTGTACCCTGTCATAGGAGTTACAAGGCCCTTGTGGGCATCAACTACTTGTACCTGCGTGACCACTGAAACTTTTTTAGTCCTCCAGCTGCACCGAACACCGACTCGGAGACAAACAACTACACACAGGTACCACCAACCATAATAATGGGAGCCGTACCCAAAACGGGTCCCTACCAATGTACATTTTCTTTTTACTCAAAAAGCAAAAACACATAACAGGACCTTGTACCCCGCCGGCTGCCATGACAGAATCTTCTAAAAACCTTAATCCCCACTCGCCATGGAACTCAATTAGGGCGGGAGTGAGGGCTGTTGTCCCAGACACTCTCTCCTTTGACTGATGACTTCCAAGACCCTCCTTCAAATCCCCTTACTGCAGCCCCACCTTCTCAAGTCCTCCCCACCAATCACATAAGTACTTTTAAAAGAATGCTTCCCACTGATCAGAAGCCCTTTCCCTACGCCAAGCCCTTTTAACCCTGTCTTGCCGGCCTTTCGTCCATGCTTTCTTCTTTTAACCCTGGGTCTATCTATGATTGAATAAAACAAGAATTTTTATGACATAATTGTCTATTTTGAGTTTTACTAAAGGGGGAGGGCAACACCATAAAAGTCCGGTAAAAGTCCGGTAAAAGTCCCATAAAAGTCCCGTAAAAGTTTTCCATATTTTTTCATGTTTCTACGTTTTGGGATGTGGTGTTAACAGGATTGGTCAGGCCATTTTCTTATTGATGTCTATACCGGGAACTAATAACTTTTTATTCCAAGTTGATTTGTAAGTAGTGAAGCTAGTGAGACTTCAGTGCGAGTTTGGGGGTGATTTGAAGTCTTTCAAATCTCCCCCAAACTCGCACTGAAATGCAGGGTTTGAAATCATGCAAATTCAGCTGAACTTGTGCGATCACAAACCCACGATCAATGTAAACGTGGGCTTAATGGTGTTTTTCTGTCACACCTTCTCGTTTCACAGCTGGCAGTTATCCCTTTTGCGGGCTGAGGTGGTAGGTGGAGGATTGAGTGTGGTGAATGGATAGCAGGAAACCCAAGTAAGCCCCTAGGCCTAACCTGGATGCCTGGGGGCTAAATTGGCTCCTGATAAGGAAGGAGAGTTTGAGGCACCCACTCAGCCCCGCAAAAGGGATTCTGGAGCTGGTATTTTGTTAGTGGCTTGATCGTTCATTATTTATATGTAGCACTGCCCCCTTGGGAGCTGCTGAGTGTGGATTCCCCTGGGTTACCCATAGCAACAGTTCGTAAAACTTATCACTTTAAGACTTGGCTCAGACAAAGAACAGTCCAGGGGATTTGGTTTTTGTGTTTTATTTTGGAACTTGGATGGGAGAAGGCATGAGTGAGATACTCCAACTTGAACTATGCACAAATTCTGAGGACACTAACTGTAATGAGTGCGGCAAGGCCGCTGCTTTACCTTCACTGAAGTGAAGTGGAAAATAAGTTCCTGACTGGATTTCTCTTCAGGGTCCTGACTTGGCACCCCTTTTCTCACTTCCCGTACATGGTAGCCCCTTGTCCACTGACTCTCCACTGGAGCGGTCCCCTTCCGGGCAGACCCCTGGCAAGCTTCCCGGTACTCATGGACACTGTTTTTCCCTGGGTTGCTCTGCCTTCAGCTCCACTTGTCAGTATCCTGGACCTCCTGGCTCAGCATCACACACTGGATCCACTAGGCCGACTGCCTTTGACCACCTTCCTTGCTGACAGGAGGAGAGACCAACATCACTCTCCTCCTGGGACCTGGCTTCCCACCCAAAGACACCCTGTCACATGTGCCCCTGGCTTTTATAGCCTATCCCAGGATGCACCACTCTTGTGCCCTCCCACTGGGACAGCCACAAAAGCCTGTGTGTCAACTGGCTGGGTTTCCTCCACTGTCCAACAGGCTCCCCTATTGGATACAGTGGGGACACTCCCTCAGACAAAGTGAATCACACATGGACACATGTAACAGGCAAAACTAGTGATCAGGCTCCCCTGATAAGCAGATGAAGTAAAACAATGCCTTTACCTAGCACCTACCTAGGAGGGTGCTACATCCATATATCAAGCTGTGGCCGATACATAATAATAAAGGATCAACCCAGTCAAAAGGATTTATATTGTCGGAGTGGTTATTCAACCACTTCGTATCCGGGCCAATTCTGACACTTTGCTCCTACATGTAAAAATCTACTTTTTTTTTGCTAGCAAATTACTTAGAACCCTAAAACATTATATATATATATTTTTAGCATAGACCCTAGAGAATAAACTAAAGATTGTTGCAATATTTTTATGTCACACGGTATTTGCGCAGCAGTTTTTCAAATGCAATTTCTTTGGAAACAATACATTATAAAAAATTAATTAAAAAAAAAAAAAACACAACATTTACCCCAATTTTTTTGGGTAAAATGTGAAAGATGATGTTTTGCCGAGTAAATAGATACCTATCATGTCACACTTTAAAATGACATCTGCCTGTGGAATGGCGGCAAACTACAGTGCTTAAAATTCTCCATAGGCATCGCTTTTAACGCCTTTACAGGTTACCAGTTTAGAGCTACACTGGAGATCTGGTGCTAGAATTATTGCTCTCGCTCTGACTTTCGCGGGAATGCCTCACATGTGTGATGCGATCACCGTTCACATATGCACGCGGGAGTAATGTATGTGTTTGCATTTGCACGTAAACACAGTGGGATGGGGGTGCTTTAATTTTTTCTTAATAATAATATTATTATTTATTTTATACAAAACTTTATTTTTTTACTTTTTTTTGGAATAACTTTATTGCTATTGCAAGGGATTAACAGCGAAGTGACAGGTCCTCTTTATGGAGAGATCTGGGGTCTATTAGACCCCAAATCTCTCCTCCGGCCTCCAATGCAGCTGATTAGACACAGATCGGTATGATCCACTGCTTTCCGGGCCGCTAGCGGGCAGGTTACCAAAGAGGGGGAACCGGAAATGAGGACATACTCATCGCTTCCTGTTTTCGGGGTCACAGAGAGAGATAAACAATGTCAGTTCCTCTCTCTCTGTTCCGTGCAGCTGATGCCGACAGTCACATTGCTCCTGGGCTTTGTGATTGGACTGTAGAGCCCGGGACAGGCAGCGGCGGGAGGGGGGTGGGACCCCCTTCCGCCACCTGCAGAAGTGATTGAGTTGCTATTTAGGCACTTTTATCACTTCTGCTACAAATGGAATCGCTGGCTAAAAAATTCAATACCAGGATGAAGGTTAGGGTTGCCACCTTTTCTTCAAGCCAAACTCAAAAACTTAAGTGGCCTGGGACACATTTGGGTACCCCAAGGAGAGCAGTAATGCGGTGTGCATAGCAAGCTGCTATGAACAGTGGGTTCAGCCAAATTGCCCTTGCTGACATCATTGCCCAGAGATGCCGAACCTGCCTTTGGACAACTGCCCGCAGCTCCCGGACTGTGACAGATTTGTATGCGTGACTATCTCAGTTAATTGGGGAGCCTGATAGGGGGGGATCACCAGTCCTCCTGTAGGGGGCCCGGGCACATAGGGGGCCCCAACAGCACGGGGAATCGGTGCGGTCGGGCAGAGGGGCAATTACAGAAGGAAGCCCTGTGCTGCTCTCTACAGCAGATGAAAGCTAGTTTCTTCCCCTTCTGCCAGCTTTTAGTTTCTACTGGGAGAGACACAGACACAGGGGATCGTTCTTGTAAATGCTTCTCCGACACCAATCCCCCTCCCTTTTCTGCCTGCTTCTGACCCCCCTCCCTGTGTGCCCCCTTTCACTGTGCCCCCTCCTCCCGCAGTGCTGAAGGCTTCCCTGTCCTGTAAAAAAATAACAAATTGTGAAAATTTTAAATAATTAAACATTGTAATAAATAATTTAAAAAAATTGTAAAACAAAATAATTTCAAAATTTCTAACATTTTTTAACATAAAAAAATTATATATTTTTTTAAACAAATGTAAAAACCAATTAAAAAAGGGCTTATTCACACAGGTTCTCTGTTATGTTTGTGTCTGCTTATAATGATCATAGTGTATTTTTAGTGAAAATATTGTCTTGATATATTCGGGGGGGGGGGGGGGCTGCCAGGTAGGCTGTATGGGGCCCCGTGATTTCAAACAGCAGTCCTGTGGAGAGCCACAGCCTGGTCTGAAAAATGTGTCCAGGTTTCAGTCTGCCTGAAACCCGGACACATGATTCAAAACCCGGACTGTCCTGGTAAATCCCGGAGAGGTGGCAATGTAGGTGCAGGCATCATTCCGGTATAACCACTGCAACCCTAGGAGGTTCATGGATGTCCCACGGGCGGCAAGTAGTTAAAGTTATGTTTTTGTTAACCTTCCTAGCGGTATTCCCGAGTGTGACTCGGGGTAAGATTTTAGTGCCAAAAGCGGTAACCCCGAGTCACACTCGGGGTAGCGCTAAGAAGATCGCTGGATGCTGGAGGAGGTTTTACTTACCTTTTCTCCGGGATCCAGCGAAGACTGCGAGCAGTGTGCGGCGGCGGAGCTCTCTCCCGATCGTCTGCGAGCCCCGGCTTCCGTCTCCGGCGACGTGACGTCCGCCGGGGGGTGGAACCGGCGGCAAATTCGAATGTAAAATGCACCAAACACACTGATATCGTTCAAAATAAAATAAAATCACATTACATTGCCCCCCAGTGCCCTTTCCTGCAGTTTTACTGTACTTTTTATGTAAATATATGTATATATATATATATATATATATATATATATATATATATACAGTATATATATATATATATATATACGTATATATATATACACATATACATATATATATATATATATATACACACACACACACATATTATATATATATATATATATATATATATATATATATATATATACATATATATGTATATATATATATATATATATATATATATATATATATATATATATATATACACGTATATATATATATACACGTAATTCTTGTGAATGAGCAGCCCAAACCAACTGTATACATTATATATATATATATATATATATACGTATATATATATATATATATATATATATATAATATATGTATACATAATATATGTATACATACATATATATATATATAATATGTATAATAAATGTATACAGTTGGTTTGGGCTGCTCATTCACAAGAATTACATGCTTTCAGCACCTAAAATAATGGTACCGCTTTCAGCACCTAAAATCCAAAAGAATCATACCGCCAGGGAGGTTAAAAAAGAAGTGAACAGTAGAATCAATTTCCCTTTAGATTTACCAAAACCATTACAATATGAGGTCAAACCTAAACACTTTCAATGTGTATGCAGTCAGGCAGGCCCTTGCACTTCATAGCTGAAGGTAATACTAAAGGAAATTGAATTAGAAAATTGTATAATGTATGGCCAGCTTTAGTGTTGCCATGCAGTCACATCCTTTACATACCTGCCAATTGTCCCGTTTTTCTCGGGACAATCCCGGCAAATATGAGCCTGTCCCGGGTGATTTACATTGTCCCTGTTAATCAGAGACAATGTAAATCATTTTAAAAAAAAAAAAGAATTTTTTTTTTTTTTTTTTTTTATTTTGTGCCACACAGTGTCGCTCTCACCCCAGCTAGGTGTTGTAGTTTTGGCAGCAGGTTGTCTCTCTCTCTGTGCCCGCTCACTCTTCCCGTCTGTCGCAAATTTAACGTGTCACCGGAGGCAGGGTGTCAGCATGGTGCACTTTCCAAAATCCGCCAGCAGGGGGAGGCAGAGCACCTTCTGACAAGCTGGAGGCCTCACACTCAATTGATTACTACTATTAATAATGTTTTTTTATAGATATAATTTTTACACCTGTTAATTGATACATATATATAGTTTTCTAGCTCTAGATAAATGTGTGTACATATCTGTGTATGTGTATGTGTGTGCATGTATATATATATATATATATATATTGCTCAAAAAAATGAAAACAGACCTCAATCCTCAATGGGAAAAATCTCATGCTGGATATCTATACTGGTATGGACTTGGTATGTGTTAGGATAATATGGACTGGGTAATGTGTTAGGATCTATACTGGTATGGACTATACTGGTATGGACTCTGTAATTTGTTAGGATCTATACTGGTGTGAACTGGGTAATGTGTTAGGATGATATGGACTGGGTAATGTGTTAGGATCTATACTGGTATGGACTGGGTAATGTGTTAGGATGATATGGACTGGGTAATGTGTTAGGATCTATACTGGTATGGACTGGGTAATGTGTTAGGATCTATACTGGTATGGACTGGGTAATGTGTAGGAGTGTAGGATGGTATGGACTGGGTAATGTGTTAGGATCTATACTGGTATGGATTGGGTAATGTGTGAGGATGGTATGGACTGGGTAATGTGTTAGGATCTATACTGGTATGGACTGGTAATGTGTTAGGAAGGAAAGGATGCCACATTGTTTTATATAAATGAAAATTATCACCCTACAGAGGGCTGAATTCAAAGACAGGTGAATAAAGTGTGAAATGTGCTCAGGTGTGACCATACAAACAATGGAATATGTAAATCTAAATAAAGTGCAAGGTGTAAATAAGTACAATAAAACTTAATTATACCAGATAGTATAATCATACTTATTTACACCTTGCACTTTATTTATATTTCCATATTACATTTTTTGTCTGGTCACACCTGAGCACATTTCACACTTTAGAATTGCAGGGAATTGTGATGAGAATTTTAAACTTTAGGCAGAAGTAGTGCAGCTGAATTGGAGAATTATTCCAACTCTGCTACTTTGGCCTCAAGTTTTCAATTCCCTTTTCAATTTCCTGTAATTCTCTCTTTATGAAGTAGACCCTATAATCTGATAAGTAGGCGGGGATTAATTATGCGGAGTGAGCGGAGCTTCAGGGTAGTGGGTGTGGTAAGTAATTGATAGCTGCGCTGCAAAGTGTCCCTGGAAATTTTTTTCAAATGTTAGCAACTATGCCTTTAGCACCTCATAGGTTATATATTTGTAAATGCCATTTTGATAAGATCACAGTCATTTTTGGTTTCTATTTTGTAACTCACATTGCAAGCAAATTCCGTCACATTTCTATAATTAGAACGCACAGTGGTTGTGAACAATTATTGAGACTTTCAGGGTCGGGTCATTTGCAGCTGCCCTAGATGGCCACAATTACTTCTCTCACTGAATAGGGGAAGAATGTGAACTTCAATGGATCACTTTTATCTGAGTCATAACCCGCATAGCGACAGGTATCGGTGTGATCACTGACAAAGTGAAAACAATCTCACTAATCTTTGTTGGCAATGGGGTTGGTTTACTAAATGCAAATAGTCTGTGCACTGCAAGTGCAGTTGCTCAAGATCTGAGGGGAAAATGCAAAGAAAATAAAAAACTGCATTTTTGCTTGCACGTGATTGGATGATAGAAATCAACAGAGCTTCCCCTCATTTCAGAGCTTCCCCTTAGATCCAGAGCAACTGCACTTGCAGTGCACATGTAGTGCACAGTATATTTGCTTTACTATATCAACCTCAATGCCTGTATTACTTGCTGCTACACCCAGACAGGAATGCAACAGAGCTTAAATCATGATAACTTCTTCCGGGTGGCAGAGTTTCTTACTTTGTAGTTGGAGCATTTAGAGATTCAGCTTAAATTTTTTTAAAGTGATTGTAAAGTCTCGTGTTTTTTTTTTCTAAATAACAAACATATCATACTTTCCCCCTCTATACAATGGTTTTGCACAGAGCAGCCTGGATCCTCCACTTCTTAGGTCCCACTTTGCTTGCCCCTCCCTCCTGTTGAGTGCACCACCAGCAAGCAGCTTCCTACGGGGGCACCTGATCCAAGCTACAGCTCCGTGTGTCCATTCAGGCACGGAGCTGCTGTTCGGCCCTGCCCCCTCACTCTCCTGCTTGGCTAACTGACTTTGATTGAGAGCAGCGGTAGCCAATGGCGCTGCTGCTGTGTCTCAGCCAACCAGGAGGGCCGAGGGACTCGTGGACATTGCTGGATAGAGATGGGGCTCAAGTAAGTATTATGGGGGCTGAAGAGGGCTGGTACACACAGAAGGCTTTTTATCCTAATAGATAGAATGAATTAAGATAAAAAAAAAACATCTGCTTTTACAACTCCTTTAAATATTGTTTAATGAAAAGAAAAACAGTGGGGAAAATATTTACAGAAAATATACTATATTTCAGTCATAAGAAACAGTCAGGGCTCTTTCACACGGGCGATCCGATCAGATCCGCTTGTCAGTTTTTTAGGCGGATCTGATTGGATCCTCCATGCAGCTCTATGGGGCAGCGGGTGTCAGCTGAGACACCTCCGCTGACACCCGCTGCTATCCGTATCCGATCCTGTCCGTGAAATCTGGACAGATGGAAACCCTATTTTTCCATCCGTTCAGTAATCGGATCGGATCGGATGAGAGCGGACAGGCGGTCCGCTCTCATCCGATCCCCCATAGAGGGCAGCGGGGGCTGAGACACCTCCCTCTCCGCTCTGCAAGCGGAGACGGAGCTGTCATCCGCCGGCTCAGTGGGGATCGCGGATCGATCCCCGCTGAGCAACACGGATCCGCCTACGGAGGCGGACCGTGTGAAAGATGCCTCAGGGTCCATTCACACGGCCCACATCCGCTGACGGAGCCATTCTGCTAAGCGGGGGATTGATTCGCCGATCCCCGCTGAGCAGGCGGATGACAGCTCCGTCTCCGCTCTGTGTGCAGAGACGGAGCTGTCAGATCCCTGCTGTCCTCTATGGGGGAATCGGATGAAAACGGACCGCTTGTCTTTTCTCATCAGATCCCATCTGATCCGCTGGACGGATGGGAAATAGGGTTTCCATCCATCCGGATTTCACGGATAGGATTGGAAGCGAATGGCAGCGGGTGTCAGCGGACATGTCACCGCTGACATCCGCTGCCCCATAGGGATGCATGTAGGATCCGATCAGGTCTGCCTGAGAAATGGACAGGCGGACCTGATCAGATCGTTCGTGTGAAAGGACCCTTAGGCCCCTTTCACATAAGCGCCTCCGTTGCTTGGAATCCGCTTACTCAGTGGGGTATCGCCCTGCTGATCCCCACTAATCAGGTGGATGACAGGTCCGTCTCCGCTCACTGTGCAGAGCAGAGATAGACACAGTCCCGCTCTCCTCTATGTGGAAAACAGGTGAAAGCAGACCGGTGGAAAATAAGATGGAAAATAAGAGCACCATCCGCCTGGATTTAGAGGACAGGATTGGATAATATAGCAGAGAATGTCAGCAGACATGTCACTGCTGACATCCGCCGTTCCATAGGGGAGAGTGCAGGAAAAACTGACAGGCAGACCTGATCTGACAGCCAGTGTAAAAGGGCCCTAAAATAAAAAAGTCTATAAGTGAAACATATTTAAAGTGATTTTAAACAAGCACCTTGTAAAACAACCCATTCAGTTTAAAATAGTAATGAAAGGGAACACATTTGTGTATACGTATATACAATAAAAAAATTATAAATACCTTTTTTCCCCTTTTTTATAAGTGATCACATACACTCTGCTCTCAGCTGCATAATAACTGGGGGAGGAGAAACAGCAGTACACTAAGCTTTCCAATGAATGGCCGTGCAAGGGAGGTGTGTCAGGACAAGTCTGATCATTGGAGGAGAACACGCTGAGTTCCCACCATAGATAGAGAACTGACCAAGCTGTGCTCTCCTGCCTATTGTGATGAATTTTTAATAGGAAAGCAGACGGACTTGTGGGATCACCAATGATTTCACACAAACAAAGCAATACAAAGAAAACAGAATACTTTTTCATACAAGTACATGGTAGGGCAGGCACATATCCGGAGTATGAAATGTTGGGTTTACATACTCTAAGTAGAATCCATCTGGTCTTTGGTGCACCGCCGACTTTGGATCAATTAAAAAGTCCAGTCCGGTAATCAAGACTTATTTGACCCCATTGAGTGATGCCCAGTAATCTCTACTAGCTCCAATAGTAAAATGAGAGCTTGCAGCTGCTCTTTCATTTACCCTTTCTTGTCCCTGGTCAGGGTGATGAATAGCTACCCCACCAAAACGAAAAGGTCTAAGTGATGCAGAAACATCCCTAATGCCAACTATCCTGGGTGAGTCTATGTTTCCAGTGGACGATGCTTTACAATCCAACAACCAACATACTATATCAATTATGAGTCCATAGAGAACAAACATGATAGATATAGGAGGTCAGATGTGTCTTACTAGTTTTCTGCACCTTGTAATATAGTCGAATTTCATCTCTGGGTTGTATCATCTTTTACATGAATGTAAACACTTTTTTAGGAAGATAACTGATGTAGCACCCTCCTAGGTAGGTGCTAGGAAAACCTATAAGGCTCGGTTCACACTACGTCGCTCCGACTACGGGGGCGACCTGTGAAGTCACATGCAGCGCAACTTCGGCACGACTTGCACGGACTTCATAAAATTAATGTCTATGCAAGTCGCTCCAGGTCGCCCCAAAGTAGTATAGGACCCTTTTTCTAAGTCGGAGCAACTTGTGTCGCTCCTATTAGAACGGCTCCTGTAGCAGTCAATGGACCGCTACGGTGCACGACTTGTCAGGCTGACCAAGTCGCCTGACAAGTCGTGCTAGTGTGAATGGATACTAAGGGGTGCCCTGCCTGCTTATCAGGGGGGGCCTGATTGTTCAGCTAGGCTGTCATGTGTTTCCAGGTGTGCCTGTTGAGCTTGGGGAGTCTCCCCACTGTGCCCAATGAGGGCTCTCATTGGACGGTGGAGGAAACCTGGCCAATAGTACACCAGGGCTTGTATCTATCCCAGAGAGCAGAATCTGCCGCAATGCATCCTGGGATGGGGCATAAGTCTGAGGGGAGCACATGACAGGGCGTGTTTGGTGGGAAGCATAGTCCCAGGAGGAGGGTGACGGTGTTCCGTGAGAATTACCTACCCCGTGAGAAAAACCTACCCTCGTCACTTCCGGCCAGGAACAGCTGAGCAGCGCAGCAGTGCGCATGCTCACAGCCCCGGATACGCAATGAAAGAGTTGAGGAGCTGACTAGTGCGCATGCGCACTAGTATGAAATGATCACGGTGTCCGTGAAAAAAACCTACCCACGCGGCGGTTACATTAAAACAGCTGTGTTACAATATGAGTCATCTCCGCTCCTGTCCCTGTCACTACCCTGATCTTGGCTAGTAAATATAAAAGCGGCTCTAGGCTCCGTGATTTATCTTTTCATACACCCGCTGCCGCTTTTATATTTACTAGCCCAGATCAGGGTAGTGACAGGGACAGGAGCGGAGATGACTCGTATTGCAGCACAGCTGTTTTAATGTAACCGGTCGCGTTACAAACACTGCCGTGAACCGGAAGTGACAAGGGTAGGTTTTTCTCACGGGTAGGTAATTCTCACGGAACACCGGCTGTCTCTCCTCCTGTCAGCGGTAGTGAAGGTGTCCTTGGTGGTCGGCCTGAAGGACAGAAGGTTGAGCTGAGCTGCAGAGAGGGATCTGGTGTGCTGAGGACTGAGTGGAGCTGCTGGGGCAGAAGTTTCCAGCAAAGCAGTGTCATGAGTACTGTAAACTGCCCAGGGGTCTGCCTAAGATAGGAGACCACTACAGAAGGTCAGAGGGATCCAGGAGCCAGCTAACCGGTAGAGAGGGCTTGGAAAGAGGGTGCCAGTGCTTAAATCCTAAAGATAAGTGTGTGTGAAAGAGGGTGCCGGAGCGGGCCCTGAAGTGTTAAGCAATGCAGCAGTCTTATAAGTAGCTACCTCAGGGAAGAGGGGTAAAGGAAGCTTTAACTAGGACTTTGTGCCACATAAAAGTGTCAGAAGTCACTTCAGCGTTAACAGACAGCAAGTCAGCGTTAACCAGCGTCATCCGGCATTGACCGGCATCCAGCCAGCGTCAAGTCAGCGCTAATAGACGTTTTTCAGTTGTCCCACTAAAATTGGCATAGTTGAGCCAGAGTAGTCTCCCACTCATCCCTTCTCCCATCTAAGTTCACAATAAACATAAAAAAACCCAAAGATACTGGACTGGCCATTGTCTCAGTGCTCACACTTGGAGAACATGCTTAAATGTACTGTTGTTGTTAGCAGTAACCCTGGCTGACCCATATCCAGCAAAAAGGCTGGGAATCTTGCTACACTCCATTACAGTAGGAATTATGAAAGATGTATGAAAATCAACTGTGAGGATGTCACGTACCTGATCAGAAACTGAAATAATGAGGTCAGGTTAACCTCTGTTGTGTAGCACTGTCCCCGTAGGGTTTGCTGTGTTATGACTTCTTGGACCTCCCTCTGGTTACCTTGCAGACAGTCTCTAGGGGATTTTTCACACATTTATCCTTATTCCCAATTGCTTGTAACTCAATAAACAGTCCAGGGGTATTGGGTTTGTATTTATTGTGGAACTTGGATGGGAGAAGGGAATAGTGGGATACTCCAACTGAAATATTCACAATAGATAAGGACAACTCTTCCTTGGCCTCACCAGGTTTTTTGTAAAAGCAGACACAGTGCTTTAACCATACTGCCACTTGCACGGAAGAATTAATTTTTCTTGCTCTCTCTAGCAGCAGACTTGATGCAACTACTTTATCTTCAGGATACTCTCTAGCATCCCCTTGACTGACACCCGTCCATTGACTCTTCCACTGAAGGGATGGCCCTCACAGGACAGGCCCCATAACACAGATCTGTACTCACTGTAGGCACAATCAGATTCTTTCCAGTGTCTCCCTTCCAGTCAACTCTGCAGAACATCTGGGTTCAGCTCCTATCTGACTTTCAGGCTCTCAGATTGACTGCCCGATGCCACATGGCAGCTTCTACAGAGAAGGGGCAGTCACCACCTCTCTCCGGGACAAATGTGCCCTTGACATTTATACAGTCCCCTAGCATGCACTGAGGCACTTTCCTCTGTCAATCACCAGGGCTGTAACAATGCCTGTGCCTTGCTTGTAAGGTTTCTTCCCACTGTCCAATATGCCTCCCTATTCGACCAGTGTTAAACAATCAGACAAGCTGAGCTGCACCTGAGCACCATGAGCAGACCTTACCAATGGATCCTGCTCTCTGGTAGACAGAGAGAAATCTAAATTTACCTGGCAATCTCTCTGGTAAGCAGAAAGACCCAAAAACTATACTCTCTTCTAGGGCCTACCTAGGAGGGTGCTACACTTGTATCTCCAGCCCAAGTCCTACTGAAGATGGAACAGACAGAGGGTACTGAGGGAGATAGGAGGAACACGAGTGTCAGCAGGTGTTGATAGGAGTGCTTGCAGTAAAAGATGCAGACCCTGGCAGGCTGGCAGATCAGGTCAGGAACAGTAGCTGTGCATGAGATCCAGCCAAAATTAAAGGGGCACTCCACACAGGCTGCGGGTTCCAGGTGCGAGGCTTGTCCGAGCTCCCAGCAGGGTTGAGAAAGCGATGAGCAGAGTTAATACAGATGACAGCCAGATAGGCACTAGAACCAGATGTGAGAGCAGAGTCAGGAACAGAAGTGTGGCCACAGGGATAGTCGAGGTCAGCAGCAGGAGGGCAGCGAGGTACCGAGTCTTAAGACAGAGACGTGGGCAAGAACGGAGCCAGGGTCAGCAACTGGCGACAGAGCAGAGGCAGGATCCATGTTCAGGTCAGAGGCAAGCCGGCTCAGCAACAATGGAAACAAGCAGGACACAGGAAACCGCTGAAAGACCAGTCAGCACTGGAGCACCTGTTCTAACTCCTGTACTCATGTGCGCCATTCTCCCGTGAATTCGCATTTCTGTTAGCAATTCAGCACGCATGCACTTTTCTGTTAGCCAAACGTCTGGTAGTCATTCTCTGACAGTGGAGTTCAGCTGTAGGTCCATTTAGGACAGGGCCTCATCTGAAGTACAGATGGGAGATTTGAGTCTGACAATCCTTTTACTGACTTTTGAATTTTGCGTTAAAATGGGGATGGCATTGGGGTTGATTTACTGAAGGAAAAAAGACTGTGCACTTTGCAAAGTGCAGTTGCACTCTGTAAGTTCACTTATTTCAGAGCTTAGTAAATGAGAAGAAACTCAGTTGACTTCCATCATCCAATCATGTGCAAGCAAAAATGCTGTTTTTTTTATTTTCCTTGCACAGGATTGGGTACTCCTTGCAAAGTGAAGCCTTACCCCATTTACTAACCTCTGGAGCAACTGCATTTGCAGAGGGCAACTGCACTTTGCAAAGTGTACAGTCTATTTGCCTTTAGTAAATCAACCCCCTACTGTGAACTGCAAGTGTACTTGCTCTATAGAGCTTGGTAAATAAGGGAAAGCTCTGCTGATTTCTATCATCCAATCATGTGCAAGCAAAAATTCTGTTTTTTTTATTCTCCTTGCATGTGATTGGGTACTCTTTGCAAAGCGAAGCTTTACCTCATTTACTAAGCTCTGGAGCGACTGCAGTGCACAGTATATTTGCCTGTAGTAAATCAACCCCTTGTGTTCAGCAGGGCTGCTGTTAGAAATCACGGGGCCCCATAGAGTCTACTTGGCAAGCCCCACGAATTTATCACGACAATATTTTCACTAAAAATACACTAAAATCATTATTAGCAAACACAAACATAACAGAGAACCTATGTGAATTAGTCCGTTTTAAATTTACAATTTTTTTTTTTTTAAATGTTAAAAATTTTTACAATTATTTTAAATTGTTTTTAATTATTTATTACAATGTTTAATAATTGTTATTTTTTTTAATTTTTTTTTTTTTTTTTTAACAGGACAGGGAAGCCTGCATCGCTGTGAGGGTTGGGGGGTGGTAAACTGAAAAGGGGGCACAAGGGGAGGGGGGGGGGGGCAGAAGCAGGCAGAATAGGGTGGTGGATCGGTGTCAGAGAAGCAATATTACCGGAACGATGCCCTGTGTCTGTGTCACTCCCTGCAGCAGCTGAAAGCTGGCAGGAGGGTAGAAACTGTCTTTCGGCTGCTGCAGAGAGCCACACAGGGCTTCCTTCTGTAATTGCCCCTCCACCCGACCACACCGATTCCCTGTGCTGTTGGGGCCCCCCCTGTGTGCCAGGGCTGGTGGTCCCCCCCTATCAGCGGCCCTGGTGTTCAGCGCCACTTCCTTATTCACACAGCCAGCAGAAACAAATTCTGTTCTGGAGTGTCTCAAAGAACTTTCTTAAAGGGATATTCAATATTTGTATTGAATCTATTTGAATAAGTATTTAATTTTGGTGGTTTACAGACATAAATCACAAGCGCTGAATGAGGCATTCAAAGGCTCGGCACTGGAGAGTCTGATCTGTGTCCAGATGGCTCCGGGCCCAGTCAGGGTTAGCCGGGCTCCCATATTTATGACATGATGACGGAAAGCTTGGCCGCAATTCTCAGAAATTATACAGCCGTGAATCTGCTCTGACCATACATTTACTGAGGTTTGATGATTAAATACGTATAAGGCGATCAGACTTGTGAATGCGGTTTTCTTAGAAGTGTATCCTGAAATCAGTGTATTGCTCTGTATGCCAGCTCTGTATACTTTATAGAGACCTTTGAATGGATGTCAATTCTTGGCTATAGGATTCGGCAAATTGGGTCCTTAAACACGAGAATAAAGACGCAGACTGCGTGACATAGGTTTAATACGGCCACAGCAGCCAATTTATTAACCAAAGAATAAATAACATCACATTAACAGAACAATAAGTACAAAATTCAACAATGAACTTCTAACAATGGCCAACAACAAGGGGTCTTTGGGTGTCCTTAAAGTGGAGTTCCACCCTATTTTTATACTTACCTCCATCTTCTCGCTCCGGGTCACCTGAAAAAGAAATGGATAATCGCATATTTTTTTTTTTTTACTTACCTCGTAGCGAAGAAAATACACTTACCTTACTTCCTTCTTCCTCCTTCCTCGGCCGCGGCCCGTCGTCACTTCCTGGCTCTGCAATGATTCCTGGGAGCTGGACGTCATAGCTCCCAGGAATCATTGCGCCTGCACCGGCCCCGACGTCAGTTCCGGGTCGCGCGCGTCATCCCCTTCTAAACAGCTTCTGGGCATGCCCAGAAGCTGTGGAGGGATGACGCGCGCGACCCGGAAGTGACGTCGGGGCCGGCGCAGAGCATCGTGGGACCAAAGAAGGCGGAAGAAGACGCCGAAGAGGACGCGCTGGCTTCAAGCTGCCCACATCTGAGATGGCAGCGCTGGACAAGACGTTTGCAAGGTAAGTATTTGTCCTAACAGGTAAGTGCAACCCGGGACAGATCAGAGGCTAGCCATTGTGGAATGCACTAGCCCTGACTGTCCCGGGGGTATTAAAAAAAAAAAAAAAAATCCAGGGTGGAACTCCGCTTTAACCACTTCTGGACCGGAAGGATTTGCCCCCTTCCTGACCAGGCCCTATTTTGCGATTCGGCACTGCGTTACTTTAATGGACAATTGCGCGGTCGTGCAATGCTGTACCTAAATAAAATAGATGTCCTTTTTTTCCCACAAATAGAGCTTTCTTTGGTGGTATTTGATCACCTGTGCGATTTTTATTTTTTGCGCTATTAACAAAAAAAGAGCGACAATTCTGAAAAAAAAAAAAAACAATATTTTTCACATTATGCTAACTGACATTTTCAAAAAATATAGAAAAATAAACATTTCAACATTTTAGGCCAATTTGCTTTCTGCTACATATTTTTGGTAAAAAAAAAAATCACAATAAACGTATTTTGATTGGTTTGCGCAAAAATTATCGTGTCTACTAACTACAGGAAATGGCAGCAATCTGCGATTTTTAGCGGGACTGCGACATTGTGGCGGACAGATCGGACCCCTGACTGACATTTTTGACACTTTTGGGGGTACCAGTGACATTACTACAGTAATTATTGCTAAAAATATGCACTATTACTGTAATAATGACACTGGCAGGGAAGGGGTTAACATTATGGGTGATCAAGGGGTTAAATGTGAGCCTAAGGGAGTGATTCTAACTGTGGGGGGGGGGGGGGGTGGTTTCTGAAATAACCAGAGTTGTATAAAGTACTCGAAACCCATACTTGAGTAAAAGTACAAGTGCTAGATCAAAAAGTGACTTGAGTAGAAGTACTAAAGTATTCAACATTTTTGTACTTAAGTATTGCAAGTAGTTTTTTTTTAAATTTTGCTACTCAAGTACTGAAAGTAAAAGTACCAGTAGTTTTGAAAAAAAATTGCTACTCAAGTACTGAAAGTAAAAGTACAAGTACTGTGTTATGTAGTTATTAAAGAAAGAAGTCAAAAGTTTGAACATCATATTGTTTTTTATTATTTCAAATGCAGCTTTTATTTATACATACAGTAGCATTTATTTTCGTATGCGCTGATAATACACATGTTTTGCTTCATGAAACCTGCCATCTACTATTCTGGCAGTGGTAATTTTTATAATAGTAACGAGTAACTATGCAGCACAAAAAAAAAATATCGGAGTAGAAGTATTGAAATCATTGAAAAAATGTAGTGAAGTAAAAGTGGAAGTAGGAGAAAAAAATTATACTCCAGGAAAGTACAGATACCACCTTTCGGTACTTAAGTACAGTAGTGAAGTAGTTCTACTTAGTTACTATACATCTCTGGAAATAACCATAGAGACATGTGATCCTATATAAAAGGATCACATGGGCTCTATGATCATTCCAGGGAGAAGAATGGTCAGCTGTGTTTACAACAGCTGCCCGTCCTTCTCTCTCAGCGGGGAACGATGGCGGGTGTCAGGCGGCTATCGGAGCCGCCTGCCCGCTGCATCGGCTTCCCCGCCGGCGGCGCGCGCTCGCCCCCTAGCCTCCCGAGAGCAGGAGATGCCCAAAAAAAACGCCTGCAATAACACACCTGGGCGGTTTTTTTTGGGCGCTAGCGTTTTTTTGGGCATTTTTTTGGGGTCTTTGGAGGCAGGCAAAACATCTGAACTTCTGTATAGGGGTATATATACACACACACACTTATATGTATTTTACACTTACACATATATAGGTGTGATAGGAGCGGAGCCATATTGGTGTTAATTATTTAATTAGCGCAAGTATAGTGTTCTGTTCCTTTCACACCTATATATGTGTATGGGTATATATACATATAAGTATGTGTGTATATTTACCCCTACACAGAAGTTCTGATGTTTTGCCTGCCTCCAAAAAAATGCCCAAAAAAACGCCTGCGCCAAAAAAAAAAAAACGTCCAGGTGTGTTATTGCAGGGTTTTTTTTGGGCATTTTTTTGGGTTCTTTGGAGGCAGGCATGACATCTGAACTTCTTTATAGGGGTATATATACACACCTACACATATATAGGTGTGAAAGTAGCAGAACACTATACTTGCGCTAATGAAATAATTAACACCAATATGGCTCCGCTCCTATCACACCTATATATGTGTAAGTGTAAAATACATATAAGTGTGTGTGTGTGTATATACCCCTATACAGAAGTTCAAATGTTTTGCCTGCCTCCAAAGACCCCAAAAAATGCCAAAAAAAACGCCAGCTGCAAAAACACACCTGGGCGTTTTTCTTTGGCGCTGGCGTTTTTTTGGGCATTTTTTTGGGTTCTTTGGAGGCAGGCAAAACATCTGAACTTCTGTATAGGGGTATATATATACACACACACTTATATGTATTTTACACTTACACATATATAGGTGTGATAGGAGCGGAGCCATATTGGTGTTAATTATTTAATTAGCGCAAGTAGTGTTTTCTGCTCCTTTCACACCTATATATGTGCAGGTGTATATATACAGACGTGTGTGTGTACAGTATATATACCCCAATACACAAGTTTAGATGTCATGCCTGACTCCAAACTTGTCCTCAAAAAATCCCTATAAACGCCTGCAGCAAAAAACAGGCTGACCGGAGAGAAGCCATATTAGTGCACCGAATGTGACCTAAGAGAAACTATCTTTTCTCTATAGCGGTCACCCTGATATGGAAGGGTTTGGTCACCCTGCCATAGCAGTCAGTGTCAGTTCACCCTACACTACACTACGGTCACCCTGGCACTTAACACTTTCCCTACAGAAACTAAATTTTTGCATCTAACTAAAGTGGAAAATAGCACCCTAACTACACTAGATATCCCTTTCCTCACACTAATAATTGCTAAATGACACTTTTAACCACTTAAGCCCCGGAAGATTTTACCCCCATTCCGACCAGGGGGTATTTTGCGATTCGGCACTGCGTGACTTTAACGGACAATTGCGCGGTCGTGCGACGCTGTACCTAAACGAATTTGGCGTCCTTTTTTTCCCACAAACAGAGCTTTCTTTTGGTGGTATTTGATCACCTGTGCGATTTTTTGATCACGCGCTATAAACAAAAAAAGAGCGTCAATTTTGCAAAAATAGCAATATTTTTCACATTTTTTTATATGAAATTCCCCAAAAAAAAAATTTAAAAATCAAAATTTTTTTACTTTTTCGGCCAATTTGTTTTATGCTACCTATGTTTGGTAAAAAAAATCGCAAAAAGCGTATTTTGATTGGTTTGCGCAAAAGTTATCGCGTTTACTAACAAAGGGAAAGATTTCTGTCATTTTTGTTGTTTTTTTTTTTAACGTGTAATGGCGGCGATCTGCGATTTTTTTTGCGGTACTGCGACATTGGGGCGGACAGATCGGACCCTTGACTGACATTTTTGACACTTTTGGGGTTACCAGTGACATTTCTACAGTAATCAGTGCTATATATATGCACTGTTACTGTAAAAATACACTGGTAGTGAAGGGGTTAACTTTATTTGGGAGGGAGGGGCTGTGTGTATCCCTAGGGGCGTGCTTTCTACTGTGATTGGCTGGGGCTTGAGCTGTATGGACACTGATCAACGGATCTACATACTAGATCCGAGTGATCAGTATCCTAACAGCGAGGAGAATGACAGGTGGCTTGTTTACACAAGCTGCCTGACATTCTCCCTCTCCCCCGCCGATCGCCGAGTGACCGGCGGACATCGGGTCCGCTGGTCACACGCGCGGGGGGGTCCGTGACCACGCGGGAGCGGGAGCGCGCCTCCGGGGGCGCGCGCTCGCTCCCTAGACCCTCACAAGCTAGTGACGTAGCCCTACGTCACTTTGCCTGTGAGGGGCTGACTGCCGAAGTAGATCGGCGTTAGGCAGTCGGCAAGTGGTTAAAGTAAAATTAACAGAACTGCTTCCACTCTGTTCCATGTCCCTGTATTACAATGCTAGGAATTTGGCGGGGGCTATCTTATATACTGGGGGGCGTATTCACTAATGATTGGCCTAGGGACCCCCTAGTCACTCCAATCACATTCCTAGCATTCTCCTGCCCCCCCAATTGGCTTTTACTAATGGTTCTGGTCCAAGCACAGGCTTTTAAAGCCCATTTCCTGGCCAATTGCATTTTGGTCGGTTCTGGTTGCCGAATTCTGAACTTTTTCGGCAAAAATCTAAATTCGGCTGAACCTCGAACGGTCAATGTTCGGGTCGAACCGATGGTCGACCCGAACCGTTCGATCATCCCTAGTTATAAGCCCTTTTCTTTTGATACACCTTACATGCACCTGTTAGGGCACCATTCAGGTGAGCATGTGCTGAGAAGGAGACGTCGGAATAAAAATGTGCATGTGATAAGAAGAAGACCTGGCATAGTTGCCAATGCTATACACGGCCATGCTCGTTTGCACAGAGGCGTATTTCCATGAATGCTGGCGCAGGTTGACGCACAGCTGGTGCCAAACACCCTATATATGGACAGGGGCAGTGGCCCGAGATTGCTGGATAATCTTCAACTACCAGTACTCTTTCTCCTGTGTATGCTATATTCCTTGGACTTCTTGTTACTGGGCCAGCTTGCCTCTGGACCATTCTACTGACTTACTCTTGATTTGACCCCGGCTTAAAGGAGTCTGCCTCTCCTGATTAACCTTGTATGACCCTGACTTACTTCTCTGACTACTCTCCTGCCTGCTCTGCCAAATTCCTGTGCATGACCTCAGCTCTGTTCCTTACCACACTCTTGCCTACCCCTGGCTAGTTTCTCCACACGTGACCTTGGCTTGCATCCTGACTTTGCTTCCTCACTCTGGTTCTGCCAGTTTGACCTCTCTCCTGCCGTGGGTGCCATCCCACTTGTGGTCGCTGCCTTGGTTCTGCTACATTTCCAAGGGCATTAGTGGTCCTGTCATTAATCCTGACAGATGAGCTGAGCGCTACCCAGTGGACACCTCTGCAAGCAACCTCCACCCAATCTACCTAAACAGCACCCATGCTTCTTTGAGCCGTACTCACCTCCAGGGGTGCTCGGCACTCAGCCACAAGGGAAGCCCTCTTGTCAATTTTGCCTCCAACCAGGTATGTGAGAGCGCCCCTTTAGAGTCTTCAGACTAGGCAATTTAGATGATCAACAAAGATCTTTTGCTAAAGTAGTTAAAGGTAGAAAATAAACAGTTCCCCGAGACATCTTCCACACACTTTCCTGTACAAAGCTCTCTATTCCCTCAAAGTAGTGCACCATGAGGTGGTCATACCTGGACTAAACCGCAAAATCCATGAAAGTAATCCATAAAAAGACAAGTGTCCACATGGGCAATACATCCATGAAGACAAAAAGGAATCCACAAGGAATCCAGCATAAGTTCATGTAGATCCAGATCATTTGGAACCCCGACAGGGCTCCCGCAAGGACAGTAGGTCTCAGACTCCCCCAAGGGCATTACTGAGTCCCCTATTTATATATTATGACCTGCGGGGGGGGGGGGGGGGGTGTTGACCGTCTGAAAAAGAGTGGGAAAACCTGACCAGCAGTGTTAACTCTTCCTTCTCAGACCAACCTGCTCAGTAGGTCAACCTAAGGACAACATTTGCAACAAGCTACATTGCAACATTTAAGTCGGCCATAGATGGAATGGGTTCAGCACTGGGTCGCTGTGCTTATCTATGCAATGCAGTCAGATCGTGGCTGGTGGGAGGAGTACATTGCTTCCTGAAAACATCACAGCACCTTGCCTCAGTACTTCTCTCAAGAGCCCTCAGTCCTGATGCATGCAGAGGTATTGGCTCTAGGGAGGAGTTATGCAAATATCAAAATGCCTTTATGGGTGGATGCCTATCTGTGATAGTGTGTAGGTTCCCCCTCTGTCCAGTAGGTGTCACTGTGCCATTATTACAGATGGTGAGGAGTTGTCCCCCTGGGGACGAAACTTGGCACTCCAGATGTTTTGGAACTACATTTACCATGATGCTCATGCATTCTGCAGTGTAGTGGAGCATCATGGGAAATGTAGTTCCAAAACATCTGGGGTGCCAAGGTTCACCATCACTGCCCTAGGGACTCTATCAGTATCTCAGAGGAGCAACCTGGCCGATTGGATTCTGTAACCTCTCAAGATCTCTGGCAGCCATCTTGGTGTGCCAATTGATATAATAGATTCGGGTGCACCTGGAGTGACTGGTAGGTTAGGAAGAGAGGACCCGCTGGTGAGTCAAAGTGAGGGGTAGGTTCCAGGCAAGTAGGCTCAGAACAGGGACAACGCCTGTCTAGAAGAAACATCCTGGTATCTGGAATAGGCGCATAGGACTCTTCCCAGCAGCATTATATGGCCGTCCAGTATACCGCCAACCAGCCCCTCTCCAGTGGAAGCCATTCTCTGCTAATACAGGCCCAAGTCTGGCAACACTGTGTAAACACCAACTGCTATATTGTCTTAGATCAGTGCCTACAAATACTGTTATTATTCATTGCTGCTAAGGCCCCATTTACACCTCGTGATTTGGGATCGCAGGCAGAATCACTGAGATTCTTCCCATGATCCTAAATTCCTGAAGAACACATGACCCACGTTTGGGTTTCATTATTTTTTATTGGGTGTCATTATTCTTTAATGGAACCCCAAACACGATGCAAATCTCCCACTATTGTCGCGCAACGCAAATGTTGAAAAGCGTGAGTTTTAAAAACGTACTGCGCTTGTTGCCCAAAAAGAAGCATGAGCATTTCTTTGGGTGACAAATGTGCATAGGCCAGCCTATGAAGTGAATGGACTTCCCTGTGTGTGACAGGAAAAATCGTGTGCAAATTGCCAGCCAAAATCACGAGTGGGAACTCTTGTTCCCACAATGTGAAAGTGTGATTGCAGGCTAATACATATACCATATACAAGGTAAACCTAACATGTGGTCACTCCCTGATTGGGTACCTCACCTCCTCTTCTGGGGTCCCTCACTGGCACTGTCCACACCTCCTCTTCGTGTGTGCCCCAAAATCAAGCGGCTTGCTATGAAGGGCACATATGCGGACGTCCTACTGAACTGGGCTGTGTGAGTCCATAGACACACACGGCATGGTTCAACCCTGCCCCCTCACTCCCTTCTCAAATGATTTAACCTGCTTACGGTATCCCCGAGCATGACTCGGGGTGGATTTTCCATGCTGTTATCGGTATCCCCGAGTCACGCTCGGGGTGGATGTGCAGAGCGAGCAGCGGTGTCTCTTACCTTCTCCTGGCGATCCAGCGATGATCTCCCCATTGCTGTGACCGCCAGCCGAGATCCCCGCCGCTCGTCTGTCGGTCTGATGACTTCCTGGTTCCGTTCCCTGCAGCAGCAATGCTGCATGGGAGCGGAACTGGGAGGGAAATTCAAACGTTGAACGTTGCACAAACCACAAACACATAACATTTATATTATATATATATATATATATATATATATATATATATATACACACATATATATATTTATACACACATATATATATATATATACACACACACACATACTGTATGTGTATATATATATATATATATACACAAATATATATATATATATATATATATATATATATATATACACACACATATATATATATATATATATATATATATATAATATATAACGCGTGAATTATAATCTAATCAATAATATAATTTTATTATATTATATAATATAATATATATTATATTATATATTATATAATAAAATTATATTATTGATTCGATTATAATTCATGCGTATGTTTCAAATTTATCACATCTGGGATATCTACTAGAGTCTTGTTTTGGTCAGGTTTAAGTCAGTAATTACTAAGAATTGTAGGCCTATAATACATAACGCCAAATTTCCATGCAAAAAATTGTACCGCTTTTGGTACAGAATTCCTGACATAATCATACCGCCAGGGAGGTTAACTGACGGCAGCAGAAGGCAATGGCAATTGCTACTCTCAGCCAATCTTGTGAGAGAGGGGAGGGAAGACCTGTAGCTGGGCACAGCGCTGGATGGATAAAGGACTCCAGGCTTTAAAGGTGACCACGTTATGACCCCAGGTAAGAGAAGTGAATACTCAAAATATAAATAAAAAATTACAAAAGTTTATTCATGATACAATTTTTTAAAAAGGTATAAAAAAACCATTAAAACCCCAATCTGACTATAGCTAAATAGCCTGTCACAGTCCAACCTGTATACAACACAGATACATATAAAATTAGATAGCTGTAACCACAGTTAACATGTGTAGGGCCAGCTGGTGTGCTGGAAATATAAATCTTGGTCTCTGATTTCTACATGTTTCGCCAATCATTGGCTTCTTCAGGAGAGCAGATTACAATCATATGAGACATACATGATACAACCATATAATTCCTACATAAGATAGTCAAGTCAAGTACTCACATACAAAATATCAGAGGCACCAAATTCTTGGTCTCAAAGGTCAAATCCAGGTCCACCCAGCACCCTGGGGCAACACATCAGGGACACTACAACTGTTGGAGAATCCCCAAAAGGGCAGTCCATTTGCCTATTAAATCAATAATACTAATTAAAGAAAGTATATAAATCGCCTAATGGACACAGTAAATCAAAATGTGTCCATTCACTAATAGAAGTGGTCACCTTTAAAGTCCTTTGTCTTTGCTATATTGTTTTGTACTTTTCCTTTGGATGTGGAGCCACACAAATGACTTCATCATGGTTTGAATGGATAAAGGACTCAGGTGTTACATAGTTACATTCATAGTTACATAGTTAGTCAGGTTGAAAAAAGACACAAGTCCATCTAGTTCAACCAATAAAAGAGAAAAAAAAATCATATAATCCCATATACACAATCCTATACCCACGGTTAATCTAGATGAAGGCGAAAAACCCCAGCAAAGCATGATCCGATTTGCTACAGCAGGGTAAAAATTTCTTCCTGATCCCCCGAGAGACAATCGGATATTCCCTGGATCAACTTTACCTATAAAGTAAATGACGTTCGCCGCTGCTGTGTCTCAGCCAATCAGGAGGGAGAATCTCAGATGGCTGAGACACTCGTGGACATTGCTGTACAGAGATGGGGATAAGGTAAGTATTAGGGGGGCTAAGGGGGGTTGCTGCACACAGAAGGCCTTTTATCTTAATGCACAGAATGCATTAGGATAAAAAAAAAAAAAACCCTTCTGACTTTAAGGCCCCATGCACACAGGGCGTCAGAAAAAAACGAGCTGCAGAGCCACTTCTAACGCCAGGAAAAAGCAGCTGTAAAAACGTGCTTTCGGTAGCTTTTTCCATTAGCGTTATTGCACGTTTGGCCACGTCGCTTTTAGCAGCATTTTTTCTGCCTCCATTTAAAATCAATGGTTCCCTATGGGAGCCTATTGATTTGAATGGAAGGCACATCGCAAGTCGGGTATTCTTCTTCCAGGGTGGGGCTACCCTCAAAATCCATACCAGACCCGAAGGGCCTGGTTTGGAACGTGGGGAGGACCCCCACACCATTTTTTTTCCCATTTTGGCGTGGAGTTCCCCCTCAAGATTCTCAAAGCGCAAGTCACACCGCAAGTCGGATCATCCTGATCCGACTTGCGATGCGCCTTCTATTCAAATCAATAGGCTCCCATAGGGAACCATTGATTTTGAATGAAAAAAAAAAACGTATAACGTGGCTTAACACACGTTAAGCCACGTTTTTCAGCCTTTAGCAGCATAAGACGTTTTTACAGCTTGACGCTGCAGCTCCAGAACGCACTGGTCCTGGGTTTTTTTTTGCAGCTCAAAAACGCCTATGCCACTTGGAGCTCCTAAAAGCTCTATGTGTGCATGAGGCCATAGAATAACATGGATGGGCGTTCTGACGCTGCTAAAAGCGGCTCCAAAAACGTCCTGTGTGCATGGGGCCTAAAACCCCTTTAATACAAGACTTTGCTTGCTTTGGAAACCGCAGCTTGGCATTGCATGCTATTATTAAGCTTATGATCTACCAGAACACCCAGATCCTTCTCCACCATTGACTCCTCCAGTTCTACTCCCCCTAGTATGTATGATGCATGCATATTCTTAGCCCCCAAGTGCATAACTTTACATTTATCAAAATTAAACTTCATTTGCCACATAGTTGCCCAATGAAACAGTGAATTGAGGTCGGCTTGTAAATTGGAGACATCCCGTAAGGACGTTATTCCACTGCAAAGCTTGGTGTCATCTGCAAAGACTGAAATTGTGTTTAGGGAGGAAGGAGAGCACAGCAAGTGCAAAACTTTGTATTACCTTAATGAAGGAAATGCATTAAAAAAAAAATAATAATAAATACATTTTTACCTTTAGAACCACTTTAACCACTTTACCTCCGCCCACAGTAATATTACTGCGGCAGAGTGGCTCGTTATCGTCTGACGACGTAGTACTACGTCGTCAGACACTCCCCCTTCTGGGCGGGAGTCGGGCCAGGGGAGGAGCAGCGGCGATCGACTCTGCTCTGCCCCGATCGCCGGGGATCTAGTGTGGAGATCCGCCCGCCTGTGTAAACACAAGCGGGCGGATCTCCTTAGTGACAGGGAGTGAGAGATCGGAGTGTTCAGCATAGCTGGACATCCGATCTGTCCTTGTCTCACTCAGTCACCTCCCCCCCTACACGTCAGTAAGCACCAGGCATACATTAACTCCTCCCTCTCCAATAAAATTAACCCCTTCCCTGCCAGTGTCATTTTTACAGTAACAGTGCATATGTATAGCACTGATTACTGCAGTAATGTCACTGGTACCCCCAAAAGTGTCAAAAATGCCAGTCAAGGGTCCGATCTGTCCGCCGCAATGTCGCAGTCCCGCAAAAAAAATCGCAGATCGCCGCCATTACGGGTTAAAAAAAAAACACCAAAAATGACAGAAATCTTTCCCTTTGTTAGTAAACGCAATAACTTTTGCGCAAACCAATCAAAATACGCTTATTGCGATTTTTTTTCCCAAACATAGGTAGCAGAAAACAAATTGGCCAAAAATCTTTAAAAAAATTGGTTTTTACATCTTTTTTGGGGGGAATTTCATATAAAAAAATGTTAAAAATATTGTTATTTTTTTCAAAATAAACGCTCTTTTTTTGTTTATAGCGCAAAAAGTAAAAATCGCACAGGTGATCAAATACCACCAAAAGAAAGCTCTGTTTGTGGGAAAAAAAGGACGTAAATTTCGTTTGGGTACGGTGTCGCACGACCGCGCAATTGCCAGTTGAAGTCGCACAGAGCCGAATCGCAAAAAGTGGCCTGGACGGAAGACAGCAAAATCCTCCGGTGGTAAAGTGGTTAATGCATACTGCGAAGAAGCTCACAGTTTGCAATGTAATTATATTGAGCAATTTCACTACAGGAGAGGAGCCTTAAAAGAATCTACTTGCATCAGAATCTGGCAGTGTGTCCGCTTGTTTTTTCAATTCACTTTTTAGCCCAAACAGGAACGACTGCACACATACTGTACACATGTACTAATTTAAAATGGAAGTAAAGCTAAGAGCAGAAACATAATATAATTCAGAACAGTTCATCTTTTTCCCTTTAGTTTCACCTAGAAATCCTGCATATAACAACTCCCTGCATAAGGGTAACGACACTCACTTCCCGCACTGTATCCAGAGACGGGACAAGGGGTGGGCAGAACGGGACAGCTGCCATAGGCACTGTGGTATCATGTGAGGTTGGGAGTATTTGTGTTTGGAGGGGAAATTTCAGGGGCAGCAGGGTGTAAGAATTGTTCTAGTAGGAGAAATTTGGGGTGGGGGGAGGGGGTGCTAGGAGTAGTGGGATTTGAATTGGGAGGGGGGGGGGGATGGAATTTGAAGTGGGGGGGGGGGTGCAAGAGAATTTGTGTTAGAAGGAGTGATTGGGGCAACTTATGTTGGGAGAAGGATCTTGGGCAGGGGGGGGGGGATTTGTGCTGGGAGGGGAAATTTGAGGGGTAAAAGAAGAATTTGTGCTAGAAGGAGTAATTTTTTTGTGGGGGAGAGAGGTTTTGAGGGAGGAGGGGGAATGGGGTTGCAAATATGTGTGCTGGGAGGGGAAACTTTGAAGGGAGGGGTGCGCAGGGGGGCAAATTTGAGGGGTTGAGGATTTGTGCTAGGAGGGGTGATTTTTTTGTGGAAGGAGAGAGAGGTTTTGAGGGAGGAGAGGGGATGGGAGTGCAAATATGTGTGCTGGGAGGGGGGGATTTCGAAAGGAGGGGTGCTCAGGGGGAAGAATTGAGAGGTAGAGGATGTGTGCTAGGAGGGGGGATTTTTTTTTGTGGGGGAATTGGGGGAAAGAGAGGATTTGAGGTAGGAGGGGGTACAAATATTTGTGCTGGGAGGGGGGACCCCAGTAGGGAGCGGATTTGTACTGGGAAGAGGGGAAATTATGCTTAGAGGGTAAGCATGCAGATCAGTGTTTTTTTTTTGGGGGGGGGGGGGGTTTGCTGACACATAATGCTCATACATCTTGGAGGGGGGGGGGGGGCGCAGTTTGACATGTTTGCCCTGGGCTCTAATAGACCTTGTCCCAGCACTAACTGTATCCATGTCACCCTCAGCTGCTCTCCTGATTGGGACTGCAAACTCCTCCTCGTCTTCATAATGTAAGGGGAAATGTTATGTAGTCCACAGAGGAAGCTGCTAAGAATGTACCTAATAAGAATAAGCAGATGTAGAAAGCACAGGAAGTTATCAGCTCAGCAGCTTTCTGGCGGGATCAACAGGCAAGGCCGTTGCTAGACTATTTTATGCCCTAGGCAAGACCAGTTACTTGCGCCCCCCCCCCCCAACAGGGGTGGAAAGCCAGGGCCTGGTACTTCCGCCACTGCCCAAGACACCTGGCATCTTCCTCTGTCCCTTCTTCCTCCCCCACTGCCATCCCTCCCATCAGCTCACAAGGATCATTTATGATGGAGAGAGAGGGCCGACTCATGGCTATGCCCCTAGGTGGCAATGCGCCCTAGACGGCTGCCTAGTTTGCCTAGTGGAAGCACCGGCCCTGTCAACAGGTATCTTTTGAACAGAAATAACAAAACACTTTCAGTGGTAAATGTCACAGCCCCGAAGGAAGAAATAAGAAAAGTTGACGGTTGGAGCGTCGGAGATCCTGCTGCTTACTGACAGATTGGAAGCAGCCAATCCATAACATCAGGCACTCCCTAATAAAACATAACTTTTATGAACTCTGCTCGGATAAAACACAGAACTCAGACACTGCAATTATCTCATTGTATGACAATAAATATACAAATATGAAATACTGCCTCAACAGATCAGTAAAAAGTTTACAGACATTCCCATAATGTTTGATAATTATTCCACTGACAGAAGTCTGCAATTAGCAGAGCCCCAAAATAAATGTTTTTAGTTTCTAACGGCAGAGCGGTTTAGGAAGTAAACTTTTAATATAAATCTGAACTCCAGGCACACAGCTAAATGAAATACACAAGAGCTGTTATATCTGCCAATAGATTTGTATGTAAGCAGGTGCTGTAGTATGTTCTCTGGCCTAAAGGTGGCACTGTGCCACTCCATCAGTTCGGCAGGTGCTTCAGTGGACTAACTTGCCCTCTAGCATGGGCACCAGTTGACTATCTTGGGAAGGCCAGGAGAAGGCCAGGGTTGCTTATCGGATGCTGAAATCTCCCAAGATTTGGGTGGCCATCTTGGACACAGAGGTGCTTAAAGCGCAACCTTAACTGTATCTGAGCACCACAAACTGAAAACGCTGTTTAACTCATTTTTAATATTGGGGGTGGCACAGTTGTGTAGTGGTTAGCACCTTCACCTAGCAGAAAAAGGGTAACTGGTTCAAATCCCAGCCATGACACTACCTGCCTGGAGTTTGCATGTTCTCCCTGTGCTTGTGTGGGTTTCCTCCCGCCCTCCAAAGACATGCTGGTAGGTTAATTGGCCCTTGTATGTGTATGTATGAATGTGAGTTAGAGACCTTAGATTGTAAGCTCCTTGAGGGTAGAGACTGATATGAATGTACAATATATATGTAAAGCACTGCGTAAATTGACAGCGCTATATAAGTACCTGACATAAATAAATATTCAAAGCAAACTTGCCCACCCATCTACACTATATCTTCATGCTTTTGTTGAAATATACCGTAACTTTGAAAAAAAAAAAAAAAAAAGCAATTCTAGGGTAGCCATCCTAAGTAAGGGCAGATGATTCAAATAACATTCAGTTCCTGGAATCCATCTACCCATAGCTCAGGCATGCAGGCAGAAGGGTGTGCTTAGCTGGAAAAAACTCCTCCTCCTATGAAGACTCCTGGGATGTATGATTTCATTTTGGCCAGAAAGCAGCTAAAGAAATGTACAAAAAAAAGTTTGAATCAAATAAATAAAATATGGAGTAAGACTCGATTCACACTAGCACGACTTGTCAGGCGACTTGTCAGCCTGACAAGTCGCGCTCCCTCGCGGTCCATTGACTGCTACAGGACCCGTTCTAATAGGAGCGACACAAGTCACTCCGACTTAGAAAAAGGGTCCTGTACTACTTCGGGGCAACCTCGGAGCGACTTGCATAGACTTCCATTATGTGAAGTCCCTGCAAGTCGCTCCGAAGTCGTGGTGCATGGGAATGCACAAGTCGCCTCCGAAGTAGTAAGGAGTCGTCCCAGTGTGAACCGACTCTTAAGCTTCCGTCTTCAGTCAGAGGTGAGTTGACCTGGGAGAGAGGACGAGTAAGGCACAGTCCTTGTTCAGCACTACTAAGCAGAAAGCAGGGAAGGCATTTCTAAATATGTCTGCTCCCATGTCCATACATATTTATAATTTATAAACAGGTAGCTTTTTATTATATATATTTATAGGGCTTTCTTTTCTCAGAAAATAGGTGCAGGAACTCCCCCCTTCTGAGTCACGCCTTGTTTTTGCTCCCTACCTACCTCTGGTTCCACCTCCTAGTTCCACCAATTGTAGGAAATACAGAACCGGGTATCATTTTGTACTACTAAGTGATTTTCACAGAATTTGTTAATGATAATAAGAAAGACAGTAAAATAGATCCCCTGCAGTGAGCAACAATAGACCCCCCCCAGCAACAGTAGACCCCCCCACAAACAATAGACCCCCCAGCAACAGTAGACCCCCCTCCCTCACAAACAATAGACCCCCACCCCAGCAACAATATATCCCCCGCACAACAATAGACTCCTCCCCCAACAACAATTGTAATCCCTCCCTCCCACAACAAAATACCACCCGAGCAACAATAGAGCCCTAACAGCAACAGCAGATCTCCCAGCAGCCAGCATCAATAGACCCTCCAGGAGCCAGCAACAATAGACCTCTTCCTCAACAGTAGATCCCTCCAAGAAACAATTGACCCCCCTCCAGCAACATAAGACCCCCCCACCAGCAACAATAGACCTCCACACAAAAATAGATCCCCATCAGCATCAACAGACCCTCCAGCACACCCCAGAACTCCTTGCCATCAACATACATACATCTCTGGAGGTGCCGAAAGTGCTTTCCCGCTGAGATAAAACCCTGAATATATATATATTTATACAGAATATACTGTGTATCTATATAATTACTTACATTTAAAGAGACCCTGTCACCAACTTCACAAATACATTATACAGTACCCAGTTCCCGCCCGGCCTATAGTCAAATGATGAACGGGCAAGACTTTCATTGTTCCGGGTGGACGTCATATGAGGTGCAATCTGTCACCGGCTGTGTCTGCTGGATACAGCCAATGACTGATCACTGTACTGGTCTGCTGCCGATACTATGTGATCACTGTGACCAATTACAGCAGATCACATGACAATTGCAAACACTGGATGGCTTTCCTTCATTCCATCCATTGTGTACAATTGTGTTTCTAGCTGTGATTGGTCACAGTCATCACATGGTACAGACAGGGCCAATCACAGCCCAACTGTACCATGTGATTAGCCGTGGTCAATCACAGCTAATCACTACAAAACACTCTGAATTAATCAGTTTCATTCAGTAAAAATGGTTGCTTATACCAATGAAATTTACTGGTATAAGCAATCATAATGTGTAAAAGAAAAAAAATCCCAATCACTTCCCCAGAGTAGTACAATGTTACTATGGCAATACTGTATTGCTTTGGTCACAGTGTGTTAAAAAAAAACTTGAAATAAATAAATAAATAAAATAATTAAAAAAATTAAAAAAATATATATTATTATTTCTTTGCATACTGTCACCATTCAGTGTCCCTGATCACCGCCACACCTGTTATATGACAATGCCTAACTGCACAGGTGACAGTATGTAAAAAAAAAGAAAAGTGAAAAACATTAAATTTTATTTCTTCATTTTACAAAAAAAGTGCCAAAAATTTCAGTTTCAAAAAAGTCACCATGCCTCTTACTAAAAACCTTGGACTATCTACTTTCCAAAAAGGGGTCACTTGGGGGTATTTGGACTATCCTGCCATTTTCTGGTCTTAAGAAATGAGTCCATCAGTACATCAGGATTGATCAATTTTCATATATATACGGTATATTATTATTATTTATTATACAGGATTTATATAGTGCCAACAGTTTGCGCAGTGCTTTACAATGTGAGGGAAGACAATACAGTTACAATACAATTCAAAACAGGAGGAACTAGAGGGCCCTGCTCGTTAGAGCTTACAATCTAGAATGCCATAGTTTGTGGACTCTATAATCTTCCTACAGACTAAATAATTTACACTGATTTGGGCTATTTTCACCAAAGAAATGTAGCAAATTTTATCACCAAACCAATACATTTTGGCCTAAATTTATGAACAAAGAATATTTATTTGCAAAATTTTATAACATAAATGAAGAAAAAGGTTCTTTTAACCACTTGCCGACTGCCGCACGACTATTTACGTCGGCAGTCAGCCCCTCACAGGCAGAGCCTGTAAGGGTTTTGGGAGCGAGTGCGCGCCGCCGGATGCGCGCTCCCGCTGAGTCACGGATCCCCCCGCGCGTGTGCCCGGCGGAACCGATGTTCGTGACAGCGGGAGAAAGGCAGGCGGCTAGTGTAAACAAAGCCGCCTGTCAGTCTCCCCTGTGTAAGAATGGTGATCAATACTCTGTAGGACCGTTGATCTCTGTTCTTACACATCAAGCCACAGCCAATCACAGTTAGAAGCACGCCCCTAGGACACACTTAACCCCTCCCTCTCCAATACAGTTAACTCCTTCACTGCCAGTGTCATTTTTACAGTAACAGTGCATATGTATAGCACTGATTACTGTAGTAATGTCACTGGTACCCCCAAAAGTGTCAAAAATGTCAGTCAAGGGTCCGATCTGTCCGCCGCAATGTCGCAGTCCCGCAAAAAAAAATCGCAGATCGCCGCCATTGCGCGTTAAAAAAAAAAAACAACAAAAAATGACAAAAATCTTTCCCTTTGTTAGTAAATGCAATAACTTTTGCGCAAACCAATCAAAATACGCTTTTTGCGATTTTTTTTTACCAAACATATGGTAAAAAAAAATTGGCCTAAAATGTTAAAAAATTTTGATTTTTACATTTTTTTGGGGGAATTTCATATAAAAAAATTTGAAAAATATTGTTATTTTTGCAAAATTGACGCTCTTTTTTTGTTTATAGCGCATGATCAAAAAATCACATAGGTGATCAAATACCACCAAAAGAAAGCTCTGTTTGTGGGAAAAAAAGGACATCAATTTCGTTTAGGTACAGCGTCGCATGACCGCGCAATTGTCCCTTAAAGTCACGCAATGCCAAATCGCAAAATAGGCCCTGGTCAGGAAGGGGGTAAAATGTTCCGGGGCTTAAGTGGTTAAAAACAATTTTGGTCTTTTTTTTTTGTTTATTTAACAAAGAAAACTAAAAACCCAGCGGTGATTAAATGCCATCAAAAGAAAACTCTATTTGTGTGAAAAAAATGAAATTCATATGTGTACAGTGTTGCATGACTGCGCAATTGTCATTCAAAGTGTAGGAGCACTGAAAGCCTAAAACTGGCCTGGGCTCGGTATTGAAGTGGTTGAAGTACAGAAAAATTAAATATTTGAAATGCTTGCTGGCAGTGCTTTTCCTTTCCAAAAATAATTTTTTATTCACTTGCAATGTGCCATTACCCCCCCAAAACCTTTTTTTCTGTCAAGGAAGGAGCAAAGGGGATTACTATTTTTCGTTGGGGGCAGCACAGTGGCTAAATGATTAGTCCTTCCTTCCACCTAGCAGCACTAAGGCTGAGATTTTGAATATCAACCACGGGCCCGGCACTACCTACCTGGAGTTTGCATGTTCTCCCTGTGTCTGCGTGGGTCTCTTCCGGGTACTCCGGTTTCCTTCCACCATCCAAAAACATGCTGGTAGGTAAATTGGCTCCTGTCTAAATTGGCCCTGGTATGTGCATGTATGTGAGTTAGGGATCTTAGATTGTAAGCTCCCTGAGCGCAGGGACTGATGTGAATGTATAATTATATATATATACAGTGGGTACGGAAAGTATTCAGACCCCCTTACATTTTTCACTCTTTGTTATATTGCAGCCATTTGCTAAAATCATTTAGGTTCATTCTTCTTCCTCATGAATGTACACATAGCACCCCATACTGACAGAAAAACACAGAATTGTTGACATTGTTGCAGATTTATTAAAAAAGAAAAACTGAAATATCACATGGTCCTAAGTATTCAGACCCTTTGCTCAGTATTTAGTAGAAGCCCCCCTTTGATCTAATACAGCCAGGAGTCTTTTTGGGAAAGATGCAACAAGTCTTTCACACCTGGATTTGGGGATCCTCTGCCATTCCTCCTTGCAGATCCTCTCCAGTTCTGTCAGGTTGGATGGTAAACGTTGGTGGACAGCCATTTTTAGGTCTCTCCAGAGATGCTCAATTGGGTTTAAGTCAGGGCTCTGGCTGGGCCATTCAAGAACAGTCACGGAGTTGTTGTGAAGCCACTCCTTCGTTATTTTAGCTGTGTGCTTAGGGTCATTGTCTTGTTGGAAGGTAAACCTTCGGCCCAGTCTGAGGTCCAGAGCACTCTGGAGAAGGTTTTTGTCCAGGATATCCCTGTACTTGGCCGCATTCATCTTTCCCTCGATTGCAACCAGTCGTCCTGTCCCTGCAACTGAAAAACACCCCCACAGCATGATGCTGCCACCACCATGCTTCACTGTTGGGACTGTATTGGACAGGTGATGAGCAGTGCCTGGTTTTCTCCACACATACCGCTTAGAATTAAGGCCAAAAAGTTCTATTTTGGTCTCATCAGACCGGAGAATCTTATTTCTCATCATCTTGGAGTCCTTCAGGTGTTTTTTAGCAAACTCCATGCGGGCTTTCATGTGTCTTACACTGAGGAGAGGCTTCCGTCGGGCCACTCTGCCATAAAGCCCCGACTGGTGGAGGGCTGCAGTGATGGTTGACTTTCTACAACTTTCTCCCATCTCCTGACTGCATCTCTGGAGCTCAGCCACAGTGATCTTTGGGTTCTTCTTTACCTCTCTCACCAAGGCTCTTCTCCCCCGATAGCTCAGTTTGGCCGGATGGCCAGCTCTAGGAAGGGTTCTGGTCGTCCCAAACGTCTTCCATTTGAGGATTATGGAGGCCACTGTGCTCTTAGGAACCTTAAGTGCAGCAGAAATCTTTTTGTAACCTTGGCCAGATCTGTGCCTTGCCACAATTCTGTCTCTGAGCTCTTCAGGCAGTTCCTTTGACCTCATGATTCTCATTTGCTCTGACATGCATTGTGATCTTGAAGGTCTTATATAGACAGGTGTGTGGCTTTCCTAATCAAGTCCAATCAGTATAATCAAACACAGCTGGACTCAAATGAAGGTGTAGAACCATCTCAAGGATGATCAGAAGAAATGGAAAGCACCTGAGTTAAATATATGAGTGTCACAGCAAAGGGTCTGAATACTTAGGACCATGTGATATTTCAGTTTTTCTTTTTTAATAAATCTGCAACAATGTCAACAATTCTGTGTTTTTCTGTCAGTATGGGGTGCTGTGTGTACATTCATGAGGAAGAAGAATGAACTTAAATGATTTTAGCAAATGGCTGCAATATAACAAAGAGTGAAACATTTAAGGGGGTCTGAATACTTTCCGTACCCACTGTATATATATATACACACACAATGGATATAGTCCTGCATAAAATGGAGGTGCTGTATAAAAACTTGTAATAATAATTTCTTCCAGATCTGTGCAGTAATCCAGCATGAGAATCTACTGTAATGAAGACCGTTCACTGCTGCTCTACCTCCTTGTGCAGGGTGCCTGGTCTTGTATCCGCCCCCTCCTGTAGTTTTCTGCAGGCAGCCTGTAGTAGGTGGAGCCTGCTGGGTCCCTCCCACATCTCTGCTCTCTGCATAGGCTCTGCACAGAACAATGATGATATCAGGACTACATTTACAAGGTAGTATCTGGGTTTGCAAAGATGTGTGGTGCACACAAGTTGGACTTATATGTAGCACCCTCTAGTGTTCTAAAGGTAGAAAAGGTTTTGTTTAGTGTAGGTAAATTGTCAAACTTGGCTGTTGTTTTGATTTATCTGGGTCAGGTGAGTGACTCAGGGAGACTGGTATGATTCACATTTTATCCATTTCACTTAATTGGTCCTAAGGTAGCAGCTTTTCACTATTTAATCAGCGCACTTTTATTTTTTCATTCATTCATGATTCATGGCAGCATCACTAAGACCTTTCCCTTCTTCTGGAAACGTGTGGAAGATTCTAGAAGAATGGGAGTGGAGGTGAGGAGGAACTGTTTAGAGTATTCTTGAGCGCCCTGACCAATCCTCAACAGATGAGTTGGCAGGGGACAGGTCCCCTCAAATGCTCCCACAACCCAGTGGGGTCAGTTCGGGTGGAAGATGGGGATGGATTGTGAGGCTGTCGGTGACCCCGGAGGGGTGTCCCCTAGTCTGGGGGGGGTGACCTTGGGCCTGGGCTCAGGAGCAGAAGGTGCAAGGGGAAGGCAGCAGGAGAACACTGCCAGGCAAATCCCCAGGAAGGAAGACAGCCAGGAGGGCTGGTGAGTGTTACAGTCAGAGGACTGAGAGGCATGCCTGAAGGGACTGGGTGCAAGCAGTCTGGGATGGATGCAGAGTCAGACTGGGAGGACTGTGGAGAAGTAGCCAGGAAGGGTAGAAAAAGGGGTAGCTGCAGCCAGGTGGGCTGGCAGTGCCTGAAGCGGTGGTGCAGGGATTAGTAGCCACAAGAGGAGAACAGCTGGGCACTAGGACTTTTTGCTACACTACTAGAGGGGCCCACGGTCTCTGCCCGTAAAGGACGGTTGCTAAAGATCTGAGCCTTTGTTAGATCATCCGAACGGTGCCAGTTGGTCATGGGAGTTGTAGTTCTACAAGCAAGATTGCGCTGGAGGTAGAAGAGTGTATACACGCTGTATATAGTTGTGTCCCTGAAGAGTTTTGCTACTATGATCAAGTGGGCATCCCATAAAACCCTCAACCCTATCCTTGTTCAATACCCCTAATAAAATACAAAAACAAATTTTACCTTTATGTAATCTGTCTTATAAATTTTCATTTATGTGTAGCTATGATGTTTTGAGTGATATGCCTCAATTAAAGTCCCCCAGGGCAAATGTACTGTAGCTATATTGTATGTGTGATCAATTTTTGTGCCTGGCCATGCAGGGTGGGAAGTACCCTTATTCACCAGCGACTCCTTCGGGGTCGCGCTGCATATTATATATAGCTGTAGCTATGGAGGATTATGTTTTTGTGCCCGGAGTTCAGCTTTAAGTACACTTTGTGACCCAGTCTGATAAATGTTGTATCTGTAAAGTAGGAAACACTCCTAACACACAAACAAGCCGCGTTCCACGTCCCATCTCTAGGTGTTCTGTATACACTTGCCTAAATTTTATTTTCCAAGTTTATATTCAGAAACAAAAATAGATGATAAATTGCGTGAGACGTCGTTAGTAGCAGGCACGCCTTAGTAAACATTTACCTAAAATAATTAACTGCAGGATTTCAGCCTTGTCCAAACACCGTCTACAGAAACAAAATCCAAGGCCCATGGAATACTTTCAAATTTAACCCATGTGCATTTTCTCAAAACCGTGGCTGCAATTACTTTTCATCAGAGCTTTATGTGAGCAAGTGATCCTTCTTTATAATAATTCCCCATCATTCCTTCCTCTCCCCTGGTTCCTCCCTCTTCCCAGATTCCTTCCTCTTCTCTGGTTCCTCCTTCTTCCTTCCTCTTCTCTGTTTCCTTCCTCTTCCCTGGTCCCTCCCTCTTCTCTGGCTCCTTCCTCTTACCTGGTTCCTCATTCTTCCCTGGTTCCTTCCTCTTCCATGGTTCCTCCCTCTTCTCTGGTCCCTCCCACATCTCTGGTTCCTCCCTCTTCTGTGGTTCCTTCCTCCTCCTTGTTTCCCCCAATTTCCCTGGTTCCTCCCTCTTCCCTGGTCCCTTCCTCTTCCATCGTTCCTCCTTTCTCCTTGGTTCCTCCCTCTTCCTGTGTTCCTTCCTTTTCCCAGGTTCCTCCCTCTTCCTTGGTTCGTCCTCTTCCCTGGTTCCTTCCTCTTCCCTGGTTCTTTCCTCTTCCCTGGTTCTTTCCTCTTCCCTGGTTCCTCTACCTCCCTGGTTCCTTCCTCTTCCCTTGTTCCTTCCTCTTCCCTGGTTCTTTTCTCTTCCCTGGTTCCTCACTCTTCCCTTGTTCCTTCCTCTTCCGTGGTTCCTCCCTCTACTCTGGTCCCTCCTACTTCTCTGGTTCCTCCCTGTAATATTCTGGTACCTCTGGTACCCTTGTCTCCATATTTCTCCTTTCCTAATTGCGTCCCATCTTGTGTAACAAGGGACGCATATACCTTTAAGACCGGATGACATCATTGCCGAGCGCCGCTATGAGCGGCTATTTCAATCGCCGGTTTGCTCTCACTCATCGCCCGTTCAAGCCGCATGTTCACCGCACCTACTCCTGTGAAGTCGGAGCTGCTGACATTCTCCCTTGCCGAACTGAAGCCGGAAACCTCGCTGGTGATCCGTATCTCGCTACGGGATCACCCTTCTCCAATGGACACTGTTACTCCTAAACCTATATAAGTGATAAGTACCCCACAGGGGATTCTTACTAACCAATCTCCTACTGTCATCTACTGCAATTACCAAGACTCTCTGTATCTATCTATTCACTATCATCTGCATAGACTGTTAGCTCTTGGGACTACCTTCAACTATCCTTGCACTAGGTTACTCTGTCTAAGTATACTCCATTTGTGTCCTCTTACCATCTGCACTATACTTGACATCAGAACCTATCTGCTTTACCATCACCTGCAAACTCTCCTAATACTACTTCTAGTGCTCACCATACAATAGCCTGTCTCTCATCTGTATATCCTCATATATTCTATCCCTCCATTAACATCTATTAATATATATGGTATATAACAGGCTGTACATGGTGATGAAGTCCTGAGAGTTGGATATGTTTGTTCAACAGATTCTCTACAAGGCTACTGAGTGTAATAATTCTGCAGCTGTAAATCCATCCACTAACAAAAACGCATGAACGTTACACTCCCTCTTCCGTGGTTCCTTCCTCTTCCCTGGTTCCTTCCTCTTCCCTGGTTCCTTCCTCATCCGTGGTTCCCCCATTTCCCTGGTTCCTCCCTCTTCCCTGGTTCCTTCCACTTCCATTGTTACTCCTTTTTCTTGGTTCCTCCCTCTTCCCGTGTTCCTTCCTTTTCCCAGGTTCCTCCCTCTTCCCTGGTCCGTTCTATGTCCCTGCTTGCTCCCTCTTCCCTGGTTCCTTCCTCCTTCCGTGGTTCCTCCCTCTTCCCTTGTGCCTTCCTCTTCCCTGGTTCCTTCCTCTTCCCTGGTTTCTTACTGTTCCCTGGCTCCTCCCTCTTCCCTGCTTCCTCCCTCTTTCCACGTTCCTTCCTCTTCTGTGGTTCCTCCCTTTTCCCTGGTTTCGCCCTCTTCCTTGGTTACTCCCTCTTCCTGCGTTCCTTCTTTTTCCCAGGTTCCTCCCTCTTTCCTGGTTCCATCCTCTTCCCAGGTTTCTCCCTTTTCCCATGTTCCTTCCTTTTCCCTAGCTCCTCCCTCTTGCCTGGTTCCTCCGTCTCCCCTTGTTCCTTCCTCTTCCCTTGTTCCTTCCTCTTCCCTCTTCCCTTGTTCCTCCCTCTTTCCTTATTCCTTCCTCTTCCCTGGTTCCTTCCTCTTATCTATTTCCTCCCTCTTCCCTGGTTCCTTCCTCTTCCCTGGTTCCTCCCTTGTCCCTGGTTCATTCCTTTTCCCTGGTTCCTTCCTCTTCCCTTGTTCCTTTTTCTTCCCTGGTTCCTCCCTCTTCTCTGGTTCCTCCCTGGTTTCTTCCTCTTCCCTGGTTCCTTCCTCTTCCCTGGTTCCTCCTCTTCCCTGGTTCCTTCCTCTTCCCTGGTTCTTTCCTCTTCCCTGGTTCCTCCCTCTTCCCTTGTTCCTCCACTTCCCTGGTTCCTTCCTCTTCCCTTGTTCCTCTCTCTTCCCTGGTTCTTTCCTCTTCCCTGGTTCCTCCCTCTTCCCTGGTTCCTCCTCCTCCCTGGTTACTTCTTCTTCCCTGGTTCTTTCATCTTCCCTGGTTCCTTTTTCTTCCCTGGTTCCTATGTCTTCTCTGGTTCCTCCCTCGCCACTTTTCCTTTGTTCCTTCCTCTTCCCTGGTTCCTCCCTCTTCCTTCCTTGCTTCCTCCCTCTTCCCTTGTTCCTTCCTCTTCCCTGGTTCCTTCCTTGTCCCCTTTCCTTGCTTCCTCCCTCTTCCCTTGTTCCTTCCTCTTCCTTGGTTCCTCCCTCTTCCCTGGTTCCTTCCTCTCCCCTGGTTCCTCCCTCTTTACTAGTTCCTCCCTTTTCCCTAGTTCCTTCCTTTTCTCTGGTTCCTTCCTCTTTGCTGGTTATTCCCTCTCTTCTGGTTCCTCCCCCTTCCATGGTTCTTCCCTCTTCACTGGTTCTTCCCTTTTCCATGGTTCCTTCCTCTCCCCTGGTTCCTCCCTCTTTCTGAGTTCCTTCCTTTTCCCAAGTTCCTCCCTTTTCCCTGGTTCCTTCCTCGTCCCTTGTTCCTCACTCTTCTCTTGTTCATCTCTTACATGGTTTCTCCCTCTTCCCTTGTTCCTTCCTCTTCCCTAGTTCCTCCTTCTTCCATGGTTCCTTCCTCTTCCCTTGTTCCTCCTTCTTTCCATATTCCTTCCTCTTCCCTGGTTTCTTCCTCTTGTCTGTTTCCTCCCTCTTCCCTGGGTCCTTCCTCTTTCCTTGTTCCTCCCTCGTCCCTGGTTCCTCTCTCTTCTCTGTTTCCTCCCTTCTCCCTGGTTCCTCCCTCTTCCATGGTTCCTCCCTCTTCTTTGGTTCCTCCCTCTTCCCTTGTTCCTTCCTCTTATGTGGTTCCTCCCTCTTCTCTGGTTCCTCCCTGGTTTCTTCCTCTTCACTGGATCCTTCTCTTCCCTGGTTCCTCCCTCTTCCCTTGTTCCTTCCTCTCCGTGGTTCCTTCCTCTTCCCTGGTTCCTCCCTCCTCCCTGGTTCTTTCCTCTTCCCTTGTTCCTCCCTCTTCCCTGGTTCCTTCTTCTTCCCTCGTTCTTTCCTCTTCCCTGCTTCGTTTTTCTTTCCTGGTTCCTACGCCTTCTCTGGTTCCTCCTTCGTCCCTGGCTTCTCCCTTTTCCTTTTTTCCCTTCTCTTCCATAGTTCCTCCCTCTTCCTTGCTTCCACCCTCTTCCCTTGTTCTTCCTCTCCTCTGGTTCCTGCCTCTTTACTGGTTCCTTCCTCTTCCCTGGTTCCTCCCTCGTCCCTGGTTCCTCCCTCGTCCCTTGTTCCTTCCTCTTCCCTGGCTCCTCCCTCTTTCCTAGTCCCTCCCTCTTTACTGGTTCCTTCCCCTTCCCTTGTTCCTTCTTCTTCCATCGTTCTTCCTTCTTCCTTGGTTCCTCCCTCTTCCCGTATTCCTTCCTTTTCCCAGGTTCCTCCCTCGTCCGTTGTTCCTCTCTCTTACCTGGTTCCTTGATATTTTCAAATAAAACCATTTCTTTTTCATTTGATACTTTAATTTAGACTCAGCGACGTAATCATTAGGTCTATGTTCTTCTCTGTGGGCAGATCATAGATGGTGGGAGGGGCAGGCAGGGTGCTGTATATAGCTTCTGGAAAATATCACAGCACCCTGCCTCAGTACTCCTTAGTTCTGTTGCAAGCAGTGGATTGGCTCCTTGGAGGAGTTCTGAAAGTATCAAAATTGGTTCATGGGTGGGTCTCAGTTCTGAGTGGGCATTTCTAGGTAATATATTTGCATACAGACTGCCCTAGGTAATGCCCACATGTGATTCTGAGCCCCCCCCCCCCCCCCATTAGATAAAGGAACTAAGTGAAAGGGGCAGTCCAGGGACGGTCAAGCTGGGGAGGAAAGAGCTAGATGATGCTAGATGCCCTCCAGCACTAAATGGTGCGCTCTGACTTGCAGCAGCTTCTAATGCACACTGTGAGAAGCCTGTGAGAGGTAAGTTTTCCATATTGTGCAAGCATGCTGTGAACATTATCTTTAAAATTGATGAGGTTTAACCACTTCAGCTCCAGGCCATTTTTTGTGATTCTGCACTGCGTTACTTTAACTGACACTTGCGCGGTCGTGTGACGCTGTACCCAAATAAAATGTATGTCGTTTTTTTACCTACAAATAGAGCTTTCTTTTGGTGATATTTGATCACCTTGTTTTTGAGCTATAAACAAAAAAGGCCGACAATTTGGAAAAAAAAAAACTATATTTTTTACTTTCTGCTATAAAACATATCCAATAAAAATGTAAAATATCAAATTTCTTTATCAATTTAGGCCATTATGCATTCTGCTACATATTTTTGGTAGAAAAAAATCCCAATAAGCGTATATTGATTGGTTTGCGCATAAGTTATAGAGTTTACAAACTGTGGGATGTTTTTATTGAATTTTTATTTAGTTCTTTTTTTTACTAATACGTGATTTTGCGCAGAAGAGTATATGTACGGTGGGCGGTCGCCAAGTGGTTAAAGTGTAATTGCATCTTCAGTTTAATTCTGCTAATTACATTGCGACTGCATTAAAGCAAAACTGAACCAAAGACTTCCATTTTGTTTTTTTGTTTTTTTAGAAAGCTACAGCCTAAGGAAAAGCCTGTCCCCCGCCAGCATGCTTGCTCTTTGTGTGGAAGCAGTGGTCTCTCTGCAGAAGTCTGACACATTCACCCTGTTAAATCAGAGATGAAGTTAACCAATCAGGAGGGAGCATGAGGTTTTCTAAAAAAAAAAAGACACAGGGGGAGATTTACTAAAACTGGTGCACTCAGGACATGCTACAGCTGTGCATGGTAGCCAATCAGCGTCTAACTTCAGCTTGTTCAATAACGCATTGACAATAATACCTGGCAGCTGATTGGTTTCTATGCAGGGCTGTACCAGATTTTTCACTCTCCAGTCTTAGTAAATCCCTCCAATGACTTTCTACACATTGACCCTGCGATGACTAGAGGCTCGTACACACTTTAACTGGTTCCTGACCACCCTCCGCCTTTTTACTGCGGCAGGGTGGCTTTCCTGCGCTAACCGACGTAGTCCTATGTCGGTCGCGCGCCTGCAGCTAAGGGGCGAGCGCGCGCCGCCGGCAGCGCGCTCCTGCCCTCACTTGGCAGCGGGAAAGCCGATGCACGGGTCAGGTGGCTCTGAATGCCCCCTGACACCTGCGATCTTTCCCTGCTGAGAGAGAAGGACGGGCAACTGTTGTAAACACACAGCTGACAGTTCTTCTCCCTGGAATGATCACAGAGCCCCTGTGATCCTTCTATATAGGATCGCATGTCTCTATGGTCATTTCACAAGCCCCGCCCCCACCCACAGTTAGAATCACTCCCCTAGGATCACATTTAACCCCTTGATCACCCACAGTGTTAACCCCTTCCCTGCCAGTGTCATTATTACAGTAACAGTGCATATTTTTAGCACTGATTACTGTAGTAATGTCACTGGTCCCCCCAAAAGTGTCAGAAATATCAGTCAGGGGTCCGATCTGTCCGCCGCAATGTCGCAGTCCCGCTAAAAATCGCTAAAAAAAAAAACAATAAAAATGACATAAATCTTTCCCGTTGTTAGTAGACGAGATAACTTTTGCGCAAACCAATCAAAATACGCTTATTGTGATTTTTTTTTACCAAAAATATGTAGTAGAAAACAAATTGGTCTAAAATGTTAAAAAAAATTTGATTTTCAATTTTTTTTTGAGAATGTTATTTATCAGAATGTGAAAAATATTGTTTTTTTTTTTCAGAATTGTGGCTCTTTTTTTGTTTATAGCGGAAAAAATAAAAATCACACAGGTGATCAAATACCACCAAAAGAAAGCTCTATTTGTGGGGAAAAAAGAACATCAATTTTTTTTTGTATAAGGGGTGCTAGAGACCTAGGTTTGGGTTGTGCCACATCCCTGATAAGAATACAAGAACAAGGGTTCCCCTAAGTGGGACTTTAAAGGCACATCAAAATAGTAAAAATGTAGATAATTGGAAAAGTAATAAATTTTATTAAGTACAAAAAACAATAGGTTAAAATGACATGTACAAGCATGAAATGGACAGCGGGACAAAACTCATAGCGCTAGAACTAAAGAACCCGACATGTTTCGAAGCCAAATGCTTGCTCCTTCTTCAGGGGTGGTTCAAAGCGGTACTAGAGTTAGGTCATAACTGGGCTTTCATTGCATGCACAAGGGTTAAAAACATCTGATTGGTGTGGATCTATCTGGCGATGTATGTAGCAGTATAGGTTGTAGATTGATCGAATGATTGGAACCCCGGAGGATAAGGTCAGGAAGGTGCCCCACAAATAGCTGAGCATCTGAAGTCCTCAAAGGGAGGAGCCAGGGGCAATCCCATATGATGTAGGTTATCCAATAGAGGTATTGCCGATCTTAAGGATGATGTAGATAGAGAAATGAGCGTCCTCTCCACACAGCAACCAGCAGACAAATGCGCATTTGTCTGCTGGTATCAATTTTTTTTGGGTACAGTGACTCAGGACCGCGCAATTGTTCGTTAAAGTAACGAAGTGCCGAATCGCAAAATAGGGCCTGGTCATTAAGTGGGAGTCCTCAGCATGGAATGCGCTATTTTTACACTTTTCCATTCCGGTCCAGAAGTGGTTAAGAAAATCTGGCAAACATTTTCATCCAAAGAATTTTCGGACGATTTTCGTATAGTGTGTACACAACTTTCAACAGCCGATTCTGAATTTTGGTACTATATTCTTGAAGGGATAAACTCCAAAATGTATTTAGTACGGGAAAAAACAAACAAATTTTGTTTAATGTGTACCGGTTTTGTACGATTTTTGTAGAAATCAAGAAAGACTGAGCATGATCAGAAACAATAAACAACAAAAAATAAGCCTTTGTCGTATGAGAATTTCTGTTTTCGTTCATCGGTTCCGATTTGCTGTGAAAAAACAAGGAAAATCAGACAATCACTCACCCGAGTTTCTTATAGTGTGTACTCCACCTAACACTGACTAAGGGAATATGGAAAAAACAGGGAAGGTCTAGCTGACACTGAACTAACTAGCACTAAAATAGGAGGAGAGAAGAGAGGGAAATGGCAAATACAAAGATAAACAAGTTGTAGTGGCATTGAACCACCACTGGATGTCACCATACTTTAGAATATCAATAACATAGGTCTGATTCATCAGGAGGTGCATTTGACCTCTGCAGAGAAACCACTGCTTTCCCACATGATCTGCATGTTGTTCTAGGTCAGTGATTCTAAACACTGAAGCCACTGACAGGCAGGCACCTCATTTATTTCAGAAGCACTGACAGCCCCAATATTATAATATTATTTATCTGTATCTCCGGTGTTCTTTACAGCTCAGACACTCAGGAGAGCGGCCCTCCCTGCCCTACAGGACCGGCACGTGGTGGAAATATGAAATCTATTTTAGGTAGCAACTCCTTGTGTCAGATTCTTGAAATGTTAGAGATTACCTGGCCTCACATCTCCGTGGTGGGCGTACAAATATTTACACCGACGCGCTTCGAATGCCATCATCCTACAGACATTCTTTGAAGCAACACCTCGTTTTTCTCTAAGATGATTACTAAGAAAGAGAAACAAAAGTAAAACTGTGCAGGGCTGATGTCAGCTTTCACTATTAGTCCCGGTTCACACTACCGCGACAGCGACTTCACTAGTCGCCCCCCGAAGTCGTGTCGCCATAGTGTGAACCGACTATTACAGTATTATTTACAGTAAAACAACAAAAACATTCATCACATGATCTCCGGCTACCAGGAAAATGGATTTCAGGTCATTAGAGACTGCAGTGAGCCCGCTGTTGTCAGTATGACAAACCCTGTCTGGTAGACTTGCACTGAGATGAAAGGATTAGCCGGGTACAACCATTGTGTAGAATTACAAAAAAACAAAAAAAAGGAGAACTTGCATATTCAATGATTTAATGCACAAAATTATTTTGTTAACCCCTTGACCACTGGAAAGTTTTACCCCATTTATAACCAGATAATTTTTGCTGTTCAGCACTGTGTTACTTTAACTGGCAATTGCTTGGTCATGCAACGCCGTGCCCAAATAAGGTTTGTATAATTTTTTTTCACACAAATAAAACTTTTATAAATAAAATAAAAATATATCTATATTTTATATAGATGCGTTACACACAGGGTGATATATTTCAAGTATTTCTTTCTTTTAATTTCGATGATTATGGCTTACAGCTAGTGACAACCCCAAAATTCAGTATGTCAGAAAATTAGAATATTACATAAGACCGATAAAAAAAAAAAAAAAAAAGGATTTTTAATACAGAAATGTTGTCTTACTGAAAAGTATGTCCATGTACAGTATAATATGCACTCAATAATTGGCGTTTTTGCATACAGCCGTTTTTAAAATTTGCCGCTTTTTGCAGCACAGTAACTCGGAAGTGACGTCATGGACGCCGCCTCCGTGTTACGTCATCGGAGACCCGATCAATGCCGTTTCCGGCATTGATCGGGACTCCATCCAGCCGGCGGACGTGCCGGCTGGGTGCTCGGGGCTCCCGGTGGGACGGGAGCCCCGAGCAAAATCACGGAAGGCGGCGGGAGGGGGGGATGTCCCCTCCGGCTCACCCGGGTAACGATCGAGCGGCTCCCGAGCCGCATCGGTCGTTACCAACGGAAAGCCGACTGTTGGCTGTTAACCACGGTACCGGGATGGTGTCTCTAGCTAGAGGCATCATCCTGGTATAACACCGCAAAGTCTGCCGACGTAAATATATGTCAATATGCGGTAAGTGATTAATAAAGGAACTGTCAAAAACTGTCTCTGTGTTTTCATCACTTTGTGACACCTTTTTGGTGAATAGGTAGGGGTCCATACTCATTCATATAGGGGGGAGGGGGATCTGGGGGCCCCTTCTTAAAGGGGGCTTCCAGATTCCGATATGAACCCTGCCCACAGAACCCCACAACCAACGGCCATGGTTGTGGGGATGAGGCCCTTGTCCCCATCAACATGGGGACAAGGTGCTTTGGGGTAGGGGGGGCATAGCCCTGCCACCTCAAAGCACCCACCCCCCCATGTTGAGGGCATGTGGCCTGGTATGGTTTAGGAGGGGGGGGGGCGCTCGCTTGTCCCTCCCCTCCTTACCTAACCTGCAGTGCTGCATGCTCGTTTAAGGGTCAGGTATGGATTTCAATTTCACACCGTTTTGTTTATTTTTAAATGTTGGAGTGTGGTTTCCCTAAAATCCATACCAGACGTGAAGGGGGGGGAGAGGCCACGCCAAGTTTTTTTTTCATCATTTTTAATTGTTGGCTTTTTTTTTTACATTCAGCTGTCAGTGGGGAACCCGCTGACAGCTGATGAGTCATCCGTTGTTAAGGACGCGACGGCTTGCTTCCTGGCCCGCTACTTAGCAACCAACTATTCATCAAAAACAGCGTGGGGTTCCCTTGACCCCCAACCTGTTTTTTGACAAATACCACAATGTGATATCGCCAGCAAAGCCCTGGTGGCAAATATCACATGCTTTTTCACTCTCTGGTCCGTTTATGAATTATACTTAACAGTTTTTTAAACGATATTTACCTGCAACTTTTTTTCGCAGTTAATACCATATAATTGTTATTTTTTTTATTTTTTAAAGGAGTTGTAAAATCAGAAGGTTTTTTTTATCTTAATGCATTAAGATAAAAAAAACCTTCTGGGTGTAGCAACCCCCCTCAGCCCCCCCCCAATACTTACCTAAGCCCCATCTCTCTCCAGCAATGTCTACAAGTCCTTTGGCCGTCCAGGACTCTTCTCCTGATTGGCTAAGACACAGACGTGGCGCCATTGGCTCCCACGGCTGTCAATCAAAGTCAGTTAGCCAACTTAGATAGAGAGTGGGTGGGGCCGAATAGCAGCTCTGTCACTGAATGGACACACGGAGTTGCAGCTTGGCTCGGGTACCCCCCATAGCAAGCTGCTTGCTGTGGGGGCACTCAAAAGGAGGGAGGAGCCAGGAGAGCCAATGAAGGACCTGAGAAGATTCGGACTGCTCTGTGCAAAACCAACTGCACAGAGGAGGGAAGTATAACATGTTTGTTATTTAAAAAAAAAAAAAAAAAGCAAGGACTTTACAATCACTTTAATGAATTGGGCTTAATTTACCGCATGGAATAATTTATCCAAAGGAGTCATGTAACTGCGTTAAATGTTAGTGAATTGACCCCTTTGTGTGCTACTGTAGGAGGTGGCAGATCTCTCTCTGGGTCATACTTCAATCTCATTGAAAAATCACTACATGTGGATAAGGAATGGACTTTATACTCACCTTGGTGTATTTTTTTTTTAAGTAGCGCTACACTTCTCTGTTATATTTTTTACAGCATAGTGTGAATCAGGAAATTACTACCTCATGGCCACCAGATGGAGCTGATGATCATAGGAAAGCAATAATTATTTACCATAGTCTTCATCTCCATCTAGTGGCCATGAGGTGTTATTTTCCTGGTTCACTCTTTTTATGAATATATAACATTCAGTCTTTCTAATTGCCTTAGAATTTATCATTTTGACAAGCCATCCTTGTAATATGTGCATCTTTCCTAGTCAGTATGTAGTAAACAACACAGTGCTGAGATTTGTGGTGCACTGCATCAGAAAAAATGCTGCACGTTGGATTGCGGTGCTTTGGCGCTTATGCCTCGTACACACGTACCGATCGTCGGCCGACCGATCGGCCGTCTTTTGTCCAGGGCTGTCCTGTCCGCTGAAAAGTGCAAAAGACTGCACACGAATTTTGTTGGCCAACAACAGCCGTCTGCAGAAGTGATGTCATGTGATGGTTCACTTTCCGTGTGTTTTTTCTTCTCTGAGCATGCCCAGTCTTGCAAATCTGCTGATTGTCGGCCGAATTCTGTATTGACTGGCGAACAATCGGCCGTTCTGGTATTGGCCAACAAAAATTTTAATGCCTGCACGACAGATTCTTTTTGGCCGAAAGTGCGCTGTAGGCTGTCGGAAGCATCGTACTAACAAGCCTACAATATTTACGGCCGACAATCGGGAAGTGTGTACGGGGCATAATGCAAATGCTATTGCGCAATATAATGCTTTCTAGGTGGGTCATCTCCCTGTTCACTAGCCACAGGTAATTATACTGACTCACTATCCAATGAGGAAGAAGGAGAAATGGAAGCTGAACTGCTTAACCAGGAAGGTGAATTTCTCAGGAGCTAGTGTTGTCACCAGTTTGGCATTGTGTAAACTATAAGACTGGCTGAACAGAATCATAAATCCAGGTAGAAAAGTAATATGCTGTGTAATTAGCAGATTGCCCTTCAGAAGTCTGATCCTCAGTGCTGCCTTTTCCCATATTTGTCAGACTGGTATTGTGGGAAAGCAATTATTTATCGGAAAGTCTGCATTACTTTTCTGCTCTACAAGATGTAATCTTCTCCAGCTGTGACCCCGGAGTGTGATGGATGTCTGGCGTTCCCGGGCCTTGCCTGCAGCTCCTTGTCAGGAGATATCTTCATCTAAATACCTTTTTATTGCTTTTACATCTTACTAGGTGTGGGGTCAATAATATGCTGGGGTCCAACCCTTAAAGGGCCGCTATAGTCCACTTATGGTGTTTAGATGGAAATCAGCCTGGGTACACATTTACCAAAGTTGGCTGAACTCATAATCACCCGTGTTTGCTAGTAATGGCGTCACACAGTGTGAAATGTAACCCCTATTTATTATGCTGCGGGCCGTTCCCACACAACTCTGACTGCATTGTAATGGAAAAGTGTAAAAATAGCACATTCCATGCTGAGGACTCTGGGGAGTTTTTTCTTAACCACTTCTGGACCGGAAGATTTTCCCCCGTAATGACCAGGCCATTTTTTGCGATTCGGCACTGCGGTATTTTAACAGACAATTGCGCGGTCGTGCGACCCTGTACCTAAATAAAATTGATGTCCTTTTTTCCCCACAAACAGAGCTTTCTTTTGGTGGTATTTGATCACCTGTGCGATTTTTATTTTTTGCGCTATAAACAAAAATAGAGCGACAATTCTGAAAAAAAAAAAAACAATATTTTTCACTTTCTGCTATATAACATCCCCCCCCCCCCCCCAAATGTAAAAATCTAAATGTTTTAACATTTCAGGCCAATTTGTTTTCGGCTACATATTTTTGGTAAAAAAAATTGCAATAAGCGTATTTTGATTGGTTTGCGCAAAAGTTATCGCGTCTTCTAACTACGGGAAAGATTTATGTAATTTTTATTGTTTTTACTAGTAATGGCGGCGATCTGCGATTTTTAGCATTTCAACATTGCAGCGGACAGGTCGGACCCCTAACTGACATTTTTGACACTTTTGGGGTACCAGTGACATTACTACAGTAATCAGTGCTAAAATTATGCACTGTTAGTGTAAAAATGTTACTGGCAGGGAAGGGGTTAACCCAGGGGCGTTTAAAGGGTTAAGCAGGGGAACACGCCTCCCCTCCTTAGCACAGCCTTACTGGCAAGATCGGTGTATTGCTATTTCTCCTCCCCCAGCTCTTCTGCAGTTGAGAACAGAGGGAATGTGATCACATTAAGGGAAAAAAGGTATTTATGTTTTATTATATCTATACACAAATGTTTTGCCTTTCATTTCTATTTTAAGCTAAATTGGCTGTTTTAGACCACGTTCAGACTGCTGCGACACGACTTGCTGGGGCGACCTGTGAAGTCGCGGTGCACAGCATATAATTGAAGTCTATGGCGGTCGCCTCCAGGTCGCCCCAAAGAAGCTCCAGACCCTTTTTCTAAGTCGGAGCGACTTGTGTCGCTCCTATTAGAACGGGTCCTGTACTATTCAATGGCGAACGACCCACCGCAACTTGTCAGGCGACCAAGTCGCCTGACAAGTCGCGCTAGGGTGAATGGACTCTTAGACGGTCTTGTTTACAATCACTTTAAGTGAGGGTAAATCTCCATAACAGAACCCCAGATGGCAGTAAAACCCAACAGAATTTTTAAACTTTCTTTGATTTTGCCTATAAATACACTTTAATCTAAACCTATCAGGACTTAAAGCTCAAATCCCTTACTGTCATGGTAATAAATATTGCATTTTCAGTGTGATACTAGTGCAAAATGTCATTATGGTGTTGGTATCTGTTTAGTGGCACCAAAAAAAAAAAACAAATGTATTATTGTGAAATGATCTGCCAAGGAGTGGCAGCTTTTAGCAGGACAAGAGGTGGAACTATATGTGAACCATGTGTGCACAAAGTTTGAATTTCTACATCTCCTTAAATACAAGAAACAACCAAACAATTGATGCCAAAAGGACTTTAGCCTAAAAGACGCCAAAACATTCAATCATAAAATGTAAATTGTTTATTACTAAAATGATGATATTGATGGCAAACATTCTCAACGTGTTTCGTGAAATCAGTTCACTTCCTCAGGAGAGATATTGTAAATACCTAACTGCAAAAAAATAAGAAAATAAACAAATTTAGTGCAACAGAAGAGTATATATCTCTTATTTATCCCAGTGACCCATTGTAGGATGGAAAATTTATACTGTATATATTGATACTCAAGGGTGGTGATTAGTCATCATCATCCACTGAATATCCAAGTTGAGTACTACCAAGAGGTTCAACTATGGCCCAAACAGTGGTTTCTATTTTTCAGCCCACCAAGTGTACATATATACACTATATGACCAAAATCTTGTGGACATCTAACCATCACATCTGTATGAACTTGTTGGACATCCCATTCTAAGACCATGGACAATATTAATGATATAAAATTGCAGCGCTAAACCAAAATACATAAACATGTGACCATGTGTAAATAAGTAAACATACATAGATAAAACAAATATATCATATCTCTGACCAAACGTGACTAGTATTAATCAAATGTATTGCCACATACAGTATAATAACTGAAAAAAGTTCATAAAGTCCCAAGTGAAAATAAAAATCAATTGTGCATCCGAATTTAAAAGTGATAGTGAACCGTGCCAAGGGACCCCACACCAAGGATCAAAAGAATGCACTCACCGGAGGGTATGGACCCAAAATACTTTATAGCATATGGGCCATACAAGCTGATATTGCTGTATATTTCCAAAATAAGGCTGGAACACCGGATGATCAGGAAGGTAGCCAAAATGTCACAAATGGAAGCCGTGGATCTCTCACAGTCATACATGGAGGAAGAAGCCAGACAAAACCGACATAGTGTAAAACTGCTAAAACTTTAATAGTATAAAAGCCAAAGAAACAGTACAAGCATCCAATAGACATAGGCATGTAATACAGAAACTCGTTTCCTCTAAGCCAGTGGTGTCCAAGCTTTTTCAAAGAGGTCCAGATTTGATGAGGTGAACATGAGTGAGGGCCGACCATTTTGCCTGATGTTTGAACCATTAAAATTAAATATATACACATATATATATATATATATATATGAAATAATAAGCATCAGTACTTTATTAATAAAATCACACTTCCAGAAACAGGCCGTAGGATTGTAGAAGTGACACCTCCTCGGGCAGCTCCATACATACATACATACACACACATACATACATATACACACATACATACACACACACACACATACATACACACATACACACACACACACACATACATACACACACACATATATATATCACACTTACAGAAACAGGCCGTAGGATTGTAGAAGTGACACCTCCTCGGTCAGCTCCATACAAATGTAGTGATGTGATAATTTCTTTGCCCATCTTTCAAGTGTGTGTTCCTGTTATGCAGTGTTTGTTTTGCCCTTTTTCAATATGGCAACGGTGTGCTCTTTATCTCTCTGCAAGAAGGATGAGGTCATCAAAAAGGGCAGAGCAAGGAATGATGGGTAAGACTGTGAAGAAAAGAGACATGAGGAGACAGACATGTTCCTGCTGGAGAACAGACTTGTAAGTGCTGTAACATCCCCTCACTGAGACACACAGAGACACTGCTGATGATTTCATGTTCCTGAGGAAAGTATCTTATGCTGTATGGTTCACTGAATGTTATTTCTTCAATACATGGACATTTAAACACTCTGCTGTGTGGATTACTGTCTATATGGATATGTTTTCTCAATTGGGATTTCACTTGCTAATCACAAGCCCTGATTGAGTGGAGGCACTGGCACTTACTATAAATCCTGTCCTGATCACACAGATTATATACTCTGCTCCTAAATACTACACAGGTGGCGTCATCATACCCCAGTAGCCGCCAAGAGTGATTAAAATAGCGCTACATTTGGAGGCACTGCTGAGATACAAATCTTGGATCAGGACATTAAGGAACGACCATGTCATTGTTATCTACAGAAGCTGTGAGGCAGTGGGCCCTGGAAGAGGGACTGCCACCTAAAAGGACATTTGCTATTTCATATGTACCTATCCGTGTGAGCATCCACAAACTGCAGGAGGCGCTAAAAGCAAATGAAACCTTGCGGTATGCCGCTCCTGTGGATAAAAGAGAGGAAGATGAGAGTTATGAACTGTATACCCATTATCTCTGTCTCAGTGAGGTGGATTTAAATCCAGTTAAAGGGCCCTTTTGTATATATCCGAAAGGGGCTGAAGAAATTGGTTGTGCTGTAGTATTTCCAGTAAGTTCACCTCCAGTAAGGCGGAAGTTACCAGCCCTGCCTGATAAGTGTGAACCATTGAATACAACTGCTGCATCAGGAGAAACTGTAAAGCTGACTGCTGCGGCTGTTAAGCAGGAAACAAATATTGAGCATCTGTTGCTAAAAGTCACTGAAGTCATTGCCCAGAATTTACATGCTGATTCTTATCGCAAATTAAAGGCTTTTTCAGGAGTGCTACCTGTCCCTGTTGGAGAAGAAAGCTTTGAGGTGTGGAGAGATTTTGCACAGCAAGTGATAGAGGAATGGACCTGCTCAGAGGAAAAGAAAAAACAGCGCATCATGGAAAGTTTAAGACCACCAGCATCCATTATCATCAGAGCTTACAAGGAGACTCATGTGAGTACCAGTGCTCAAGAATATATTGATATTTTGACAGATGCTTATGGACTGCACCGTGACCCTGATCAGATGCTTGCTGATTTTAAACAGACAAAGCATAAAGAGGGAGAGGATGTTTCTGTGTTTGTGAGGAGACTAGAAGTACTACTGGGGAGGTTGCTCACTGACAAGGTCATCTCTCCTACAGATGTTGACAGATTAAGGACTGCTCAAATAATAAAGGGGCTACTGCCGCATCACCCAATATCACCAGTTCTAAGAGTGGTTTTGAGGGAGAGGAACTTTACTTTCACTGAAATTATGACTGAAGTAAAGAGACAGGAGTCTTATATTATTTTTAGTACCCCTTCCAAGAGCAAAGTTAAACAGAATTCTGGGGTGGAGCCCACAAATGAGACTGTTGCTAAGAACAAAGAAGTGGGTAGACTCCCACAGCCTAGAGCTCTATCTGCTGATAAAACCTCCAGTGATAAGCCTCTCTTCCACATTAAATGTTTCCGCTGTGGACAAGCAGGCCATACAGTTCGTCAGTGTCCACTGCTTGCTGACAGTTCTGAAATTCACAGTAAAGCTGGACATATGTACCAAAGAAAACATGGAAGATCAAGAAAACAAACGTTTACCAAGCTACCTGGGGTAGGCCGCAGATGTACTTTCAATTTGTTTGTTAATGATATACCCACTACTGCTCTGTTTGATACTGGTTCTCAGCTGACAATCATATACAGGCCCTTCTATCAGCAACACTTAAACCACCTCCCTTTGCAACCTGTGGACACTTTGCCTGTTTATGGTGTGGGAGAAAATCCTGTTTTTATGGATGGTTGCCTAGAAGTCGAGCTTCGCATTCCTGGCGTGATAGCTGAGGAGGATCCCCCACTTAAAGTTATTGCTTATGTGAGCCCTCCACCTGGGGGTAATGAGTATGCTCCTATGATTGTGGGTTCCAATGTTGAAGCTGTTGAGGCTGCTTTCATACGGTTTCTTCAGCCTCAACAGGGAACTCCCCTACCTTCACTGCCTGTTGCTCCAGAACTTCAAAATATCTGCCAAACTTTTGCTCCTGATCTTCCTGGAGGGTGTGTGGGAAATCCATGGCGTCCCATAGAGCTTCCAGCAGGGGGAGTGAGAGTGTTGCGGGTTTATGTGGAAATCTCACCAAGTGCAAATGGTAGTTTCTTTTTGCTAGAGACTGATACAAAAGAGGCTGCAAAGAATGGCTGGGAGATAGTACCAGAAAGGAAAGACTATCGTGTAAAATGTCCAAGAATGGATGTTGTTACTGTTCGGAACATTACCACACACCCAGTTATAATACCAGCCTGGAAAGAGGTAGCCTATTGTTACCCAGTGGAAACCATTAGCTCCTACACTGCTAAAGTCAAGGAGAAAGAAACCAAATTAGACTTTCACTTGAATGATGCTGATAGTCCTGCAGAGCACCAACAAGCACTAGGAGAGCAGCTAATGGAATACAATGATGTTTTCTCTACCGATGACATGGATGTTGGGTGTGCAAAGAGTATTCAGCACAGTATTCGCCTAACAGATAGCACCCCATTTAGAGAAAGATCCAGGCGCATACCTCTTAAAGATCTGGATGATGTTCGAGAGTGCTTGCACAAAATGAAAGATGAAAACATCATTGCTGAGTCTAAAAGCCCGTATGCATCCCCAATAGTGGTAGTCAGAAAGAAAAATGGTGGAGTGCGAATATGTGTTGACTACAGGACTCTAAATCGGCGAACAGTCCCAGATCAATACACGCTACCTCGCATTGAGGAAGCTCTTGATGCCCTGCAAGGCAGTAAATGGTTCACAGTAATGGACTTAAGATCTGGTTATTACCAGGTCCCAATGAGTGAGGAAGATCAAGAAAAGACGGCTTTTATTTGCCCCCTGGGATTTTTCCAGTTTGTTCGCATGCCTCAGGGCATTAGTGGTGCACCTGCAACCTTTCAACGTCTAATGGATCGGACCCTGGGAGACCTTTGTCCCACTCAATGTATCGTCTACCTTGATGACATAATTGTCTTTGGCTCCACTCTGGAGGAGCATGACCAAAGACTGTTTAAAGTGCTAGATCGTTTGAGGAAGGAAGGTCTGAAACTTTCACTGGACAAATGTAAGTTTGCTCGTTCTTCAGTAAACTTTGTGGGTCACATCGTATCTGCAGAAGGGGTAGCAACTGATCCTGCTAAGGTGGAGGCTGTGGTAACCTGGCCCCGTCCCACAAATCTGACAGAACTGAGGTCCTTCTTGGGATTTTGTGGCTATTATCGTCGATTCATTAGAGGCTATTCCAAGACTGCTCGGCCTCTTAATGACTTGCTCAAAGAAACCCCTGGCATGGACACAAACCGCAAAACTCATTTCAGTGAGAGATGGACTTCTGCTTGTGAGGAAGCTTTTCTACAGCTTAAGAAAAGTCTTACAGAAGCACCAGTGTTGGCTTATGCAGACCCACAAAAGCCATACATTCTGCATGTGGATGCCAGCTATGATGGATTGGGAGGAGTCTTACATCAAGAGTACCCAGGAGGACTTAGGCCTGTTGCTTATATAAGTCGCAGTCTAAGCCCAGTAGAAAAGAATTATCCTGTTCATAAACTGGAATTTCTTGCCCTGAAGTGGGCTATTGTTGAAAAGCTGCATGATTACTTGTATGGAACTCAGTTTGAGGTGAGAACCGACAACAACCCCCTGACTTATGTTTTGACTACAGCAAAGCTAGATGCCACTGGTCATAGGTGGCTTGCTGCCTTGTCTAATTATCAGTTCACTCTCAAGTACAAGCCTGGTCCCAAGAATATTGGGGCTGATGCTCTTTCTAGGCGCCCTGGATTACCCATGAACTTGGAAGAAAGTGACTGGGAGGAAGTACCTGGGCCTATTGTGGCTGCCTATTGTGCTACAGCTGCTGTACAAGGAGACAATATTGTTTTCTCTGACCTACGAGCTATTGATTCCCTGGGAGCTGGTGAAGAGTGTATTCCAAACATGTATTGCTGCCCCACTGCTTTAGGGGTGCCAGAAAACATCCAGCTGCAAAAGAAAGACATGATCCTTCTACAAAAAAGAGATCCAATAATCAGACATGTCAGAGAGTCTGTTTTCCGCAAAGATCCTAACTACATGAGAAAATACCTACCTGAGCAGAGTACCTACTATTTTAAGGAATGGGAGAAGCTCAAAATAATTGATGGACTTTTATACAGGGTACATTTGTTTCATGATCATCCTGGAAGGAGACAGCTAGTGCTGCCTCAAGTCTATAGAAACTCTGTTATGAGAAGTTTGCATGATCAACATGGGCATCTAGGAGTTGAAAAAACCTATGGATTAATCCAAGACCGATTCTTTTGGCCACGAATGAGGGAAGCTGTTGTGGACTATTGCCGCCGTTGTGTGAGATGTCTGCAACGGAAAACTCTGCCTACTCGAGCTGCTCCTATGGAACACTTGAAAAGTTCTGGTCCCATGGATTTAGTGTGCATGGACTTTTTGTGTATTGACAATGACAGCAGTGGTGTGGGAAATATTTTGATTGTGACTGATCACTATACTCGCTATGCTCAAGCCTATCCCACCAAAGATCAGAAAGCAGTAACTGTAGCCAAAGTGCTGTGGGAGAAGTTTTTTGTTCACTATGGATTGCCAAATCGACTTCACTCTGACCAGGGGCGGGACTTTGAAAGTCGCCTAATTAAAGAGCTGTTAACATTGCTTAACATCAACAAGAGCCGCACCACCCCTTATCATCCAGAGGGTGATGCTCTCCCTGAACGTTTCAATCGTACCTTGTTGAACATGTTGGGTACTCTCCCTAATGGTGCTAAGCAGACCTGGAGCCGACATGTTGGAGCTATGGTACATGCCTACAATTGCACCAGACATGAATCCACTGGCTTTTCTCCTTATTTTCTTATGTTTGGGAGAGAAGCCCGTCTCCCTATTGACATTCAGTTGGGCGTGTCTACTGATGGAGTGGAACAGAGAAATCACTATCAGTATGTGGCACGACTTAAACAGAGTTTGAAAGAGGCCTATCAGATGGCTGAGGAAAATGCTGCGAAATTAAATGCTGCCAATAAAAGGCGTTTTGATTCCAAAGTTCGTTACAAAGACTTACAACCTGGTGATAAAGTGTTTCTCCGCAATTTGGGACCCTCAGCCAAACATAAGTTAGCTGATCGCTGGAGAAATGAGTTGTTTGAAGTTGTGGAAAAACTGCCTAGGATTCCAGTATACAGGATTCGAGGACCTGAGGGTCGGATCAAAGCCTGGCATAGGAATCATTTGCTTCCGGTACCACAAAGTGCAACTGTTGATGAGGAGCCACAATCTGACATTGCTACAGATTCTAATGATGTGCCTTGTGGCAACAGCGGAGACCAGAGTGATGACAGTGACTGGTTTACACCTCCACCAGAGTCTCCTGCACAGGTTCCTTCACCTAGCATTGATGGGGGCCTTCCTCAGAGGGGAGGTTTGAACCCAGCTACTCCGGCTTTTGAACCGACAGCCCAAAATTTTATGCCTACAGTTCCAGGCATAGTTGGAGCACCAAGTTTTCCCACTAATGCTGTCCCAGAGTTTTCTGGATTTATGCCTGAGGGGTTGAGGAGAGGAGATCGTGTTCGACGTCCTCCACCGGTGTTTACTTATGACACTTTGGGAAGACCCTGCTATGCTGTGCAGAACTATGTACAACCTCATGTTCTGACGGACATGATTGCAGCTCATTCTAGACTGGTTAGCATGATGCCTATTTGTTTTTAACCATACTTTCTTTGCAGCTAGCTCTGTAATAGATTGCTTCTGGAGAAGTGGTCTGCAGAAGGCGACAACGATGTTAATTTTTGTTGTTATTTTATGTGTATATCCTTGCCGGGTCGGAAGGATTTTCAGCAGGAGGAGAATGTAGTGATGTGATAATTTCTTTGCCCATCTTTCAAGTGTGTGTTCCTGTTATGCAGTGTTTGTTTTGCCCTTTTTCAATATGGCAACGGTGTGCTCTTTATCTCTCTGCAAGAAGGATGAGGTCATCAAAAAGGGCAGAGCAAGGAATGATGGGTAAGACTGTGAAGAAAAGAGACATGAGGAGACAGACATGTTCCTGCTGGAGAACAGACTTGTAAGTGCTGTAACATCCCCTCACTGAGACACACAGAGACACTGCTGATGATTTCATGTTCCTGAGGAAAGTATCTTATGCTGTATGGTTCACTGAATGTTATTTCTTCAATACATGGACATTTAAACACTCTGCTGTGTGGATTACTGTCTATATGGATATGTTTTCTCAATTGGGATTTCACTTGCTAATCACAAGCCCTGATTGAGTGGAGGCACTGGCACTTACTATAAATCCTGTCCTGATCACACAGATTATATACTCTGCTCCTAAATACTACACAGGTGGCGTCATCATACCCCAGTAGCCGCCAAGAGTGATTAAAATAGCGCTACACATACATACATACACACACACATACATATACACACACACATACACGCATACATACATATACACATACACACACATTCATACACTCACATTCATACACACACACACACACACACATACATACATACACACACATACATACACACATACATGCACACACACACATATATCACACTTACAGAAACAGGCAGTAGGATTGTAGAAGTGACATCTCCTCGGTCAGCTCCACAAGATCCTCGGCCGGCTCCTACAGGTGGCTGTGTGCGGTGAAGGCGAGAAGGCGAGAAGGCATGCAATTTTCAAATTCATTCTGCACTCCCGCGCAGTCGTGGGCGGCGCCGGGCAGATAGAGCCGAGCAGGGGGGTGGAGCGGGACTCGGGAGCAGCCGAGCTGCCGAGGGAGGCCAGAGGCCCCGCCCCGATGCCGATGCGATGTGAGGAGTCTCAGAGAGAAAAGGAATTGACAAAAGTCAGCAGTGTCTCAGGGGGGCGTAGAAAACTAAAGGACGGGCCGCAACTGGCCCGCGGGCCGGACTTTGGGCATGACTGCTCTAAGCAGACGTAATCATAGGAAGCTGCCTGTTTTCTAATACTTTGGTTAGCGCAGTTTATTCATGGACAATATTATAGAGTTTTCCGTTTCCCCATCCTGTGTGGCTATAACAGCCTCTACTCTTCGGAGAATGCTTTTGTCGTGTGTCTTTGGGGAATTTGGGCCATATTCCGCCAAAAAGCATTTGTGAAGTCAGGTATTTATGATGAATGAGGAGACCTGGCTCAAAATTAGCAATTCTATTCATCCCAAAGTTGTTCAGTAGGGTTGTTTAGAGTTCTTCAACCCTAAACGTATTAAACCATGTCTTTATGGAGCTGGTGCACTGGGGCACATGGGTCATGCTATAACAGAACTGGGCTTTCACTAAACTGTAAATTGTCTAAAATGATACCTGAACCCTATACAGGTTGCACAGGCAGTCCAACTCCTCCCGGATGGCACATCAATACATGCCATTGTCAGAAGATTTGCCGTGTCTCCCAGCACAAGAGCGTGGAAGAGGTTCCAGGAGACAGGCAGTTACCCTAGAAGAGCTGTACAGGGCCGTAGAAGGTCCTTAACCCATCAGTACGACCGATATCTGCTCCTTTGTGCAAGGAGGAACAGGATGAGCACTGCCAGAGCCCTAGAAAATGACCCCCAGCAGGCCACTGGTGTGAACGTGTCTGACCAAACAATCGGAAACAGAATTTATGAGGGTGGCCTGAGGGCCCGATGTCCTCTACTGAGCCCTGTGCTCACTGCCCGGCACCCTGAAGCTCGATTGGCATTTGCCATTGAACACCAGAATTGGCAGGTCCGCCACTGGCGCCCTGTGCTTTTCACAGATGAGAGCAGGTTCACCCTGAGCACATGTGACAGACGTGAAAGGGTCTGGAGAAGCCATGGAGAATGTTATGCTGCTGTAACATTGTTCAGCATGACCGGCTTGGTGGTGGGTCAGTAGTGGTCTGGAGAGGCATATCTGGAGGGATGCACTGACCTCTACAGGCTAGACAATGGCATCCTGACTGCCACTGAGTATCAGCATGAAATCCTTGGCCCCATTATCAGACTCTACGCTGGTGCAGTGGGTCCTGATTTTCTCCTGGTGCATGACAATGCCCAGCCTCATGTGGCAAGAGTATGCAGCCAGTTCCTGAAGGAAGAAGGATTTGATAGCATTGGATGGCCCCCATGCTCGACTGACTTAAATCCAATAGAACATCTAGGGGCATTATGTTTTGATCCATCCGACGTCGCCAGGTTGTACATCTGTCTGTTCAGAAGCTCAGTGATGCCCTGGTCAAGTTCTTGGAGGAAATACCCCAGGACACCACCAGTCTTCTCATTAGGAGCATGCCCTGACGTTATCAGGCATGCTTACAAGCATGTGGGGGCCAAACAAACTACTGAGTACCATTTTGAGTTGCTCCAATTAAATTTCAGCAAAATGGACTAGCCTGCTGCATCACTTTTTTCACAGATTTTTGGGTTGTATTTGAATTCAGCCCTCTGTAGGTTGATAATTTTAATTTCCATCAAGTGATGTAGCATCCTTTCATTCCTAACACATTACCCAGTCCATATCAGTATAGATATCCAGCATGAGATTTTTCCCGATTGAGATCTGATGTGTTTTCAAAGTGTTCCTTTAATTTTTTTGAGCAGTGTATTTATACATGTTGATCATATCCCACCTTAATCTCAAGAGGTAATACATTCAGTTCCTCCAATCTTTCCTCATAGCTGAGCTCCTCCATGCCTCTTATCATAGGGTGACCAGATGTCCCTGGTTTCCAGGGACAGTCCCCGGACTGAGGACACTGTCCCCGGACCAAGTCTGTCCCTGGTTTTGTCCCTGAATAGGGTTGTTATGGTTATGGCTGGCTCACCATTCTTGAATAGTTTAACCCCAAAGTCTGTATTCCAGCACCAATCTCCAAGCATCCTGACTCTTCCAGTTTAGAAATCTCTCTAAAGTGGAAGGCTCCTGCAGGGCCAGCCAGTGGCACCTCTGATTGGAAGAGAGCGGTTAGCTGACGCTCTAAGCCAGGGGTCCTCAAACTATGGCCCGCCAAGGTCCTGAACCCGGCCCACTGTTTTTTTTCATGAAACACCTAATTAGAGCCAGAGGCTCTAATAGGCTTCAGAAAAGGGTGGACCGGGGCGCAGAGCACTGCGCCCTAGCCCACCCATTTGTGTGACAATAGCGAATGAAAATTCGCTATTGTCACATGGATCCTCCTCCTGGCCAATCAGGAAGTGGGGCCGAGACCCGCTTTCTGATTGGCCGAAAGGCGAGCTCATGCCATTGGCCGAGGAGGAGGCGGGAGGACTCGAGGAGACGCTGGGGGACTGAGGAGAAGCCGCCGCTGTAGAGGTAAGTGCACTGATCTCTCTGCATTGAAGGGGGCACGGCACTATGGTCTCTGAATTGAAAGGGGGCACGATGGTCTCTGCATTGAAGGGGGCACGCTGGTCTCTGCATTGAAAGGGGGCACACTGATCTCTCTGCATTGAAAGGGGGCACGCTGGTCTCTGCATTGAAAGGGGGCACGCTGGTTTTTGCATTGAAAGGGGGCACGATGGTCTCTGCATTAAAGGGGGCACGATGGTCTCTGCATTAAAGGGGGCACGCTGGTCTCTGCATTGAAAGGGGGCACGCTGGTCTCTGCATTGAAAGGGGGCACGCTGGTCTTTGCATTGAAGGGGGCACGCTGGTCTCTGCATTGAAGGGGGCACGCTAGTCTCTGCATTTTGAGCACCAGCGGCCACTATATAAATAAAATAATAAAAAATATGCGCATTGGAATTCGTTCATATTTTTTTTAAACTATAGTCCGGCCCCCAACAGTGTCTGAGGGACTGTGAACTGGCCCCCTGTTTATTAAGTTTGAGGACCACTGCTCTAAGCCATTTAATGAATCATGATTACATAGCTTTTTTAAGCCAGTTTTATGAATAGGAGTCACTGGTTGGCTGAGATAATCAGCTGACTGCTTCCAGCCAATCAGAAACGCCGCTGGGAGATCGAAGCTGGAACACAGACTTTGAGGTTAAACCATTCTAGAACAGTTTAACAGTTTTACCCATAAGGTAACACAGCGCTCAGGGACCTCCTGACACCATAAATACTTAATTTCGATGAAGTCGTTATGGTGCCTAACTGTTCCTTTAACATTTGTAGTCTTATAACAATTAGATATTAATGTTTGATTATTTATTTTGGAAGGTATCCTACGCGTTGTTACCATGCAATCTTTTACCGTTTTGAATTGTTAATTTATAAAGTTATTGTTGAATCAAAATTCTTTGGTAAGAATACAATACAAAATATGCATTGAAAAGTTTTTTCTCTATCTTATCTTCTCAACATTTGGTAGTAATATCCCAAAAAATTCAAAGAAGTATCTTTTTTTTTTATCTCATGGACAAAATGTGATGAAAAAAAATGTATAAATCATACAAATCATTCAATAAACACATACCACATACACTGCATATATAATGTGAAGAAATATGCTTATAAAGCAGTTTTTCCATTTGCCATTAAAAAAAAAAAAAAAATATGTCCCTGGATTTCATTTTAAAAATCTGGTCACCTTATTTTATCAGTTTGGTTGCCCTTCTCATAGAGAAGCCCTATATCATAGATGTGATGGTCAGTTGCCCACATACTGTTGGCTATATAGTTTAGATAATATGTATTAACCTGTTTGCTACAGTCAGGTCCATAAATATTGGGACATCAACACAATTCTAATCTTTTTGGCTCTATACACCACCACAATGGATTTGAAATGAAACAAGATGTGCTTTAACTGCAGACTTTCAGCTTTAATTTGAGGGTATTTACATCCAAATCAGGTGAAAGGTGTAGGAATTACAACAGTTTGTTGTGCCTTCCATTTTTTAAGGGACCAAAAGTAATGGGACAATTGGCTGCTCAGCTGTTCCATGGCCAGGTGTGTGTTATTCCCTCATTATCCCATTTACAAGGAGCAGAAAAAAGGTCCAGAGTTAATTTCAAGTGTGCTATTTGCATTTGGAATCTGTTGCTGTCAACTCTCAATATGAGATCCAAAGAGCTGTCACTATCAGTGAAGCAAGCCATCGTTAGGCTGAAAAAACAAAACAAACCCATCAGAGAGATGGCAAAAACATTAGGTGTGGCCAAATCAACATCCTTAAAAAGAAAGAACGCACCGGTGAGCTCAGCAACACCAAAAGACCCGGAAGACCACAGAAAACAACTGTGGTGGATGACCGAAGAATTCTTTCCCTGGTGAAGAAAACACCCTTCACAAGAGTTGGCCAGATCAAGAACACTCTCTAGGAGGTAGGTGTATGTGTGTCAAAGTCAACAATCAAGAGAAGACTTCAGCAGAGAGAATACAGAGGGTTCACCACAAGATGTAAACCATTGGTGAGCCTCAAAAACAGGAAGGCCAGATTAGAGTTTACCAAACAACATCTAAAAAAGCCTTCACAGTTCTGGAACAACATCCTATGGACAGATGAGACCAAGATCAACTTGTACCAGAGTGATGGGAAGAGAAGAGTATGGAGAAGGAAAGGAACTGCTCATGATCCAAAAGCATACCACCTCATCAGTGAAGCATGGTGGTGGTAGTGTCATGGCGTGGGCATGTATGGCTGCCAATGGAACTGGTTCTCTTGTATTTATTGATGATGTGACTGCTGACAAAAGCAGCAAGATGAATTCTGAAGTGTTTCGGGCAATATTATCTGCTCATATTCAGCCAAATGCTTCAGAACTCATTGGACAGGGCTTTACAGTGCCGATGGACAATGACCCGAAGCTTACTGCGAAAGCAACCAAAGACTTTTTTAAGGGAAAGAAGTGGAATGTTATGCAATGGCCAAGTCAATCACCTGACCTGAATCCAATTGAGCATGCATTTCACTTGCTGAAGACAAAACTGAAGGGAAAATGCCCCAAGAACAAGCAGGAACTGAAGACAGTTGCAGTAGAGGCCTGGCAGAGCATCACCAGGGATGAAACCCAGCGTCTGGTGATGTCTATGCGTTCCAGACTTCAGGCTGCAATTGACTGCAAAGGATTTGCAACCAAGTATTAAAAAGTGAAAGTTTGATTTATGATTGTTAATCTGTCCCATTACTTTTGGTCCCTTAAAAAGTGCGAGGCACATATATAAACAGTTGTAATTCCTACACCTTTCACCTGATTTGGATGTAAATACCCTCAAATTAAAGCACATCTTGTTTGTTTTATTTCAAATCCATTGTGGTGGTGTATAGAGCCAAAAAGATTAGAATTGTGACGTTGTCCCAATATTTATGAACCTGACTGTATCTAATGGTTTTGAATACAGGTCCTCTGTCAATGGAAAGGCAGCCACAGGTGTTTGTGGTCTGTATATAATGTAGAGACAAGGCTGCTGGCTACCTACAAGAGAAATAAACATTGAAACATTATTCTCTATTCTTGCTGTGCATCAGTAAAATGTAAAAATGAACTCTGCGGTTTGGCAAAACCACTTGGCTCCGGCAATGAGAGGTAACTGGCAACATCTGCAAGTTATTAAGTGTGTTTAATAAAAAGACACACGAAGAGCCCGAGGCTATGCTGCTGCTGACGTTATTAGCTGGGTGCACCTAACACTGACTAATGAGCTTTAATTGAACGCTGGATTCCTGCCAGTTCAGGTTATTGAGTTTGCAAGTAAATAAAGGCTTCATATAGAATACATTCATGCAATGCTACTGTCAAAATTAACAATTAAAGAGGATCTAAGTGATGGTAAAAAAAAAAAAAAATTTCCATTTTACATAAAATTTGAAGAAGTCACACAATGAGTGCCAAGGTATTGGTCATATGGTCTCTGCAGAAGGGAATTGCCAATGTTTATGGAGAACCACTGACTGGCCAGTTCAGGCTTTTTTGGCAGATACCACTTTTATTATTTAGTTCTTGTTCTTAACGTGCATGATGTCACACCCACACAATGCGCCTGGGTATCATGTTCACAGCACAACGCTCTCTGCATTCACAAACAGAGTGCGCTGCGCATGCGCAATGCCATTATTGGCTGGAGCTGATGTGAATATCAACTAAACGGCGCAAGATTAAGAGATATTTGCAGTAGCTACAGGTAAGACTTATTATGAGCTTATCTGTAGGTACAAGTATAAGCTGAGAGTTTACTACCACTGTAAAGAAGGTGAAGAGATGGTCATTGCTAAGCTTTTCTGAAAATACTAGTTGCCTGGCTGTCATGTTGACCCTCTTGTTTCACTTTTGACGATTTGACTTTGTCATGATTTGCATCAGGACAGTGACACACGTCCTAAACCTATTCTGTCAGCCACTAATCACAACTTCTATACAGAGATTTAATTCTTGCTTGCCATTGTCGCTGCTGATATGAACAGTATAATGTAGGTTTGGGGAGTAAGGAGACGGGTTAACTAAACAGGTTTAGGTAGGGTGGGTTATAGAGAAGAAAAATCCTAATCCTGTAATTCTCACTATAACCCTCCCTGTAACCCCAATACTAACCCTCCCTGTAACCCCAGCACTAAACCTCCCCTGTAACCCTAATACTAACCTCACTGTAACCCCAGCACTAACCCTGCCTGTAACCCCAACACTAACCCTCCCTGTAACCCTAATACTAACCCTCCCTGTAACCCCAGCACTAACCCTCCCTGTAACCCTAATACTAACCCTCACCGTAACCCCAGCACTAACCCTCCCTGTAACCCCAATACTAACCCTCCCTGTAACCCCAGCACTAACCCTCCCTGTAACCCTAATACTAACCCTCACTGTAACCCCAGCACTAACCCTCCCTGTAACCCCAATACTAACCCTCCCTGTAACCCCAGCACTAACCCTCCCTGTAACCCCAGCACTAAACCTCCCTGTGACCCCAGCACTAACCCTCCCTGTAACCCCAATACTAACCCTACCTGTAATCCCAATACTAACCCTCCCTGTAACCCCAATACTAACCCTCCCTGTAACCCCAGCACTAACCCTCCCTGTGACCCCAGCACTAACCCTCCCTGTAACCCCAATACTAACCCTCCCTGTAACCCTAATACTAACCCTCACTGTAAAATTAACATTTACAGGGAGTGGGTCTATTGGGTCTTTGAAGGTGGTGCTGGTTAAATAATTGTGGAAAATTGTGGCTATAGGGTCTCTGAAAGAAAAAAAGATATAATGTTTGGAGGTTCTAAGTAGTTTTCTAGCAAAAAAAACAGATTTTAGTGTCAAAAATAGGCCTGGTGGGTATGTGGTTAACGGTATACACATCATGTCTGAACCTAGAGTGTCAGAGGAGCTGGAAAGATCACAGGGTCAAGGCTGCACAGAGGAACAACCAATACTAAGCGGCCCTTGCAGGAGTAGTGCTATATAGCGTTGAATAAAATGGGGAAGGCTTAGGAGTTCTGTCAATTTTTTATTTCTTTTTTTTTGGCTGTATCTCTGTAATATCATTTGCTGCTCAGTGATTGCAGTATTCCAGTCTGCATCTCCCCAAGGTAATACTTAAAATCTGGCCTGTTAGTGTGCCCTGAGGACCGGAGTTGAGAAACACTGCTGTAAGGGACGTTTCCTCCGACTTCCTCCTATGATGACTACTTGACTGAGGGGACCTGGAGAATGCTGAGGCTCTGGTTCTCTATAAAACATTAAACACTTGACCCATCCCCCCTTCCAAAATGACCAGATGACACATTTTATTTGGGGTCGAATGGCCATAGCAGTCTTTTTATTACAAACTATTAAACACAACATTCACACGAAAACAAGTTAAATGCATATAATACAGTCAATGCATACCAAACAAACCAACCTCAGCTTATGCCCGGTCGAAGGTCTTTGAAGGCCTATATACTCACGATTAACTGGTTGCATTTGCCACTCAATCAAAGGCCCCCAGCCGCAACTACACCGGCTCAGGGACAATTAACTACTTACATACTACCAGATCCAGATACAACCTAATTAATAACCCGATGCTACCACCATATTGTTAGGAAGGGATACCCATACCTCAGATGGACCCAACCCACAATTTTCCACAATTATTTAACCAGCACCGCCTTCAAAGACCCAATAGACTCCCTGCCTGCTGCTACGACAAGAAAATAAAGGCCCCCAGCCGCAACTACACCAGCTCAGGGACAATTAACTACTTCCGTACTACCAGATACAACCTATTCAATACCCCAATGTTACCCCTGTTTTGTTAGGAAGGGACACCCATACCTCAGATGGGCCCAACCCACAATTTTCCACAATTATTTAACCAGCACCGCCTTCAAAGACCCAATGGACCCCCTGCCTGCTGCTACGACAAGAAAATAACAGCCCCCAGCAGCAACTACACCGGCTCAGGGACAATTAACTACTTACGTACTACCAGATACAACCTATTTAATACCCCAATGTTACCCCTGTTTTGTTAGGAAGGGACACCCCATACCTCAGATGGGCCCAACCCACAATGTTACACAATTATTTAACCAACACCGCCTTCAAAGACCCAATAGGCCCGCTTACTTACGACAAGAAAATTAAAAGGCCCCCAGTCGCAACTACACCAGCTCAGGGACAATTAACTACTTACATACTACCAGATACAACCTAATTAATATCCCGATGTTACCCCTGTTTGGTTTGGAAGGGACACCCATACCTCAGATGGGTCCAACCCAAAATTTTACACAATTATTTAACCAGCACTGCCTTCAAAGGCCCAATAGACCCCCTGCCTGCTGCTACGACAAGAAAATAAAGGCCCCCAGCCGCAACTACACTAGCTCAGGGACAATTAACTACTTCCGTACTACCAGATACAACCTATTTAATACCCCAATGTTACCCCTGTTTTGTTAGAAATGGGACACCCATACCTCAGATGGGCCCAACCCACAATTTTCCACAATTATTTAAACAGCACTGCCTTCAAAGACCCAATGGACCCCCTGCCTGCTGCTATGACAAGAAAATAACGGCCCCCAGCTGCAACTATACCAGCTCAGGGACAATTACCTACTTACGTACTACTAGATACAACCTATTTAATACCCCAATGTTACCCCTGCTTTGTTAGAAAGGGATACCCATACCTCAGATGGGCCAAACAGTAGGAGGCTCCCCCAAAACAAAACAAGGGAGGGAGGGTGGGAGAAAACTGTCTGATGCTGTGATGAGCTCCGACTGAGCTCTGACACGATCCCCCCCCCCCCCCTCCTCTCTACAGGACACCCCCTCTGCCTGGAACTCTTCAAACTGGTAAACAGAATGCATCATTCTAAATCACCCCATGAATACTCTGCCTCTACTGCAGACCCCGGTCATGCTGGCCCTCCTCTTAGTTTCACTCAGCTCCAGTCCATATACTTTCCAGGAAGGGGGGGGGGGTCACTCCAACAAAGGAACCCGAGGTGCTTTGACTGGAGTTCCACTTTAATTCAAGCCTCTTTGGCTTATTTCCTGAAACCACAAAATGAAACAGCAGTGATGTCAGTTGAGTCAGTGCAGACCTGAAATTTTCCACTGTGAAACTCTTAATAAAAAGCCTACGAGCCTAAACCACCGTCTTATTCTACTGGACATTTCACAATGAATTTCACAACTCAATGACAAGAGTATAAACCTTACTGTTTGTAATCAGTAACATCTTGTGAGAATATCGAGGTTACAATCAAATACAGGCTTACTTTCAAGGATAACTAAACCCAGGAACAAAAATGTAATATATTGCAGCTTACAGTCCTTAGATGGAAAGAGGTTGTAAACCTCAGAATTTTTTTTTTTTTTAAAAGGAACACCTGAAAGACAAACACATAATGAGCTAGTATGCATCGCATACTAGCTCATTATGAAATACTTACCTTAGAACAAAGCCCCGAAGTGCCGACCGCTCACCTCTCTCATGGGTGACATGTTCTGTCACCCTTCTTCCGGGTTTGCGGCATCCGGCCATCTGATTGGCTGGAGCCGCGATGACGTCACTCCCGTGCGGGAGCCGACGGTCATGGCACGCGGCTCTGAAGGAACGGCACAAACGGCCGTTCCTTCAGAGCGCATGCGCCAGTGATGTCACTGGCTGCATGCAAAGTAAATATCTCCTAAACGGTGCAGGTTTAGGAGATATTTACAGTACCTATAGGTAAGCCTTATCATAGACTTACCTATAAGTACAAGTTGCAGAGGAGGGTTTACTTCCTCTTTAATGGCTACATTAGTTTTCTTTTTTTAGGCTGCATTCACACCTCTGCGTTTTGAATCGCAGGCAGATTTGCCGCGATTCTGCCCGCGGTTTCAAAGCGCCGGGGTGAGAGTGACAAATCGCAGAACACACATTTGAGAAGCTATTCATTTGGATGGCACCTAAAATCTCGGTGCGGTTGTGCCGCAATTGTCGCGCTGCAATTGTGGCAACTTGCATCACATGAGGCTTGTCCTCCAAAAGTAGCTCCTGAACGTTTTTGGGCAACAAGCTTCACGAGAAGCGGGTTGCCACAATGGCAGTGCTATATATCACGCAACAATCGCAGTAGAACCGCACCGAGATTTTAGGTGCTATCCGAATGAATGGCATCTCAAATATGCGTACTGCGATTTGTCATTCACACCTAAGCGCTTTGAAATTGTGGGCAGAATTGTGGCAAATCTGCCCGCGATTCAAAACGCCAAGGTGTGAATGCAGCCCTAATGATGCTAAGAGTTTTCTCAGCAAATACAGAAATACCTGTTGATCCTGCCAGAAATTATGCGTCCTTGTCACTTCCTGGGAGCTGCACCAAATAATTTTTTACCTGATAAGCTACCAGCCAGAAAGTGGGGAGGTGAACTACATGTCCTTGAAGCCTGTCACACACTGTTAGCCCAGAGACTGCTGCTACTTTCCACTTAGCCTCTAAGTGTACCACCTAAAGAAGAACCCCATTAAAAGCTGGCTAACATTGAATTGAATTGCCTGCTGTTGGGGTTGTGTGCACATGGTGTTCACCACTTTTTGATTCCTCTGAACCGGTTTATATTAAGAGACTCAAGCAACCCAGTTACGATTCAAGTTAACAGTTCTACAATTTATTTAAGCAAAAGTTATTGATTCGCTGCCCATTTATGTATTATAGTGCTCTTTTATTTATGAATGTATCTGTTGATTTGCACCGTACTGAATTGAACTGCCTTAACCACTTGACCTCCGGGAGATGTAACCCCCCCCTTTCATGACCAGGCTACTTTTTGCTTTTTGACACTGCAGTACTTTGACAGACAATTGCTCAGTACCCAAATTAAATTTATATAATTTTTTTCCCCACAAATAGCGTTTTCTTTTGGTGGTATTTGATCATCACTGTTTTGGTTTTTTGTTTTTTTCGCTATAAAGGAAAAGAAATTAACATTTTAAAACACAAACAATATTTTTTACTTTCTGCTATAAAACATATCCAATAAAAAAAAAAAAAATGTAAAAAATCAAAATTCTTCATGAATTTAGGCCAATATGTAATTTGCTACTTATTTTTGGTAAAAAGAAATCCCAGTAAGCGTAAATTAATTGGTTTACGCGAACATTATAGCGTCTACCAACTAGTGTATATCCAGTATACGGGAATTTTTTTTTTTCTAAATACTAGTAATGACAGCGATCAGCGACTTATAGTGGGACTGCGATAGTATGGCTGGCAGTCTGACACTAACTGACACTTTGTGGGAACCAGTGACACTAATACAGTAAACGGTGTTAAAAATGTGCACTGTCACTGTACTAGTGGCTGGGAAGGGGGTTAACATCTAGGGTGATCAAAGGGCTAAATGTGTGCCTAAGCAGTGTTTTTGTGTGTACTGTTTTTACTAAGGGATTTAATGGTTTTTATACCCTGCTTTGCAGTGAAACAAAAATCGCCACATCCCCACTGACAGGACAGAGCTCTGTCTCTGTCGCAGAACCCCCTCCCCCCCACACGTCAGTAAGCATGAGGCACACATTTAACCCCTTGATCACCCACAGTATTAACCCCTTCCCTGTCAGTGTCATTATTACAGTAACAGTGTATATTTTTAGCACTGATTACTGTATGTCACTGGCCCCCCAAAAGTGTCAAAAATGCCAGTTAGGGGTCCGATCTGTCCGCCGCAATGTCGCAGTCCTGCAGAAAATCGCAGATCGCCGCCATTACTAGTAAAAAAAAACAATAAAAATGACATAAATCTTTCCCGTAGTTAGTAAACTTGATAACTTTTTCGCAAACCAATCAAAATATGCTTATTGCGATATTTTTACCAAAAATATGTAGCAGAAAACAAATTGGCCTAGAATGTTAAAAAAAATTTAGATTTTTAAAAATTTTTTTGGAATGTCATATAGCAGAATGTGAAAAATATTGTTTTTTTTTTTTTTCAAAATTGTCGCTCTTTTTTTGTTTATAGCGCAAAAATTTAAAATCGCACAGGTGATCAAATACCCCCAAAAGAAAGCTCTATTTGTGAGAAAAAAAGGACGTAAGTTTTGTTTGGGTAAAGTGTCGTACGACCGTGCAATTGTCAGTTAATGCAGTGCCGAATCGCAAAATAGGGCCTGGTAAGGAAGGGGGCAAATCCTTCCAGTCTTAAAGTGGTTCATGTGCGTGTAAAGGCAGGTGTCCCAATACAATATAGTGTATCCAGGTCACCTCCTCGTCCCCAGCTTGTGACTGGATAGGGAAGGAGCAGAAACAGACTGATGAGCTCACCTCTCTGCTCACTGTGATCTCTCCTCCTGTCAGCATGTCCTTTGTTGGCACATTTGCATGCAGCAGAGCCTGACTGGCCCCTTTATTACTGGTTTATGACTGGTCCATTTATTAGTCTACTGTACGGACGTATAATAAGATCCTTATAGTAAAAATGAATTCTGGTATTTAGACTGGGGGATTTAAAATAAATTAAATTAATAATAATAATATTATACAGAATTTATAAAGCACCAACAGTTTGCACAAAGTTTTACATAATGAGGGCAGACAGGACAGTTACAATAGAATTCAATACGAGAGGAATCAGAGGGCCCCGCTCATTAGAAAACACTGGTTAATGCAGCCTGGTATTTGTGGAAAGAAATATAGATTGTAAGCCAATACCTACCCGGGGTTCAGCTAATTTTTTCTGCTGGCGATATGAAATCCTGCCTGTGATTAACACTGGGGAACACCTATAAGTTGCAGCAGAAATCATTTTTTATTAAATCATTCCGTGTTCTAATGGAAATCTAATGGGTGCAAAAATGTTTCCTGGAATTGTTGTATAACAGTTGCTGAGTCTTGGTAATTCAAGCAGATCCACCTTCAATTCACCATAGAGCTAAAGATCAGGATGCAGCTTTTTATAATGTGACTTCTAAGAAGAAATTCAATTATTCAAACTTTTCCAGTAAAAATGTCCATGGGTAGCAGTGGCAGCAGCGCCCCCTGGAGGTCAGACCAAGCCGAACGGAATCTTTGCCTACCAAAAAATAGCAAACTGTCATGAGACAGACACAGAGGGAGCATTGATGACCTCTCCTGAAAATGCAAGATGCTTTGGTGTAATGCTGAATTACTGACTTCAGACTAAAGGGCCATACACACTATAAGATTTTCTGAAGACTTTTTCCTTTAGACTTACCAAAACTATATAATATGAGGTCAAACCTAAACACTTTCAATTTGTATGCAATCAGGCAGGCCCTTGCACTACATAGAAAAGGTAAATCTGAAGGAAATCTAACCACAAAAGTTGGATAGTGTGTATCCAGCTTTACTGAGAGAGTCAGAAGACCAACCTAATAGACAGGCAACTGGCTACGGCTCCCTACATTTCCCTTTTTACAGGTTTGCTTTAAAGGGTATGTCCAGGCATCACCCAAATGTAACCCCCTTAAGATCCCCTTCCTCATCCTCCTACTCAGTGTTGGGGTAGTTACTCAAAAAATGTAACTAGTTACTAGTTACTTCTGTAAATTGTAATGAGATTACTTTACTAGTTACTGCATTTGAAAAGTAACTTCACTACTTATTACTTTACTTTACTCTTTCTTCATTGACCGTGTAGAACAGGGGTGGGGAACCCACGACCGGGGGGCCGTATGCGGCCCTCGAAGTCATTTGGTCTGGCCCCCCATGCAGCTGAGTCTGTGTCTCTCAGCTGATTTGTCAGAATGGAGCCAATGCTTCCTATATAGTTTTGGCTCCATTCTGACAGTCTGAGTGAGTCACAGGCGGAGTGATATCAAATGCACTCCGCCTGTGACCAATACAGGAAACATCGCCTCTTCATCCAGCGAGGCGCCGCTGCTAGCCAGCATTTCCCGCCAGCGGCACACACAGCTGTACCAGCCAGAGCCAGCAGTACCAGCCAGACCCAGCAGTACTCACAGCAGTACCAGCCAGCTGTACCCACCAGCAGTACCAGCCAGCTGTACCCACCAGCAGTACCAGCCAGCTATACCCAACAGCAGTACCCGCCAGCAGTTCTTTTCAAAACTTACCACCACAAAAAGTGCTCTCCAGACTAACCGACGCAAACCTGGAAAACCAGTTGTTGTGAGTAGCAACATCATCAATACCAGCTAACATCACACACCTCACCAAAGAGAAGCAGTTGCAGCCATCACATTAGGGGGGAGTTAATTAAATGTTTGATCAAATATAACAGGCTAATTTTTAAGTTGGTAATTTTGTACGGCCCCCGAATGATTTTATAAATACCCAAATGGCCCTTGGCAGAAAAAAGGTTCCCCGCCCCTGGTGTAGAAGAAGATACATGACACTCTTTCTGCATAGAGTTTATTGTATAAACACAGGCTTTGGGAAACATGAGAACAAAAGCTGAAAAAACAGAATAAAACATAAAGTGCAACAAAAAGTCATAAACTTCATCCCTCTCTATTCTTCGAAATAACGATTGTATCGCACGGCTTGGGTAACGCAGGAAAGCACGTTCCTATATCCTAGTAAAGTAGTGTAGTTACCTCCTATAGCCTAGTAAAGTAGTGTAGTTACCTCCTATAGCCTAGTAAAGTAGTGTAGTTACCTCCTATAGCCTAGTAAAGTAGTGTAGTTACCTCCTATAGCCTAGTAAAGTAGTGCAGTTACTTCCCATAGCCTAGTAAAGTAGTGTAGTTACCAATATTAGTATTGTAACTAGTTACTTTACTTAGTTACCAAAAAAAGTAATGTAGTTACTGTAATCAGTTACTTTGTAACTAGTTACCCCCAACACTGCTCCTACTCACCTAGAGCATACCCAAGCAATCAGTTTTTTCTTTTTCCTTATTCCTGTAGCCAGGGCCACCATCAGGGGGGAAACAGCCCATACACCTGTAGGGGGCCTGGGCTTCCCAAGGGGCCAAGCCGCCCGGGCCCTAGTATCCAACCTGTCTGAGTTGTTGCTGCTACAACAACTGGTGTGATGTCATCACACACCAGGTGCTGCGAGCATGCGCACTGGCCACCTGAAGGACTAGGCTTGATGGCTGTTGAGGGCGGACTTGTATTATTATCTCAAGGTACAGAGGCCCAATGCCTTAAGCACTAACTAATATGACCTAACGCCATCTATTGGTGGAAGGAAGAGACTGCAGACCTAGTGTCACTGAACAGCTGGCACAAGGATTTGACTACGGAACTGGTGAAACACAACTAAGGACCTAGTGAAATAGTAGTACGAATTTATCAGCACAATCACTATATATAAAATACAAAGAATAAAGTGCAAAAATACTTTCATCCAATGCCTTTTAACCCTGGCAAATATTGCCGCTAACACTACCCAAGTGTGTTCACTGAAAACACCTCTAGGTAATACTAAATCCAAAAATCAGTGCAGCTCAAATGGATAACATTGAAAAAAAAAATGAAAATAATTCATACAGTATTAAAAGTGTCACTCCATATACAGTGCAAATAAACAGGACTCTCAAAAGTATAAAAAAGACAAGCATACAATCATCAGCTCACCACACTGACCAAACATCTGTGACGTCACGGGCAATGGCTCCTCCCACCCATACGCGATACGCCCTCCTATTGGGCTTCTTCAGTAGGTCTTCTTCAGTATACTTTTTTTGAGTATTTTTATTCTATTTTTGTTTTTTTTTTATAAATAAAAAATAGAGAGCACTATGGTGTTTCTTGCTTTATTCTATGTTATGTTACGCTGATGACTGAGGAACGTGGATGGATTAGCAGTCATTGTACCCACAGACGAGAGGAAGATGAATATCTGCTGCTCCTTCCCTAGGAGGAATTTATCAGAGGTGTATGAGACTCTGTAATGGGGTCTGATATCTGAGGTGAGCAGGCATTTCACCTAAAGGGGGGTGGGGGGGTCACCAGAAGCATAGAGGCACAGTGAAGATATATGAACTGTCACTATTTCACTAAATCGTGGTTTCACACTTATATAATACCAGATTGGAACTGTTTATTGCATTAAGATTTAAGTGTGTATAGGACAATATAAGTTGAACTTTGATGTGTGTGTGTGTGAGGACCACTAGTCCAGCCAAGCTGGGCACCTTTTGGCCTATCTACGCACCCATCTATACATGCCGAATTGCCTTTGACATATGGACCAGTGCCATCCTCTGCTACCACCATCTAATGTGGATACATCTTGTGCTTTCTGTGGACTGGTCTGGAAACAAATTGTTAGCAGGGCCGCTGATAGGGGGGGGACCACCAGCCCTCTTGTAGGGGGCCCGAGCACACAGGGGGGCCCACACAGAGAGGGGGATTAGTGATGGACAACAAATACAGAAATCTTCCTCCAGCACCTGAATCTGATCTGTCCCTCTCCCTGCTATCAGATTTTATCTGCTGAGAAAGAGACAGTTGTCCCTCACTAATCCCCCTCCCTTGTGTGGGCCCCCCCTCCCAGCACAGGCTCTAATGTTATCTCTGCTCAGGAGTTTATTTGTAACTTTGTTTCTCTCTCTCTGTCTCTCTGATCACTGAGCTCCAACTGCCCAGCCTGTATATTTTTCTTATCTCATCTTCATTTTTATTTAACATAGTTTTTTTTTTTTTTTTTTTTTAGATTTAGCAGGAATTATGCGAGTTATGTTATATTTGTGTCTGCTAATAGTGATTTTGTTGTAATTTTAGCTAAATATATCTTTAATACTTTCTTGGGGGGGCCCCGCGATTTCTAACAGCAGCCCTGATTGTTAGACATCACAATGGTAAACTGATTGACAATGTTGCTGTTTACAACCAGTCAGCCTCTATGTATTAACATATTCGGTCTGTCGTTATACCACTCATCTGTTGTACCACTTATAAATATGCCATGATGTCATTTTATGTATGTTGATCAATACAATATTTATTCAATTGCTTTTACACTATCATATGAGACGCACCTTAAGCTATTTTATTAATTTACCTGTTCATGTACCAATCATCTCTACACACCTCATATAAAGTCCCAAACGTCCCCCCCCCCCCCCCATACCCCGTTATATCCTTATGCAACAACTGGCCTAATAACAATAATAATATATTTTGATTTATATGGTTGTACCTATGTTATATACATGCCAGTTGTTATTATTATATACATTATATATACCCCCCTTTTCCCCCTTCTTTTTATTCAATAATAGGGATGGAAGCACTTTCTCCTATTTGGACAGTGCTTCATTTAAAGTCCCAACACATTTTCAATTGATTGTCTTCTCATCAATCAATTTTTTATAACAAGCCAACTATATAACCATGTGACTCCCTCAAAATCAGCGCTCAATCAGCCATGGCCAGGGCATAGCTTGCAGCCGCATGTAACATGGGCACATGTATATATTAGGTCAATGTCATTGACCAACTCTACCCATGTGGCCATATTAGGTCAATGATGTCACGAACATCCCTGCCCCTTTGATGGGGAATGCCCTGGCCACAGTGGATAGGGCACTCATTTGATCTAGGAGTGACAGCTTGCTTCAAGGTTCAGTCCAAACCTAAATTCAGACCAAACCCATGCTCATCCCTACTCAGTTGTAAGTAAGTAGTTCCAAACCTTATCATGGATTGCAACCATTTTACTTCTTAATGCGCCATAGTCAGAAGATTGCCACCCCCTCCATGCAAAAATGAAAATTATTTTTTGAATTGTGCAATGAGAAACCTTTATGGATTTTCTTCAGAACGGTTAGATAATACTACTATTTTTATTGCAGGGATATGCAATATCAACCTTTATCTTCTCTGGTTCATGGATAACTAGAAGTGAGAGTAGGTGTGTACACATGTTGTAGGATCTTTATGTGGACTTTCATGCTAAGGCAGTAAAGATGGAGTTGGTTCTTGGCCAAGTCTAGCCAATCGAGATGATTCTTGGAGCCTGTGAGCTCCTTCTCTCTGCGCATACGTTGTGTACATTTTTGACAATATCAGTATAGGCTTTATGGCATGGCCGTTGGATTTTAGTTTGTTGTTTCTATTGAGGGTGTATATATATATATATACTTTGAGAAAGCCTGCGACACATCTGGATCCTGAGGAAGCCCAAAGTGTGGGTGAAACGTGTTGTTCCATCGCATTACAGGATGTGCTGTGCATATGCTGTGTACCTTTTTGACAATATCAGTATAGGCTTTATGGCATGGCCGTTGGATTTTAGTTTGGTGTTTCTATTGAGGGTGTATATATATATATATATATATATATATATATATATATATATATATAGATATACTTTGAGAAAGCCTGCGACACATCTGGATCCTGAGGAAGCCCAAAGTGTGGGTGAAACGCGTTGTTCCATCGCATTACAGGATGTGCTGCGCATATGCTGTGTACATGTTTGACAATATCAGTATAGGCTTTATGGCATGGCCATTGGATTTTAGTTTGGTGTTTCTATTGAGGGTGTATATATATATATATATATATATATATATATATATACTTTGAGAAAGCCTGCGACACATCTGGATCCTGAGGAAACCCAAAGTGTGGGTGAAACGCGTCGATCCATCACATTACAGGATGTTCTGCAATACACCTTCTAGATACTGTATTCTCGTATGATGTTTTTACTATCTAGCCTTCAATAAAATGTATATTTTTATAATCTGTATTTTATCTAATTGATACTCCTGGGCACACTAAAATGCCCACCCACCGTCCACAGACTTGGTTTACTTTTGCCATCAGTTCCAAACCTTATCATGGATTGCAACCATTTAACTTCTTAATGCTCCATAGACAGAAGATTGCCACCCCCTCCATGCAAAAATGAAAATGATTTTTTGAATTGTGCAATGAGAAACTTTTATGGAGTTTCTCAGAACGGTTAGATAATACTACTATTTTTATTGCAGGGATATGCAATATCAACCTGTTATCTTCTCTGGTTCATGGATAACTAGAAGTGAGCGTAGGTGTGTACACACAGCGTAGGATCTTTATGTGGACTTTCACGCTAGGGCAATAAAGAAGGAGTTGGTTCTTGGCCAAGTCTAGCCAATTGCGTGACGTAAAGAAGGGCAATAAAAGTGCAGTAAAGCAGCAGGTAAGTACAGACAGTCTAAACAAACGTAGTCATTCATAGAGCGTAGGATGAAAAGACAGGAACAAAAAGAAAACACATTGCAACACTTTTATGGACCTGGTCATGAGACATGAAATATAAAAATCAGAGTCTAATAATTTTTATTGAGTCAAAAAACCCTCCAGGTGTGCTAAAAACAATGTAACAATTGTGGAAAATCTATTGAAAATCGTTACCTGTATCTGTTCTGTAGATATTAGTGCATCTTAAAAATCTTCAGGTTTGGTTGGTTTGGTTTGGATGGTAAATTCCATGCAAACAGCTAAATGCACACATTGAGTAAATAAAAGCAGAGGCGTAACTAGAACCATCAGGGCCCCGGTGCAAGAAACCATGAATGGCTACCCTGACCATCAGGGCCCAGGGCCCTTTTCATTGGTCCTGGGGCCCTTTCCTTCGATCCCAGGACCCTTCCCTTTGAGCTCAGGGCCTTCCCTCCAAACCCGGGACCCTTCTCTCCCAGCCCAGGGCCCTTCCCACTGATCCCAGGGCCCTTTACTTCTATCACAGGGCCCTTTATAAGCCCAGTTCACACTACAATGCATAAAGTAGCATGACAAGTCAACCCAATGACGAAAAAAAAGGTTCCTGCCCTACTTTTCAGAGACTTTGATGCAATTTGAGTGCCATAGACTGCAATTTAAAAAGTCGCAACCAAGTTTTAAGGAAGTTGCAAGCAAATCGCAAGCAAGTCACATCACTTAGGGGTTGCAGCATTATAAACTGAAAGTGCAGTGGGCACCCCTATGGTGGATGCATGCCAGGGCCCAGTCGCAAGTGCAACCTTTGTGACCCTGGTAGTTCCCTCACTGAATAGAAGGGTGCTCATCAATATGAGGACAATGTGCTTTTCCAGAAAGGGAAATGTAGGGGGGAATTGGGTTCACTCCCAGCACATTAACCAAGCTGTCACTGACAGTTGTTGGTTTAAGACTTCTGACCAACAGGGCGGGCTTCGATCATGTGACCACCGTAAGAACCAATCTCAGTGGTCACATGATATAGAAGCCATGCTGTTTTGTGCCCCTTGAAGGGGTGTTTAATGACTGGGAAGAGGTGTTAAGGGGTTAATGTTGATCTAGACCCAATCACTAAATTCTCATCTAGGATTTAAAATGTTAAAGTGATTGTAAAGTCTTGTGTTTTTTTTAAAAAAAAAACAAACGTTATTCTTACCGCCTCTGTGCAGTTGGTTTTGCACAGAGCAGACCGGATCCTTGTCTTCTTGGGCTCCTCGTTGCTGCTCCTGGCCCCTCCCTCCTGTTCAGTGCCCCCACAGCAAGCAGTTTACTATGAGGGCACCCGAGCCGTGCTGCAGCTCCCTGTGTCCATTCAGATATGGAGCTGCCACTCGGCCCCGCCCCCTCTCTCTCCAGATTGGCTAACTGACTTTGATTAACAGCCACATGAGACAATGGCATCGCGGCTGTATCTCGGCCAATCAGGAGGGAGAATGCTGGATGGCCGAGGGACACGTAGACATCGCTGGACAGAGATGGGGCTTAGGTAAGTGTTAGGGGTGTTGGGGGGGGGGGGGGCTGCTACACCCAGAAGGTTTTTCATCTTAATGCACAGAATGCATTAAGATTAAAAAAAAAAAAAAAAAAACTTTCTGACTTTACAACTCCTTTAATGTCATTTTAAAAATGATTTTAAATCTTTTTTCAGATTTATGGCTTGGCTAATTGCATGCTATTCCAAGAGATGGGTTTAGAAAAGGGCAGAATAAACACTTTAACAGAAGGGGGGGGGGCGCAAAAATGGAAGGATCTGTTAGCCATGTGACTCAAGTAGCTCATCGGAGGAGGATGCACTTTAACCTTATCGCGTTGGGTGCTGAAGGACTGCTTCCAATGGCTTCAGTACTTTCTGAGTCATTGGAACAAGTATGCAAAATTCTGACTTCTACCCTACTTTTTAATCTGCATGCTTATTCCAGGTCGAGGACTTAAAGTATAGAAGCCAAGGGGCAATGAGTAGGAGGAGGTCAACAATGGCAACCTCCATAATTCTCATGCTTCAAATTTCCTTGAAACCCAGAGATCTCAGCAAAGGAGACCATAAATCTACAGGCCAGTGGTTGTCAACTTATGAGCTAAAGTGGGCCTCAAATGTGGCCCCTGACATCACCAAAGGGCCGCACATAATGTTCAATATATGTAATACATGAGAGGACTGTGAGAAACTGCAGATCTAATAGAGAAAATAAGAGGCAGGGAGTGTGGACATGCTCATTGTTGGCTGGGGCTATGCTGCAGAAGACAATATTAAAATGGGAACATGTTACATGAGACTAGTAGAAATCAATTAGAAAATCAATATTAACCTAATCAATGTTCCCACTATCAACTGCTGAGGGACGCACATCATATATCTAACAGTTGCAGGTTGGGCCCCCAGGCTATAGGGGCTTGTTCACATGTGTGGCTATACTGCTGTCCCTCTGAAAAGTGACCCGTGTTTAAGTCCTCAAAATGCAACTCACTGCACCACTGGTTGCAAGGTGGTTGCGACACAACCCCATTTACTTGAATGGGTCGCATTTGGCAGTGGTACTGCCTGCCAAATGCGGCATAAGTAGAGCCTTGAGTGGCTGCATTGGCTGAATTGCTTTGCTTAGGTGGGCGATAAAATCGCAGCTTAACTGCCTACTTTTTCTGCCCCCTGGCTGTGTGGGAACAAGCCCTAAAGCTAGCCAAAGATTGACGCTTTTTTTTTTAATCAGCCAGCTGATCAAAAAATAAATGGATGGAAGATTCCCCCATCCACCTCAAATGTGTGGATGGGGGAATCTTCCCCTCTGCGCTATTGTAGTCTGACATAGGAGACTCCTCTGCTGTCAGAATACACTGATCAGTACTGCAGCTGATTGGCTGCAAGCACTGATCAAAGGAAAATATACCAACATTCCCCATCAAAAGCAGTCAATCATTACAGTCAATCATTAGATCGACTCCTCTTGAACAGGAATGACCATAGATGGATTGAAATTTGTCCAGAGCCTGCTGAACTTCGAACCATTTCCGGCCAACTTTAGAATCCATTTTTGTCTGGCTGATTCTTAAGCAGCCCATTGCTTATGCAATTGCTCAAATCCCCTATCAACATGTAGCACTTCCCCCCGTAGGGACTGCTGGAAATTGCCTTGACGGGCCCCCCTGCTTACCAACACACAGTCATGATTCAGTCCCCATTCACTTGGTCGCCTGACAAGTCGCGGTGGGTCGCTCGCCATTGATTAGCACAGGACCCGTTCTAATAGGAGCGACACAAGTCGCTCCGACTTAGAAAAAGGGTACTGTACTACTTTGGGGCGACCTGGAGGCGACTTGCATTGACTTCAATGATATGAAGTCCATGCAAGTCACCCCATCAAGTCGTGTCGCCCCTGTCTGAACGGGGTCTAAATCAAACTCCTTGCTCCCGTGGGCTCTTCACAGTAGTAAACAGTCTAGGGGTGTTGGTTTTTGTTTGTTTATTTTGTAGTTGGGATAGGAGAAGGGAACAGTGGGATACTCCAATTGAACTATACACAACATTTGAGGACTTTTATCTTCAAATCTCTGCTGGTAGATATGGCCAGGCTGTTAAATCACCCTGCCACTAAGATGAATGGGGCTCAGTCTCTTGTTTTCTTTACTCTCTCTAACAAGGAGACTTGGTGGACAATAACCTATCTTCAGGACACTCTCACTAGCATCCTCTTCCTGCTGACACCCGTCCACTGACTATCCTAGGAGCAGGGGTGACCCCCCTCAGGTCAGGCCCCTTGACACAAGTTCCTGTACTAACAGTACTGCAGAGACAGATCCTCCAGTGTCCCCCCTCTCAGTCAGCTTCCCTGGACCTCTGGGTTCAGCTCCTATCGACCACTCCTCCGGCCCTCAGAACAACCTCCTGAGACCACATGGCACCTCTACAGAGGAGGAGGCATCCGCCCCCTCCCTCTGGGACTCCGCTCCCCTACGAAAGACCCCGAGCATATGTGTTCCTGGCTTTTATACAGTATCCCAGCATGCACCGAGGCCTCTTGCCCTCTGCCAATCATCAGGACTGTATCAAAAGCCTATGCACCCATTCGTCAGGTTTCCACCCACTCTCCAATATGCCTCCCTATTGGACCAGTGTGAAACACTCTCTAGACTGAATAAATTGCATACTGAGCACAATGAGCAGACATCACTAACAGATCCTGATCTCTGGTAGGCAGAGAACAATATAGATTTACCTGCAACTCCTCTGGAAAGCAGACAGAGCTCAAAACTATACTCTCTCACTAGCACCTAACTAGGAGGGTGCTAATCAGTGTTGATGGGGGAATCCCTCCTGCAACTCTCTTGAGTTCGGGGAGCCTTCCCTCCCAGCAGAACACAATAATCACTGCTGGTAACTATAGCTGCCGGCAGTGATTGCATGGAAAAAAATCAGATCAATCAGGTTGTATTGAAATAGATTGATGGACATCCAGCCTGATGGATCGAATCTCCGCTGGTCCCTGCTGTGTTTCGATCAATCTATGGCCGGCTCTACTGTAGCTTTTAGAATAAGTGAAATATTATTCTTTATATATAACATTTTTTTTTTCACTGTTTCTTTATTATTGCGTTTTTCCTCTTTAGCTCTGATCTGCTCCAGGGGACAGAGAAGTGATGAGCAGCGTAGAGATAAGCATTTCCTCTCTGCCCATTTACGGTAATAGGAAGCGTCATGACTCCGCTCTGAACCTTACCTGGGCTGCACCCCGCGTATGGCAAACCTGCTGCCTTTCCAGTAAGAGAAGAGTACAAGGCGTCTCTCTCCGTGGGAGGGGCCCATAAATTCACAGGTGACCCGTCAGTCTGGTCTGCTCCAGTTTCCAGTTTAACTAGCCTGGGGCACAAGTAATTATCTGCAGGTATTCCGACATTGCAGTCTTGAATGTTGCCCCATCACATGTGGAATTAAAATACATTTACTTCGGAGTTATTCATTGACAGCCCGCTTGTTGATTACACTTCTGTACACGGTTACATGGAAATTCACACGGAAACTAAAATCGGCTAAACAGCTGTGTCAGCAAAACTTCAGAATATACTGTTTTCTGTAATCACAAATCTTAACCACTTTCACACCGGAGGATTTTCCCCCTTAATGACCAGGCCCTATTTTCGATTCGGCACTGCGTTACTTTAAAATTGATGTCCTTTTTTTCCCACAAATAGAGCTTTTTTGGGTGGTATTTGATCACCTGTGCGATTTTTATTTTTTGCGCTATAAACAAAAAAAAACAACAATTTTGCAAAAAAAAAAAAACGTTATTTTTCACATTCTGCTATATGACATTCCCAAAAAAAAAAATGTAAAATCTAAATTTTTTAACATATTAGGCCAATTTGTTTTCTGCTACATATTTTTGGTAAAAAAAAAAAAAAAAATCGCAATAAGCTTATTTTGATTGGTTTGCGCAAAGGTTATTGCGTCTACTAACTACAGGAAAGATTTATGTCATTTTTATTTATTTATTTATTTTTTTACTAGTAATGGCGGTGATCTGCTATTTTTTGCGGGACTGCGACATTGCGGCGGACAGATCGGACCCCTAACTGACATTTTTGACACTTTTGGGGGACCAGTGACATTACTACAGTAATCAGTGCTAAAAATATTCACTGTTACTATAATAATGACACTGGCAGGGAAGGGGTTAACAGTATAGGTGATCAAGGGGTTAAATGTAAGCCTAGGGGAGTGATTCTAACGTTGGGGGGGGGGGGGGGTGGGCTTGTGAGATGAGCACAGAGACATGCGATCCTATATAGAAGGATCACATAGCATTTGTGATCATCCGAGGGAGAAGGATGGACGGCTGTGTTTACAGCAGCCGTCTGTCCTTCTCTGTCAGCAGGGAGAAATCGCCGGTGTCAGGCGGCAATCGGAGCTGCCTGACACCCGCACTGGCTTCCCCACTGACGATTGGGGGCGGGAGTGCACCGCCGGCGGCACGCGCTCGCCCCCTTGCTCCCTCAGGCAGATGACGTTTATTAACGTGATTCTGCCTGGGAGAGCCACTTTGCCCAACGTAAATATAAAGTAAATATAAAGTAGGCGGTCAGCAAGTGGTTAAAGTGGAACTTTAGGTAAAAAAAAAAGAGGGCAGACTATGGGGTTGATTTACTAAAATTGGAGAGTACAAAATCTGCTGCAGCTCTGCATGGTAGCCAATCAGCTTCTAATTTGGGCTTCCTTACCAGGCCAGTTCTGACACTTCTCTCATATATATCTAAAAAACCCTGTTTTTTTTTTGCTAGAAAATTACTTACAACTCCCAAAAATTTTATATATTTTTTTTTTTAGCAGAGGACCTTGAGAATAGAATAGTGATCATTGCAATTTTTGTCACACTGTATTTGTGCAGCGATTTTTCAAACACAATTTTTCCGAAAAAAAATAAACTTTAATGAATAAAAAAAAAAAAAAAACACATTTCTTTGCAAACTTTGAAAGATGATGTTATGCCAAGTAAATAGATACCTAACATGTCATGCTTTAAAATTGCGCATGCATCTTGGAATGGCGCCAAATTACAGTACTTTAAAATCTAGGCGTTTCTTTAGAATTTTCTACAGGTCATCAGTTTAGAGTTACAGAGGAGATCTAGTGCTAAAATTATTGCTCTCACTCTGACGTTCACGGTGATACCTCAAATGCATGGTTTGAACACTGTGTACATATGTAGGTGTGACCTACATATGTGCTCACCACTGCACGCGAGCACAGGGGGAGGGGAGCAGTTTAAACATTCTTTTTTTTTTTTTAATACATTTTTATTATGTTACAGTTTAAAAATGTATTTATTTTGCTAATTTTTTTTTTTTTTTTTTTTTACACTGTCCAAAAAAAAATTTTTTTTGAACACTTTTATTCCACTCACAAGGAATGTGCACATTCCTTGTAATAGGAATAAGCAGTGACAGCCAGGTCCTCTGGTCCTCTTTATAGAGAGATGTGAGAAGCTACTGAGCATTTCTGTAAGCAGGTGCAGTTAGCTAGTTTGCCACTAGGTGGTTCTTTGCCAGAATGGTGTCTTGTTATAGCAGATAAGGTGCTAGGCCCCCTTTAAGTAGAGCTCTCCTACAGTGATGTCATGGGTGAGGCAGCACCCGGGTATAAGCCAGGTTGGGAGGAGCCCTAGTACACTTATGGCATTGGAGCCAAGCACTACACACCAGCACCAATGTAACGAGCACATGGAGGCCCTGTACAGAGCAAGAGGTTGGGGAAGATTAGACCTGAACCTGGCAGAGCTGGCTGTTGACTTTCTGACCCGTATGGTGGAGGGGGGTAGGGCAGATTGCAAAATGTTTTTTAGGCCAGGCCAAGTGTTCCCTGAGTGAGGCTTTTCCCCTGGAGAGTACTGGAAGTTGTGTACCTATGGAGGAAATGTCTACAGAGAGCCCAGTCCTCTGGATATTATTGACCCCAGGTGAAAGGGGAGCCTCTTGGAGGGAGATGGCTGCTTCAGGTGCCGCATATGCTTTCACATGTGACTACTGCGGTCCATTCACTAAATGTGTTTGACTATGTTTAGTCAAGTGACTCCGAAATGTATGTCGATATGATGTTACTGTTATGCCATTTCCTAAATTCCATTAGTACAGTGCAGCAAATCGACTCATTTGTGTGGACATTCCTTTCTTGGGATATAAAGGTTCACAGCTGTGAATTTCGTGTGGAGGCCCTTGGCACAGATTGGGAACAATATGGCGGAGGATTCAGCCTCACCAGCTGGGGTAGCGTTCTAGCATAAGGACAGGAGCGGGGCAAGAGACTTGTGCTCCTGGTGCCAATGCGAGCCAATCACAAAGCCCCTCTTACATGTCTTCTCTTGTAGGTTTGATGGACTATAGAAATCCAACATCTGGATGGGAGAAAGTGATCTTTATATTGTTAGACAGACATGAGTGAAATATTAACATTGCTGCAACATTTCATGGAAACTGTCAGAACAGGGAAGACCGGTCTGTGTTTATATAGGAGGGAATTGTATAAAACCCAACATAAAGTACAAGAACGTTCATTCTTCTAGAAGGAAGAACAGGCATATGTACACACTAAGCTCACAGATCACCCCAGAAGGGAATTCAAAGTTGAAGTTTAGGTAAGTAGCTTTACCCCCCTAGGGGTTGCAGATGGCAGGGCTCCCCCTTGCTGCACAGCCAGGCAACAAGTATCTTCCACACTTTCTCCAGAGACAAGGAACAGTCTTTGAGCTTTATTTTTGATGTTTTACTAAAAGGGGGTGAGGGTAATAATTTGGATGGGGATAGGAATTATGGGATGCCCAACTTGATAGCAACAAAACCAGGGGCAACCTCCTCCCCATGTACAACTCGGACTGATTCCTCTTCCTCAGTCTGTACAGCTCTGACTGATTCCTCTTCCTCAGTCTGTACAGCTCTGACTGATTCCTCTTCCTCAGTCTGTACAACTCTGACTGATTCCTCTTCCTCAGTCTGTACAGCTCTGATTGATTCCTCTTCCTCAGTCTGTACAGCTCTGACTGATTCCTCTTCCTCAGTCTGTACAGCTCTGACTGATTCCTCTTCCTCAGTCTGTACAACTCTGACTGATTCCTCTTCCTCAGTCTGTACAGCTCTGATTGATTCCTCTTCCTCAGTCTGTACAGCTCTGACTGATTCCTCTTCCTCAGTCTGTACAGCTCTGACTGATTCCTCTTCCTCAGTCTGTACAACTCTGACTGATTCCTCTTCCTCAGTCTGTACAACTCTGACTGATTCCTCTTCCTCAGTCTGCACAACTCTGACTGATTCCTCTTCCTCAGCCTGTACAACTCTGACTGATTCCTCTTCCTCAGTCTGTACAGCTCTGACTGATTCCTCTTCCTCAGTCTGTACAACTCTGACTGATTCCTCTTCCTCAGTCTGTACAACTCTGACTGATTCCTCTTCCTCAGTCTGTACAACTCTGAAGGATTCCTCTTCCTCAGTCTGTACAGCTCTGACTGATTCCTCTTCCTCAGTCTGTACAGCTCTGATTGATTCCTCTTCCTCAGTCTGTACAACTCTGAAGGATTCCTCTTCCTCAGTCTGTACAGCTCTGACTGATTCCTCTTCCTCAGTCTTTACAACTCTGACTGATTCCTCCTCCTCAGTCTGTACAGCTCTGACTGATTCCTCTTCCTCAGTCTGTACAGCTCTGACTGATTCCTCTTCCTCAGTCTGTACAGCTCTGACTGATTCCTCTTCCTCAGTCTGTACAACTCTGATTGGTTCCTCTTCCTCAGTCTGTACAGCTCTGATTGATTCCTCTTCCTCAGTCTGTACAACTCTGATTGGTTCCTCTTCCTCAGTCTGTACAGCTCTGATTGATTGCTCCTCCTCAGTCTGTACAACTCTGACTGATTCCTCTTCCTCAGTCTGTACAACTCTGATTGGTTCCTCTTCCTCAGTCTATACAGCTCTGATAGATTCCTCTTCCTCAGTCTTTACAGCTCTGATTGATTCCTCTTTTGAAAGCTAACAATCTGTGTTAGAAAAGCAGCAGCCCCTAATGGACTAGGAACTCTCAGTCCCTTTAGGAAGTAGCACAATGTGTTGTGAACTGCATCCTGGAGCACCTCCAACTCCCTTGTAGACACTGGTCTCAGCTCTACCACTGCAGGAAATGCTACCCCATCTGGCTGCTTCTCCACCAGCCCACCTTGCTGCTTCTCTTCACCAGTCTATCCACTGATTCCTCCGGAGATCTCCCAGGGTAAGGTTAGGGAAGATTTAAGCACACTCCCCTTGTAAGTCTCTGCACCATGCTATTGTATTCACACTGTCCTCCTTGTTCCCGCTGCCTCTCAGGGAAGGCTCCCTCCAAAGGTTTTCCTGTTGTCAGGATCCTCCCATGCCAGCATCTGAGCCCCGGCCCGAGGCAGAGCACCCCCCCCCCCGACCAGACTAGTGGGTTTGCCTCAAGGGCCACTGACAGGATCCTCAGCACTGCTTCTTCACCTTCCACTCAACTTCCCTGCCAGCGTGACATATTTAAGGGCTCTCCTCCTGGGGATTGTCTAAGCTCCTCTAAAAATATAGAACAACCCTCCTAGCCTCCGCCCCCCAGCTTCCAGAATGTCCTCCACTTTCCAGAACCAGGGGGAGGCACCAGAGAGCTGCCTGCATGAGTCATCCAGCCTTGAACCCAAGTAAACCCTGACCCAGATTTAGACCCACAGGTTTTAAACATGATTCAGAGTACTGTATACATTTTCCTGCACTCATACTAGTAGCACACTAGAGGGTGCTACGGGTATGACAGTTTTTACTTCGTTTTTATTAGTCAGGCTTGGATCAATGTAAGTATGTATTTGCCATACCTGGAAAATTCCCTTGGAAGCTGGAAATCACGGTATGAACACGGCTACTACAGTGGTCACTGCTAGCTTCTGGGTCCCATGCCAAGCAGCTGCCCTGCTGCTCACTGAACACAGGAGGTCACTTGCTCAGCCCAGGCACCGTTCAGAACATTTTGCATTTTCTCAATGAGTGCAAAGTATTCTCTGATTGAAAGAGGTAGATGTCACCACCTCCACCTCATCTAAAATATTATGTTGCGCTCACCCCTGCGCTGGTTCCCCACATATTCCTTTCCCAGATAGGTGCAAAAGCAGCAAGACATCGAGGGGTTGCCTTTGCCTTGAAATGTATTGCTGAATAAACTTTGATAGGGCATAGGGAGCTGTGGGATACTCCATAAATGCTGAGCAGTAATCTGAGGACACTCTTCACAGTTAGGATAGTTACTTTAGCAAAAAGCCCAAAAATGAACAGCACTGAGAGACTATCAGAAATAAATATCCCAGGCCAGGCACGCAATAGTAGTGTTACCATAAAAAGCAAAAAACTGCGCTATAAACTTCAACAATCCCTGTAAGCAGCAACTCTGCTGGGAGACATACTCAGTAAAAAAAAAAAAAAAATCAGATGGTAAAAAGAGCTGGGCTCTCACACAAATATAAATTGTGATAAATAAGACTGAAAATCGTAATTGATTAGTAATGAAGAAAAAGTCCATGGTGAGTGAGCATAAATTAGTGAATAAGGATGCGCTAAATTCGAATTTAAATTGTGTGAACCAATATGGGAAAAATAAATAACTAGGGTAAGTCCCGATGGAAAAAACTGAAAAAGATGATTTTCTTAAATACCATGGATAGATGTCACACCTACCTGTGCATGCAGGAAATGGAAGGAATGTATATTGCTTCAAGAGGATCCTCCTTGTTGATGGTATCTCACACCTCAACACAAAGTGTAACCTCCACCATGTAAAGTGCACGCTTCCCAGCTTGTAAAAGCCAAATCGATTGTGGCTAATACCCAGCCAGGGCCTTTATCCTTAGAAGAGCCAAACAGATAGCAGTTCACATCAAATGGGACATTCCAACCCAAAGCACGGCATAGCTGGTGGTCATGACCATCCACCGGGCTCAAAGGACTGAGATCCTCCCTCAGATGGTGTTCTTATAATGACCCAGAAAGAGAAATACTCGCCATTGTGTAAAACCAATGAAACTTTTAATAAACTAATAGTATTAGACCTACATGAAAAATACATAAAATATGCCAAAACTCAAAAACCTGGCCAGCTTGTATACAGTGCCCCTCCTTCTGAGATTATGAACAGCACAGTGATGTCAGCACGTCGCTCCTCCAGGCGCGTTTCGCCATGCTCTGACGTCATTCTGGGGCACAATGTTCAATCTTATTTAGTTTATCACAATTTATGCAAGTCACTTCACTTTACTCAGGTCTGTACTCACAATGTCCCTGGATGCTTGGATGCCTCAAATTATTTATTTGCACCCCAGCCACCTGCTGGGCTCCATCCCCCAAGATTGGCCAAAACCACATAAATATTCAGGCTACTGGTCTGCTCCTTCCAGCCTACTACATTCTTGAATCCATTAAAAGGCAAGGGGAAGCAGTTGAGCGTGCAGCCAGTGAAGCCTAGAACAACCCAAAATATTCACGCAAAATAATCATGCACTGCTCCCCTACCATAACTAAATTTACGTGACATTTCTAGCAACCTATCTAGGAGGGCACTACAGTTACATAGGTTGCATTACGATTTTGATCTGACTTTCAGTGCGATTATGTAGTACTACTTGGATGCAACTTTGATAAGGTTTGTACATGGTACGGGGCTACAATCACTCCCTGCTGAGACGCAATGGTGTGAACAGACACCATAAAAAACAATGTGATTTCCATTGTCATACGATTCTGCGCAACTCAAGTCACATCTGAAATCGCACTGGTGTGGACCAGGCCAAAGTCATGGGAAAAGGGTATAAATATAACCAAAGAATAAAAAGCAAATACAGTGAAAAATGATGTACAGCTGGATTTAGTGTAGAGTGAAGTTTTCAGTTGGGATATCCATACCTCTTGGAGGTAAAGGAACCAAATGATGAGGGTGTGGGACTAGTATTCTAAGCAATTAAGCCTAAACTTTTTATTTCAATTTGGATAGATTGATGTATGTTTACAATCCTCTGTCACATTGGGGAGGTTCCCCTTTTTTTCACAGGTAATAAAATGTTATCAAGAATTGCAAAATTACAAAACAGAAAACAATGCAGCATATAAAATCCATCCATCAATAACAGGGGATACATGAGGACAATCCACTGTAATAAAACTTATAGGCAAATAGAGGAACAAAAATCTGCTGTTTCCATAGAGGAAGTTAATTAGAGCCCCAAGAATCAATCCAGAAGGACCAAATTTTATACTTTTTTTTATGACAGTTTCTGCTGGCATAGGTGAACTTATACATTGGCAAGGCACTATCAATTGCGGTAGCATGCCACAAGGACAAAGGGGGGGGGGGGGGGGGAAATGGGATTTTTTCAGTTTAAGAAGAATTTATTTGCAAGCATAGAAAGTAACATAAAAAATCAAATAATTTAACATAGCATCCCAGGTCCACCTTAACCAAGATACCCAACAGGAGCACCTTGGGGTCTAATCAGAGGGTTGACCCACATATTCGATTAGGTTCCTTTACCACAGCTCGGGCAAGGATCGGGGAGATACCCCTTTACCTTCTGTCCTGTAGATGCAGCATGTCCAAGAAAAGGGAAATGTCCTCCTCACCTGGCCATTTGTGGAGTAACTTTGTGACGGTTCCTGATGAACCGTTCAAAATTAGCTCAGTGGGTAGCCCTATCGGCCCCTCCTGTTCGACATCCCTCGACAAAAAGAAATTGAAGCCAGTGGGTATATACAGCATCTGCATCCGTTCAGAAGCAAGCGCTGTTCAAGTAGTGTGGGGCCCACTGTCAAAATATGATAGCCTCAGCAGGAGATTCATCCATCCTTGCCGTGCAGGCTGAACGGAAAGATCTGTGTATACTGTATGTGGCCAGCTTTAATTGTCACTGGAACATGCCTCGTTAACATGTGGAATGTGAATCTGGGTCTTAGTAGGCCATTGCACATCCTACTAAAAATGGGATGGAGGTATGGCAAGCAGCCAGCTTGCGCCAGGGGCAAGTGGTGGGTAGGTAATAGTAGGTCCTGGTGGGGGGGGTGGTCTGAAAAGGTCCATGATGCACCCCATGGGGCAGCTGGGCTTCTGTAAAGCGGTCCTAGGATGGACTGATCCAAAATAGTTTTTGGCATTAGACACACTTTAAAAATATAATCAGGATTCTCTGCATTAACCTTAAATAAAAGTGGAGGAATTGACTTGATGTGTCACGTGACATACCAGTAGCATTCCATGTTCTGACTGCACAAAAACAAAGCTATTGATATTTTTAACTTTCTACTGGTACCTAATAGGACTGATGATAATGATAATTTTGACACTGTGGTAGTAGGGGTATGAAGACATACTGGGCAATCCATTAGGGATCTGTGATTGTGAAATGTTTAAGAACTCCTGGTCAAAAGCTTAGAAGATTAGCTGTGATTAGTTGGCATTTCAGAAGCAGGATAGTAAAAGGGAGAGGAAATATGCTGAAGGCAATAGTAAAATTGTGTGCTGAGCGCCCTCTAGAGGAGATTCATGAAATTCTCCTCTTTACAAAATTTCAGCTTTGTTAATGTTTTACTGAATTCCCTCAGATGCCCCTTTTTCTCTGATCCAAACAACATCAGCTGAAGAGGGGGCAAGGGTCTCCACCTTCAGTTCATCCCCCAAGAAATATTTTAAACTGACTTGATTACTCCATTGTTCTGTCCGAGGGCTTCCTGTTGATACTGTTTTGGAATTTCCTGTGCAATCTCTCTCAAAAGGTAATATTTATATCTTGTGGGTTGAGGAGGACAAGGAAAAACATGTATTATTATATACTCAATGCATTCAGAGATGTGTCTGCAAGCAATAGATTCCATCAGCAGAAGAGGCCTAAGTGGCAAAGAAGTCGACATCCCTCCATGAACTCTAGAGAGGGTCCTGGTTTCATAAATATGTCCCAGGACATTGAAATCCCTGGAGATTTCCAGCGTAGGGGGAGTAAGGGAAATTAGGAGGTAAATGGATTATGCATGGATCTTGTGCTTTTGTTAATGGCAGCTGTTTTGAGACAAGGTGATGACATAGTAGACAGACATTCATGGTGTCATCCTTTCCTGACAGTGTCCCAGAGCAAGTCGGCTGTGTACCCCTACCACCAGATACACATGCAAGTTTTTCTTTTAAAGCTGACATTTAGGTATGGATATTTTTGCATAGTTACATTGATCCAGCTATGTAAGGTGCCATACCTCTGGAATCCTTGTGGAAGCTGAAGATCCCCGTAGTAGGCACTGCTACTACAGTGATCGCTACTAGCTTCTGAGTGCCATGCAGAGTGGCTGCCTTGCTGCTTACTGAACACAGGAGATCGTCCGCTTGGCACAGGTGCCATTCATCGAGCACTTTGCATTTTCTCAATGGATGCAAAGTGTTCTCTGATTGGACAGGGTGGAGGGACAGGGTGGTGGTGGTAGTACAATCTTCACCTCGTCCAATCAGAAAACACTTTGCACTCATTGAGAAAATGCAAAGCATTCTCTGATTGGTGTCCGTGCCAAGGGCACCCCAGAGCAGGTGCCTGGCATGGAACCCGGAAGCTAGTGGAGATCACTTTAGCAGCAGTGCCTACCTTAGTGATTTCCATCTTCCACTGGGGTCTCACAGGTATGCCACACAAATATTTATATTGGTCCAAGTTAGACAACTTTAACAATATCAATACTTAAACTTCAGCTTTAATCATCAGTGTATGCCCACTCAGTACCCCAATACATCTGAACCATAAAGAATCATAATTCCCATGATCAGCTGTATGTACTGTGTCAACCCTATTTATTTCAGGTACTTATATAGCACTGGCAACTTATGCATCACTTTACTTATACACTATATTGTCAAAAATATTGGGATGCCTGCCTTTACACGCACCTGAACTTTAATGGCATCCCAGTCTTAGTCCGTAGGGTTCAATATTGAGTTGGCCCACCCTTTGCAGCTATAACAGCTTCAACTCTTCTGGGAAGGCTGTCCACAAGGTTTAGGAGTGTGTCTATGGGAATATTTGACCATTCTTCTAGAAGCGCATTTGTGAGCTTAGGCACTGGTGTTGGACGAAAAGACCTGGCTCGCAGTTTCCGCTCTAATTCATCCCAAAAGTGTTCTATTAGGTTGAGGTCAGGGCTTTGTGCAGGCCAGTCAAGTTCCTCCACCCCAAACTCGCTCATCCATGTCTTTATGGACCTTGCTTTGTGCACTGTGCCCAATTATTTGGTGGAGGGGATTATGGTGTGAGCAATTTCTTTTACCCCAGCTAGAAGCAATGCCATGATGCCATCCAGCAGCGCAGCTAGGAGTTGCTTACTCTCTTTCTAGCATATGGTTTACTAAAATAATCATAAGACACAAGGAGAGGAGCTTAAACTACACTGCTTTGATAGAGCATGAGTTGTATTATTATCTAGAAAAGTAGCAATTATCAACCAGGGATCCTCCAGAATTTGCTAGGGGTTGCTTGTGCTTTGGTTAATTGTCCTGCTATCTAAGGGTGCCTGCATGGTTCTGGCACCAATGCCACTTGGCAGAGCCAGCAGCATGGCATCAATTATCTTTTTTAGTTGTCTGTAAGCGTGACATACCTCCCACTGATCGCCAATGTAAGGAGCATTCTTCCATCTGATCACCAATGTAAGGAGCATTCTTCCCACTGACTACCAAGGTAAGAGGCCATTCTCCCCACTGATTACCAATGTAAGGAGCATTCTTCCCACTGATCACCAATGTAAGGAGCATTCTTCCCACTGACCACCAATGTAAGGAACATTCTTCCCACTGATTACCAATGTAAGGAACATTCTTCCCACTGATTACCAATGTAAGGAGCATTCTTCCCACTGACTACCAAGGTAAGAGGCCATTCTCCCCACTGATTACCAATGTAAGGAGCATTCTTCCCACTGATCACCAATATCAGGGGCATTCTTCCCACTGACTATCCATGTAAGGAGCCTTCTTCCCAATAACCACCAATGTAAGGAGCATTCTTCCCACTGATCACCAATATCAGGGGCATTCTTCCCACTGACTACCAAGGTAAGAGGCATTCCTCCCACTGGCTATCCATGTAAGGAGCCTTCTTCCCAATAACCACCATGTAAGGAGCATTCTTCCCACTGATCACCAATGCAAGGGGCATTCTTCTCACTGACCATTAATGTAAGGGGCATGTTTCCCACTGATCACCAATGTAAGAGGTATCCTTCCCACTAGCCACCAATAGAAGGAGCATTCTTCCCAATTACCACCAAAGTAAGGGGCATTCTTCCCAATGACCACCAATGTAAGGGGCATTATTTTCCCTGACCACCAATGTAAGGAGTATTCTTCCCAATTTTGTTTATTAAAAGTCTTGCAATCAATAAGCATAAAATCAATATACATAAATAAATATATACATATTTACATGAAAAGGGGGGAAAAAAATACATAGCAAATTCTGCTCTCAAATAAAGACTGCCTTTACAGCAAAAACAAAACTCACATCATGAAACACATCATTACCGGAAAAGATTATCTTAATAAGACTCACACCACCACACCAGACATCAAACCTGCGAGGTCAAGAAACAAAACCACTCCCATTATGCATGCAGCCCTTCTTCAAAAATTAAGATATTAACTAACAAAAGCTAAGGGCGTGAAAAAAATAGCATAGGAAAAAAGCTTTTCACCCAGAGATGGACAGTTCACCAAAAGCAGGTCTGATATTCCTCCACGCCCTTATCCAGACCGCTCGAGGCTCCCTGCCCTTCTCAAGACCCCGAATCTTCCCAACCTCACCAAGAATATCGTACACCACCACCTCGACAGGGAGGACTTTCTTCCGCAGGGTAATCTGGCACCGTGCATTCCACGTGAAGTAACGGACAACTATACTAACTAGAAAAAGTGTATTCAAATCAAAATCCCAGCGAGTCGGAAATGCCCCGTACACCCACTCCGCATAACTCATGCGATAGAGAAAGGGGATGCCTAGAGCCCTCCCCACCCTTTTATACACCTCTATGTTAAAGGGACACTGGAGCAAAAAGTGGTCCATAGACTCCACTTTACCAACACACTCCGCTCTAGGACAATCCCGATCATCCACAGGGCGATGCTTCAGGTTCCCTCTCACATAGAGCCTTCCATGGAAAGCGAGCCAGGCTTGATCCCTAAACTTCAAAGGGATTCTTCCTAAGTTAATTAAACGCAACCCCTCCCTCATTATGGGGCCTGGGCAATCCCTTAAAGTCAGCGACACACTGAAAGCAGAGCCCAAAATCCTCTTCTCCAGAAGCTTTCTGGGGAGGGACTTGATATCCCCCACTGTCACCTGCCACTGCCTAAGTATTTTCAGACACGGGGCAACATAAGCCGGAAGCTTGCCATGTCGGACTCTCAGACTTTTCACTGGCCCGCCATCTTCCCAGCATCGCAGAAAAGGCCTAAACCAAGATTGAAAAATACCCACCCATCCCAGCGGGGTCTCTGCTAACATATTACCAAGATTATACTTTAAAAAAAGCAGAGAAAAGAAAACTATAGGGTTGACCATTCCTAGACCACCCTCCCGCCTGGACAGGTAAGTTACATTGCGTTTGATCAGGTTCAGCCTATTTCCCCATAACAGTTGGAAAAAGCAGCTGTACACCCTTGCATAGAGAGATTCCGGCAAGATACAGACAAAGCTGACATATAAAAAGATTGGGATCAGGTAAGTTTTAATCAAGTCAACCCTTTCCCTCAAGGAAAGTTTCCATTTCTTCCAGCTTGCCACCTTGGCATTGGCATTCAACAACCTGCTTTCCCAATTTCGATGACCATAGTCACCAGGACCAAATTTGATGCCCAACACTTTAATTTCCTGCTGGGGCTCTGGGAAGGCATCCGGAAGTTCGAAGCTTTCACCCTCCTCACCCATCCAGAAAACTTCACTCTTTTCATGATTGATTTTAGAGCCAGAAGCCTCAGTGTACTGCTCTATCACAGAGACCACCTCCTGCGCCTCCTCCATCCCAGAGATAATAACAGACACATCATCGGCATAGGCCAGGACCTTCAAAGGCGGCACACCAGCAATGCCCAAAGGCACCCCACACAACGATCCACTCTCTAACCTTCTTATGAAGGGGTCGATTGCGAATACATATAGCAGGGGGCTCAAAGGACACCCCTGGCGCACACCAGAGCCAACCTCAAAAGGCCGTCCAACCCAACCATTAACAAGTGGGAAGCTCTCAGCCCCTTTATATAATGTTTTCAGCCAATCAATAAACCTCCCCTGCAGGCCATATCTACCAAGTAGCAAATACAGGTACTCATGATTGACTCGATCAAAAGCCTTCGCCTGATCCAATGCCAGCAAGTACTTTCTCCATCCAGCAGCCCTGCATCGCTCCAAAGCCTCCCGGACAGCTAAAATTGCTGAAAAGGTACTTCTGCCCTGGACCGAGCAGTGCTGATGATTGGACAACAAATCGCTACTGACGACAAGCGCCAAAAAAGAATCTTCGCCAAGATCTTTCTATCAACATTGAGAAGACTGATGGGGCGCCAGTTCTCAATTATTGAGGGGTCTTTACCTTTTGACAGAAGAATCACAGCGGATTGCCTCATGGAGGGAGGGAGAGAACCCTCTTCTAAACAGCTGTTATAAACCTCCGCTAAAAAGGGAGCCAGAATGGACTTAAAACACTTGTAAAATTCAGCTGTCAACCCATCTGGCCCAGGCGACTTTTTGGTAGCCAGCTTCTCTATAGCACGAACTACCTCATCCGCTGAAATTGGTTCTGTCAAATCCATCAAAGGCAATGTATCATTTCCCAATCCTGGAGTAGAATCCAGAAAGCTTTCCATCCTGTCCCGACTAAGGTCCTTTCTTCCCAGAAGGTCTGCGTAATATGACCTGAAGATCTCCAGGATCCCTGATCTGGACTTCACCAGGGAACCCGTACTATCCCTCAGACCTATGACCGTCTTAACTGCTATGCCTTGCTTACAGTTCTGGTAAGGATCAGGCGAGTGATATTTCCCGTAATCTCTCTCCAGAACCAAGGAGGCATGCCGGTCGTATTGACACTTCCTAAGAAGAAGCTTTACCTCCGAGATCTCCCCTGGATCTCCTCCATACGAGACAAGACGATCAAGCTTCCTCCGCAAATGCTGGTAGGCAATATACATACCAAGCTGCTTCTTCTTACTTATGGCCTTGAAAAGTCCAATCGCCCTTTGTTTCACAAGCTCCCACCACTCTGACTTACTGCTGCAAAAGTCCAGAATAGAAACCTGTGCCTGAAAAAAAACCTCAAAGGATTGTCTTACCTCTACATCTTCCAGGAGAGCCGAATTCAGTTTCCAGGTACCCCTTCCCCTGGGTGGAGTGTCCGAGGCATTCAGAGTCACAGACAGCATACAGTGGTCAGAGAACTCCACCGCCCTCAACTCAGGAGCCGAGAAAGCAGAGTTCTCCTTTAAAAAAAACCTATCTATCCTACTCTGACTATTCCCTCTCTGAAACGTGAATCCCGTGCTGCCAGGGCAGTGCTTAATGTGCACATCTACCAGGCCTGCTTGTCTAACCATATCTCTAAGAAAAACGCTATCATAACCCAGCCTGTCTATGGAGACCCTCCTGTCTTCAGGCCTAATTATGGTGTTAAAGTCACCTCCAAAGACAACCTGCTGGGATGTAAAAAGGAAGGGCTTGATCTTTGTGAAGAGGCATTTCCTGTCCCATTTTGACTGCGGTCCATAGATATTGATCAGGCGCAGGTCCTGCCCCCTAACAGAGACGTCTAAGACCATGCATCTCCCCATTTCTACCTCAATTATCCGCCGGCACGTTACCATATCGGTTTTAAAAAGAACCGCAACTCCGCTGCAAGGCTCAGCCGCAAGAGACCAAAAGGAGGGACCACATCTCCACTCCCTTTTTGCTAGATGGACATCGGCCAAAGTATTGAGCCAGGTCTCTTGCAAAAATAAAATCTCAGCATCAAACTCACTGAGCAAAAATAAGGCAATATCACGAGCTCTTGCAGATTTCACGCTGGCGACATTAATGGTCGCCACCTTTATCAGAGCGGGCACTGCCATCAGGATGATTGGGGTAGTCGTTTCTTAACCTCCACCACACTCTCATCACCCGAAACAGCTCTCTTTACACTATGTGACTCCCCCTCATCCATAGATGATAAAGAAGTAGATAAATCAGATACTAACTCCTCCCCTGATAAAACCGAAAATGTGTTGCCAAGAGGAACCCCTCCTGGCTCTAACTGTAAGGAAGAAATGACCGCTTTACTGGTCTTCCTCTTCTTCTTTTTCTTCCTCTTTGTCCTCTCCCACCCCTCATCATCCGAATCCTCCACAACAGAGGGTGAGACATGGGACATGGACACCCCTCCCTCAACCCCATCGACCCCACCACCATCCAGCACCCCTGCACCCTCTTGGCCGCGTTTGCGGTGTCGAGAGACAGGGACTGGAGGTGGAGTAGGCCGAGGGGGAAGATCAACTATACCCGCCCCCCCAGCAGCTTCCGCTAGTCTGGAGGATCTACGCACAGTAGATGTAGGAACAACAGGAGGGACAGACTCAGGGACCACATCACTAGGGGAAACAGAATCTGACACAACAGACACAGGAGGGACAGACTCAGGGACCACATCACTAGGGGAAACAGAATCTGACACAACAGACACAGGAGGGGCAACAACAATTTCCTCTCTAACTTCAGCTGCTTCATCTTCTTTATCAAGCCTCTGCAGCTCAGTCTCCAATCCTGGCAAGTTATGCAGTGCCTCTGGGCACTGGCTATATGGATGACCCAGCTGCTGGCACAAATTGCACCGAATCTGGGTGCATTCTCTGGCCAAATGGCCTAAATCCTGGCACAGTGAGCACTTCTTGTGGGTGCAGGACGATGCAAAGTGGCCTTTATCACCACATTTATTACACACCTTAGGCTGACCTTGGTAGAAAATGGTCAGCCTATCCCTACCCAGAAAGGCTGAGCAGGGAAGGTGCTGAACTACATCGCCCAGCACCCCCAATTTTAGTGACACTGTCCAGGCCCCTGTCCATATCCCATGCTCATCAAGGACCTTCCGCAGTGGAGTGAGGACCTCGCCATATCGGCGTAGCCATACTAATAAATCAGCCTCTGGTATGGATTCGTTACGCACCAGAATGGTCACCGACTTTATCAAAGGCTGCCTTGAAATTACCTTTGGCACCAAACCTCTCCACTGCGGAAGGCCCTTGCACCTCCTAAATCTCTCCCAGAAGAGATCCAAACTTTCAGGTTTTACAAACGATAAATCAAATTCATAACTCCCCACCGGGCAAATTAACCACTTAAGGACCGAGCCTATTTTTGACACATTTTGTTCACAAGTTAAAATCAGTATTTTTTCCTAGAAAACAACTTAGAACCCCCAAACATTATATATATTATTTTAGAAAAGACTCTGGAGAATAAAATGTCGGTCATTGCAATCATTTTTGTCACGCGGTATTTGCGCAGCGGTCTATAAAGCGCCATTTTTTTGGAAAAATTTTGAAAAATCACATTTCACTGCATTTAAAAAATACTAAACAGTAAAGTTAGAAGTTAGCCCATTTTTTTTGTATATTGTGAAAGAACATGTCACGCCGAGTAAATAGATACCCAACATGTTACGGTTTAAAATTGCGCCCCCCCGTGGGATGTCGACAAACTACGGTCAATAGAGATCTCAATCTGCGACGCTTTAAATTTATTTAACGGTTACCAGTTTAGAGGTAGAGTGTAGCTCTTTTTTTTAAATTATTGCTCACACTCTGGCGATCGCGGCGATACCTCACATGTGTGGTTTGAACAGCGATTTCATTTGCGGCTCGACTTGCGTATACGTTTTTTTTTGTGCGCGAGCTAACGGTGACGGGGGCGGCTAAATTTTTTTTTTTTTTTTTTTCCATTTATTTTATTTATTTTTTTAACTTTATTACAGTTTTAAAAAAAAAAAAAAAATCTGATCACTTTTATTGCTGTCACAAGCAATGTAAACATCCCTTGTGACAGCAATATGTCGTGACAGGTACACTTTATGGAGGGATCGAGGGTCTAAAAGACCCTAGACCCCTCCACTACACTTCCCTGTATGCAAAATGCCAAAAACGGCGTTTTTGCATACAGCCGATTTTCAAATTTGCCGCCTTTTGCGGCACAGTAACCCGGAAGTGACGTCATGGACGCCGCCTCCGGGTTACGTCAACAGAGCCCCGATCGATGCTGTTTCCGGCATTCATCGGGACTCCATCCAGCCGGCGGACGCGCCGGCTGGGTGCTCGGGGCTCCCGGTGGGACGGGAGCCCCGAGCAAAGCCACGGAAGGCGGCGGGAGGGGGGGGGACGTCCCCTCCCGCCCCCCCGGGTACCGATCGAGCGGCTCCCGAGCCGCATCGGTCAGTACCGACGGAAAGCCAACCGTCGGCTTCAAACCACGGTACCGGAATGATGCCTCTAGCTAGAGGCATCATCCCGGTACACTACCGCAAAGTTTACTGACGTAGACCTACGTTAGTATGCGGTAAGTGGTTAAAGCAAAAATATCACAGGCTTTAAACCCCATTTCCAAAATCAACTCAGCCACCCTCCCCCTTACTATTGGGGTTCCTTCCCCCTCCCACCTCAACTGTACCACATTCCTCCTCCTATACCCACTAACCTGCCCCCCAAAAACCTCCCTGAATTGTGATTAACAGAATCCCCACCACCCACCCTGGTGCGACTCCCCAAAGCTGAAGCATAGCTTCCAACATTCCTCCCAGCAGAAAATCCATCAGTTTTTTTTAAATTATCTGACACACACTTAGCAGATAACGATTGCACAGATTCGGGATTGATCTGTGCAATCAAATCTTTCCTCTGCTGAGCAGGGGGAGAAATAACATTTTCATTTTTCCCAGCATTACTAACCCCTTCACCACCACCCACCACATTCATTGCTTTAACATTAATGTCATTTTTTATACTTGCTGGGATATTTATTATTCCTGTTGTCTTCACAGCAGAATCCATAGCTGCTGCTGCACTGGTAAGAGTTTCAGCGATCATCTTCTCTTCCACTGGGACAGAGTTTTCAGTTGTAGAAATAGAATCCTGTTTTAACACAGCAGCAGGTAAAGCATTGCAGGATATTTCCATTGCTACTTCCATTCCACTTGCAACACCATGTTGATCCCCTCCCCCACCAGCAATCAGCTGGTCAATCAACCCTGGAACACTGGGAAACTCAGCTGAAGCAAACTCTTTGGAGTTTGCAGCCATTTTGCTTGTAGAGGGACTACTGGTCTCAGCAGGAGCAGAAAAATCTATGCCTGGGGTGTTAGATGCAGGTCCATCCACCTTTCTTTCACAATCTGGTGATTCTGTCAGGGATTTACCCTGCATGTCTGCACCAGATTTCTCCTCAGCAATAACTGCAATATGCAATTCCTTCTCACCTGGGACACCATCCACTACAGCAGGTGGGGCAGACATGCTGGAAGGCAGCATGGTATACTGGGATTTCTCCACCAGTACTGGCTTTGCTGGCCTGTATCTCCTCTGCCCATCTTCAGGGATTTCTGATGGATCATCAGAAAAGACAAACTTGTCTGCTTTCAGGGGTGACTCCATCTCCTGGATAAATGTCAGGGATCCATGTCCACTCTCAACCCCCTGGCTGGTTGCCGCTGGTGATTCCCAGTTCTGGCATGGGGGGAGAGGTGCAGAGGCAGATGGAGCCGGGTCATCCATTAACCGAGGCTGCTGATCCACAGAACTTGCTGATGCTTGGCTGGTAAATCTCCTCTCATTATCAAATTTTTCTTTAAATGCTCCACTTCTGTCTTTCAGCCTTTCCAATAATAAAGTTTGTTTCTTCACCTTTTCCTCCAATTCCTATAACTCAGGCTTCATGGCTGTGCGATTTTTACTCCAGGCCTGGAAATACTTAGTTTTGAAGGATTTGTGTTCAGCCTTCAAACCTTTAAGTTTTTCTTCCGCTCTCCCAATCGCCCTAAAACGATTGATAACCTTCTGGCTGAAGACATCCGCATTCTCACCGGGGCCTGGACCCACAGACAGGTCCTCCACCTCCTCCTCACTAGGCCCCGTGTCATCAGGGGGATCCCTCCCAGGGCCTCCCCCAGGATCAGGCATTGTTCCTGGGCCAAGCTAGCAAGCAAGGCCCAGGCTTGAAAAGGGCTGGATCTCACAGAGAGCTCCTTGGGTGTGTCCTCCTCCTTCTTCCCACTGATCACCAATATCAGGGGTATTCTTCCCACTGACTACCAAGGTAAGAGGCATTCCTCCCACTGGCTATCCATGTAAGGAGCCTTCTTCCCAATAACCACCATGTAAGGAGCATTCTTCCCACTGATCACCAATGCAAGGGGCATTCTTCTCACTGACCATTAATGTAAGGGGCATGTTTCCCACTGATCACCAATGTAAGAGGTATCCTTCCCACTAGCCACCAATAGAAGGAGCATTCTTCCCAATTACCACCAATGTAAGGGGCATTCTTCCCAATGACCACCAATGTAAGGGGCATTATTTTCCCTGACCACCAATGTAAGGAGTATTCTTCCCACTTACCTCCAATGTAAGGAGCATTTTCCCCCACTGATCACCAATGTAAAGGGTATCCATCCCACTAGCCACCAATATAAGGAGCATTCTTCCCAATGACCACCAATGTAAGGGGCATTCTTCTCACTGATCACCAATGTAAGGAGCACTTATCTCACTTACCACCAATGTAAGGAGTATTCTTCCCACTGACATCCAATGTAAGGAACATTCTTCCCACTGACCACCAATGTAAGGGGCATTTTACCTTTGACCACTAATGAATTGGTTTAAGTAGGGGTTCCTTAAGATGTGAAAATTATTTTATGGGTTTCCCTGAGGCAAAGGTTGAGAAAGGCTGATCTATAGAATTTTGTCATATTGTCACTTCTTTTCAAGGTCAGCCTATCAAGATAGGAATATGTGAGCCACTATTGCTTATTCATGACTCACTGACCCAGAACAAGCATGCAGCCATTGAAACCTGAAAAGTCTATACTTCCATTTTGCATGCTCCATGGGGTCAGTGATTTAGTGGGTAGTAAAGTCAGGTAAGCAGAAGGGCACTGCAGCCAGCACCTTTACAAATTATTCAGCAATAGCAGCTTCCATGTTTCAATTTCTACCAATTTTATTTGGCCTTAAAGCCATCTGATGACTTCTATATGTACATTAATGGGCTGTCTCCCCACCCCCCCCAACTCTCCCCCCATGTCATGTGTCTTGAGCTTACCTGTCCTTCTCAGGTTCCTTGGACCTCTACAGGATGTATCAGGATAGAGAACCGGCTTTCACAGCTCAGACCACTTTCAGGATCACAGCTGTAAAGCCAGCCTCTCTGGCCAGAGGAAGAAGCTTATCAAGCACAGTCTAAGCTTGGGTGGTTTGAGTAGGTTGCAGGGGTGACATTAGTGGTCTAATAGGCCCCTGCCATCTCTATAAAGACAATCTGTCGCCTGCACTATGCTATTGCATTAGTATTAGTAAACCCGACCGGACCACCCATTGATCTCTCTGGAGCAGTGGACATGTGTCCGCTGACACCCAATCTGGTCCTCTAAAAACAGGCGAATGGGGATATGTTCCCCATCTGTCCGGCGGTTCGGATCAGATGACAGTCGGATGGAAATGGACAGGCAGTCCGTTTACAGCCGACCATCCCGTAGAGAACAGCAGGCTGTGTCCGCTCTGCATAACGGAGCGGACACAGACCTGCCTTCACCCATTAGCCTACTCAGCTGGGATCAGCGGATTCGTTTGATGGATTCTGCTCTGTCTGAAAGGGGCCCAAAAGGAAAAAGTTTTAAAAAATCAAAGTTTACTAAAAAAACTATAAGATTTGAAAGTCCCTAGCCCCCATACATATATGAATGCAGACTCTCAAGTATGCTGCACTTATCATTTATCGCCATGCACACCGTGGTGAGAGAAATAATTCTAGGCCGATCATTAATGGCTAGCTCTAAACTGATAATATGTAATAGCTTTGAAAATGTCACTTGTGAACAATTTCAGGTATTGTCAATTTTCCCTGTTTCATGGGTGCACATATATTTAACCACTTAAGCCCCGGAAGATTTTACCCCCATTCCGACCAGGGGGTATTTTACGACTCGGCACTGTGTGACTTTAACTGACAATTGTGCGGTCATGCAATGTGGTACCCAAACGAAATTTACGTCCTTTTTTTCCCACAAACAGAGCTTTCTTTTGGTGGTATTTGATCACCTCTGCGCTTTTTATTTTTTGCGATATTAATAAAAAAAGAGCGAAAATTTTGCAAAAAAATGACATTTTCAACTTTGTCTTTTAAAAAATATCCAATATACTCAATTTATGTATTTTTTTTGGCCAAAATATATTTAGCTACATGTCTTTGACAAAAAAAAATTAAATGAGCGTATTTTTATTGGTTTGCGCAAAAGTTATAGCGTCTACAAACTATGGTGTAAATACTGAAATTTACGCAGCTTTAATTTTTGACTGCCTATCTCATTTCATGAAGTGCTAAAATGGCAGGGCAGTACAAGACCCCCCCAAACTACCACTTTTTGGAAAGTAGACATCCTAAGGAATGTTCTGAGAGGCATGTTGAGCTCATTGAATATTTCATTTTTTTGTCACAGGTGTTTGAAAAATGACTAAAAATTTTTTTTTTTTTTTTTTTTTACACAAAGTTGTCATTGAAATGATATATTGCTCACACATGCCATGGGTATATGTGTAATTATACCCCAAAATATATTCTGCTGCTTCTCCTGAGTACAGGGATACCACATATGTGGGACTTTTTGGGAGCCTAGCTGTGTACGGGACCACAAAAACAAATCCCCACCATCAGAATTTCAAAGGGCGTACATTTTTCATTGCATTTTCTCACTACCTCTAACGGTTTAGGAGGCCCTGAAATGTCAAGATACCACAAACCCCCCCAAATGACCCCATTTTGGAAAGTAGACACCCCAAGCTGTTTGCTGAGAGGCATGGTGAGTCCATGGAATATTTTATATTTTACCACAAGTTTTGGGAATATTACTATTTATTTTTTTATTTATTTTTTTTACACAACGTTGTCACTAAAAGATAAAATTCTCACACATGACATGGGTATATGTGGAATTACACCCCAAAATACATTCTGCCACTTCTCCTGAGTATGGGGATGCCCCATGTGTGAGACTTTTTGGGAGCCTAGCTGTGTACAGGACCGCGAAAACCAATCAACACTCCCAGGTTTTCTAATGGCGTAAATTGTGCATGTCACCTCTGCACTACCTGTCACAGTTTCGGAGGCCCTAAAATTCCAAGATAGCACAAACCCCCCCCAAATGACCCCATTTTGGAAAGTAGACACCCCAAGCTATTTGCTGAGAGGCATGGTGAGTCCATGGAATATTTTATATTCTGCCACAAGTTCCGGGAAATACATATATATATATATATATATATTTTTTTTTTTTTCACAAAGTTGTCAGTAAATGAAATATTGCTCACACATGCCATGGGTATATGTGAAATGACACCCCAAAATACATTCTGCTGCTTCTCCTGAGTACAGGGATACCCCATGTGTGAGACTTTTTTGCAGTCTAGCCGAGTACAGGTCCCCGAAATCCAGTCCCCGCTTTCAGGCTTTCCAAGGGCGTAAATTGTTGATTTCACTCCTGACTACCTATCACAGTTTCGGAGGCCCTAAAATTCCAAGATAGCACAAAACCCCCCCAAATGACCCCATTTTGGAAAGTAGACACCCCAAGCTATTTGCTGAGAGGCATGGTGAGTCCATGGAATATTTTATATTTTGCCACAAGTTCCGGGAAATATATATATATATATATATATATATATATATATATATATATATATATATATATATATATATATATATATATATATATATATATATTTTTTTTTTTACACAAAGTTGTCAGTAAATGATATATTGCTCACACATGCCATGGGTATATGTGAACTGACACCCCAAAATACATTGTGCTGCTTCTCCTGAGTATAGGGATACCCCATGTGTGAGACTTTTTTGCAGTCTAGCCGAGTACAGGACCCCGAAAACCAATCATCGCCTTCAGGCTTTCCAAGGGCGTAAATTGTTGATTTCACTCCTGACTACCTATCACAGTTTTGGAGGCCATGAAATGCCAAGACAGCACAACCCCCCCCCCCCCCCCCAAATGACCCCTTTTCGGAAAGTAGACACCCTGAGCTATTTGCAGAGAGGCATGTTAAGTGTTTTGCAGATCTCACTTTTTGTCACAAAGTTTTGGAAATTGAAAAAAGAGGAAAAAAAAATGCATTTTCCTGTTTTTTCTTCATTTTCCAAAAAAAATTAGAGCTGCAAAATACTCACCATGCCTCTCAGCAAATAGATTGGAGTGTCTACTTTGCAAAATGGGGTCATTTGGGGGGGGGGGTTTGTGCAATCTTGGCTTTTTATGGACTTCAAAAGTGTGATAGGTAGTAAGGAGTGAGATCAACAATTTACGCCCTTAGAAAGCCTAAAGGTGCGCATTGGTTTTCCGGGTCCTGTACGCGGCTAGACTGGCAAAAAGTCTCACACATGGGGTATCATTGTACTCAGGAGAAGCAGCAGAATGTATTTTGGGGTGTCATTTCATATATACCCATGGCCTGTGTGAGCAATATATCATTTACTGACAACTTTGTGTAAAAAAATAAAAAAAAAATAAAAAAAAATGTTTTCCCCGAAACTTGTGGCAAAATATAAACTATTCCATGGACTCACCATACTTCTCAGCCAGTAGCTTGGAGTGTCTACTTTGCAAAATGGGGTCATTTGGGGGGGTTTTGTGCCATCTTGAAATTTCAGGGCCTCTGAAACTGTGACAGGTAGTCAGGGGTAAAATCAGCAATTTACGCCATTAGAAAACCTGAAGATGTGGATTGGTTTTCGGGGGCGCGTACACAGCTAGGCTCCCAAAAAGTCTCACACATGTGGTATCCCTGTACTCAGGAGAAGCAAAAGAATGTATTTTGGGGTGTCATTTCACATATTCCCATGGCATGCATGAGCAATATATCATTTAGTGACAACTTTCTGTAAAAAAACAACAAAAAAAAAAAATAATAATTTTCCCGAAACTTGTGGCAAAATATAAAATACTCCATGGACTCACCATGCCTCTCAGAAAAAAGCTTTGGGTGTCTACTTTTCAAAAAGGGGTCATTAGGGGGGTTTTTGAACTGTCCCGGCATTTTATGCTCAATCTTATCCACACATCACCCACTCTTCTAACCACTTGAAAACCAAGCCTTTTCTGTGCCTTTTTGTTTACATGAAAAAATATTTTTTTTTTACTAGAAAATTGCTTTGAACCCCCAAACATTATATATTTTTTTAAAGCAGAGGCCCTATAGAATAAAATGGTGGATGTTGCAAATTTTTTTGTCACACGGTATTTGCGCACAGATTTTCCAAACGCAATTTTTGCGAAAAAAATACATTTTTTTTTAATTTATTGCACAAATACACTATATAATTCCAATTTTTTGGGTAAAATTTAAAATATGATCTTATGCCGAGTTCATAGACACCTAACATGACATGCTTTAAAAATTGCGCATGCCTGCGCAGCGACAAAAACATATATACATTTTTAAAAACCTTTAAAAGTCTCTACAGGTTACCACTTTAGACTTACAGAGGAGGTCTACTGCAAGAATTACTGCACTCGATCTGGCGATCGCGGCGATACCTCACATGCATGCTGCAATTGTGGTTTACATATGACACTAGACCACCGCTTGCGTGCGCCATTGCGCGCAAGCACCGGGGGTAAGGGGGGGGGGGCTCAATTTTTTTTTTTTTCTTTTGCTTTTTCATGTTATTTTGACACCTTTCCTTTAATTTTTTTTTTTTTTTAAATCATTTTTATTGTTATCATAGTGAATTTAAATATCCCCTATAATAGCAATCTGTGGTGACAGGTACTCTTTTTTAAAAAAATTGGGGTCTTTTAGACTCTAGATCTCTCCTCTGACCTTAACGCAAACAGAAGTCATAAAATGCTCGTAGCCTCCGGCATCTTAGGCCATAGAGATGATTGGAGCCATTCTCATCTCCAATTAGCTCTATGGTTAGATAATTGAACCACCGGCTGCACTCTCGGGTTAACCGGTGGGACAGGAGAGCCAGAGAAAAACCATGGAAGGCTGCGGAAGTCGGCGGTGGGGGGGGGGAGGCCCCTCCCACTGCATGTAAAAGCAGTCTAGCGGCCAATTACCTGCTAGAATTGCTTTTACATGTAAGCCAACCGCTGGCTGTAAAAAACGATACCAAGATGATGCCTAAATCTGCAGGCATCATCCTGGTATAACCACTCAAAGTCCAGCAACGTACCAGTACATTGCTGGTCCTTGTTTGGCATATAGGTTTTTTTTTTTTCATGCAGCCTGTGGGCTGAACGGAAAAAAAGAGAACCTATCAGAAATCAGCACAGGAATAATGCGTAGTATTACTCATCATTAACCGCCCAAACAACCACCCACTGAATTTAATGATGGGTATACACGACACTATCCACGTATACCAAAATAGGATTTTAACTGCAGTGTTGAAATCAGAAAATCACCACAGCTGCTATCAGCAAAGGTATCCATATATGCTGAGCGCAAACACTGTTTGTGTCAGAATATATAAAATCAATGCGTGGTAGCCGACGAGTACCTGCAAGAGAAACAGGTCACAAAAGAATGAAAAAACAAACAAAGGACATTGAAAAAAGTATAGTAGGAAGGAGTAGAAGGACATATAAAATTACTGACACCACAACAGTTTTTGGATCCTTTTATTTTTCTTTCTAACTGTTCCTTTATTTCTTGATTTGGGAGGGACTGCGATCTTCTGCGATCTTCTCTTCCAGCTTGGGTCTCTCAAAATGTCGATGGACATCCAACATCCTTCGAGACCCTGTGTTTATGTGCCCTACACTGTGTCGTGCTGTACCCTACGCTAATAATCCACTAGTGTATGGTAGCGCTCGAAACATTCCCCGATGCAGAGACCAGGTTGGTCAGGACATTTGGGACAATAATAACGGGTGTCACGCCTAAATCCGCGCTTGCTACAGACACGACATCTTCTTTGGGGCCATCTTTGGGTAGGGGTACTCGGGAGGACATGTGAAAAATGCCTCTCATGCAGCCGGCTCACTGCATCTGGAAGGGGAAGTTGGGCAGGCATGCCTCCTGGGTACAGGTAGGCAAGGATGATCTCTTCCTGGAATTCCCGGAAAGATCCAGTTCGTCCTGACGCCCTGTATAGGACAAAGGCGTTCAGCATAGCCAATTGGTATAGGTAAACAGACACTTTTTTGTACCAGCGTCTGGCTTTACGGGCAACTAAATACGGCGCCAAAAGCTGGTCGTTAAGGTCCACCCCTCCCATATTAAGGTTATATTCGTGGACACAGAGGGGTTTCTCCATAACGCCAGTTGCCGTAGGAATTTGGATCGTCGTGTCTGGGTGAAGGGAGGACAGAACATAAACATCCCGTGTATCCTTCCACTTCACCGCAAGCAATTTGTCCGTTTTCAAGCAGGCTCTCGCCCCCCGACTAAGACGGGAATCTACAAGCCGTTGGGGGAAGCCCCGGCGATTAGGTCGCACGGTGCCACATGCGCCAATTTGTAAATCGAGAAGGTGACTAAATAGTGGCACGCTTGTGTAAAAGTTGTCCACGTACAAATGGTACCCCTTTCCGGATAAGGGTGACACCAAGTCCCAAACGATCTTACCGCTGCTCCCTATGTAGTCTGGGCAGTTGGGGGGCTCCACACAGCTATCTTTTCCCTCATAGACCCGGAAACTAACTGTATAGCCTGTGGCCCTGTCACACAATTTATACAGTTTGACCCCGTACTTGGCACGCTTGCTGGGGAGGTACTGTTTGATAGCAAGGCGGCCAGTAAATGTAATCAGGGACTCGTCAACGCAGACAACTTGTTCGGGGGTAAACAAGGCTGCAAACCGCTGATTGAAGTGGTCTATGAGGGGCCGAATTTTGTGGAGCCGATCGTATGCAGGGTCTCCCCGAGGACGACAGATTTCATTGTCGCTGAAATGCATAAATCGCAGAATTTGCTCGTATCTCGTCCTGGACATAGAGGCAGAGTACATGCGCATATGGTGAACTGGGCTAGTGGACCAATATAGCCACAATTCACTCTGTTTAGTTATGCCCATGTGGAGGGAAAGGCCCAGAAAGATCTTAAATTCGGAAACCGTTATAGGTTTCCAGCCGAATTGTCTGGCAAGGTGTGAATTTGGGTTGGCGGCGATGAACTGTTGTGCATATAAATTTGATTGATCCACAATAGATCTGTAAAGATCTTCCGTGAAGAACAGCTCAAAAAAGTTCAGGGGCGTAAAACCAGCTGTCTCCACGTGGATTCCAGGTTGGGCGGTGAATGGGGGAAGTACTGGCGCTGTAGTATCAGTGGGTTGCCAATTAGGAAATGCCAGCGCATCAGGGAGGGCACTATGGGCTCTACAGGCCTGTCTTCGAATACGCGGTGGCTGCGGGCCACTACTTGTGCTAGCCACCGCACCAGCTTCAACTGCACTTAGGGGACTCGCCACGTCACCAGGTCTTACTGCAGTGCTGGTTGTACTAGGTCCAGGGTGTACTAGGCCGCTGGCGCTTGCCAGGTCGCCAGAAGGATGAGCGGCACTAGTACCCACACTCTGCTCCATACGAGCACCCTGCGATTCCTGCATCTCAACAACTTCAGAATGGGGTCGGGTACGCCTGGGTCTAACAGGGACCCATCTGTCGTCGGAGCTATCTGTCAGGGAGCCGCTGCCGTCATCAGGTTCATATACTGACACTAATTCGGTCATTGTAGCTTCCCCTTCGCTATCAGATGACTCGGTCAGCATATAACTGATAAGCTCTTCATCCCTGTACGAACGTTTGGTCATTTTGGTAACTAAATTTACCCGTACAGTGATGCGACTCACAGGTAATAAAAGCACCTGGTTGTCGAAGATTATTTCAAGCGCTACAAAAAAAAACTGCTAATGCTAGCAGGGATCAGGCCTGACTCTGCTAACACAGCGGTTTTGTGTCTTGTGTTTTTTTGCAAGTGACAGTAATCTATTGATTACTACACTTGCCTGGGTGAAAGGGTTAAACACAGGTGCTGGCCGGAATCAGTACTGATCGTGCAAACACCGCGTTTTGGGAACCCTAAACTATGGGGGCGCTAGTATAGTTCTGATCAGATCAGATATTGATCTGTTCAAACACTATACTAGAAATGGAAGTGTAGGTGCGTGCGTGTGTGCGTGCGTGTGTGGCAATCAAGGGGTTACTTCTAAACTATGCGCCGGGGATCTGGGGGGGGGGTGGCGGGGACCCTAAACCTCCTTTGGGAAAGAAACTAGCTAGCTAGCGCAACCTCAAGTCACAATGACACCAATACAAAATACAGTAAAAACAGTATATTATGTGTGTATTAGTGCTAATGTGACAGAGGGTGTAGGGGTTAACGGGATGTGATCAGGGGGGGATCAGGGGTTTAAATCTTTATTGGAAGGGACTGGCGGGATAAAAGGAACGGTGGCAAGCGCTAAACCTGGTCACAAGTCACACTTATACGGGTATATAGAAAATGCTATATACTGTATACAGTGTGCGTTGTGGCAGGGGGTGTAGGGGTGATCAGGAGGGGATCAGGGGATTAAATCTTTATTGGGCGGGTGGCGGGGACCCTAAACCTCCTTGGGACACAAACTTAGTCGCTTGCGCTAATTCTGATCACAATGACACTAATACAAATATACAAAAACACTGTATATTACGTTTGTATTAGTGCTGATGTGACAGAGGGTGTAGGGGTTAACTAGCGGTGATCAGGAGGGGATCAGGGGGGATCAGGGGCTTAAATCTTTATTAGGGGGGGGTGGCGGGTAATTCAAGTGGAAAAAGGGGGGTCGCAAGCGCTAGACCTGACCACAAATCACACTTATACGGGTATATAGCAAAATGCTATATACTGTATAAGGTGTGTGTTATGGCAGGGGGTGTAGGGGTGATCAGGGGGGGGTCAGGGGCTTAAATCTTTATTGGGCGGGTGGCGGGGACCCTAAACCTTCTTGGGACAGAAACTTAGTCGCCTGCGCTAATTCTGATCACAATCACACTAATACAAAAATACAATAACACTGTATATTGCGTTTGTATTAGTGCTGATGTGACAGAGGGTGTAGGGGTTAACGGCGGTGATCAGGGGGGGGTCAGGGGAGATCAGTGGGTTAAATCTTTATTGGGGGGGGTGGGGGGTAATTTGAGTGGAAAAGGGGGGGTCGCAAGTGCTACACCTGTTCACAAATCACACTTATACAGGTATATAGGTAACTGCTATATGCTGTATATAGTGTGTGTTGTGTCAGGTGCTGTAGGGGTTAATTGGGGGGGCGATTGGGGGTGAAATGTGCCTATCTAACTGTGTGTGGGTGTGCTTGGTGCAATTACTCACAGTAAGATGTGCTCTCCTCTCACGCTGGATCCAAAAAGACCGTTGTGGGGGGAGGGCACATCTCCTCTAAGCCTGTGTTTACATTTCACAGGCTTAGAGGATGATCTGATTGGGCAGGACCGATCAACAGGTCCAGACCAAAAATGATTGGCCTGGACCTGATGACTGATCGGTTCTGAACCCAATCGAGTCATCGGCGGCGGCGGGGACGCGCGGGAGCGCGCACAGGGCCGGCAAATAGTGCTGACGTAGGCCTACGTCAGTTTGTCTGGCCGGGGCTGAGTGCCGACGTAGATCGTCGTGCGCCGGTCGTAAAGTGGTTAAGGGTTGACATGTTTCATATCTATTTACTCTGTGCAACTTCATCTTTTATTTCTTATTGTGTTTTTGTGTTCTAAAACTAATTTGAGTGTAATTTTGTACTTAAAATATATGTAGCACCCTCCTAGGTAGGTGCTAGAGAGAGATAGTATAGTTTTGAACCCTTTCTGCTTACCAGAGGGATTGCAGGTAAATCTATATTGTTCTCTGCTCACCAGAGAGCAGGATCTGTTAGTAAGGCCTGCTCAATGTACTCAGGTGCAACTCATTCTGTCTGCAGAGGGTTTCACACTGGTCCAGTGGGGAGGCATATTGGATTGTGGGAGGAAACCTGACTAATGGGTGCACTGGCATTTGGTACAGCCCTGGTGATTGGCAGAGGAAAGTTCCTCGGATGCTGTATAAAAGCCAGGAGCCATGTGCTCGGGGTCTTTCAGCTGGAGAGTGGGGTCCCACGGGGAGGGGGCGGCTGCCTCCTCCTCTGTAGAGGTGCCATGCGGCCTCAGGGGGTCGACCTGAGGGCCTAAAGAGCTAGAGAAGAAATGAACCCGGAGGTCCTGTAAAGCTGACTAGGAGGGGAGACACTGGAAGGATCTGAATCTGCAGTACAGTGAGTAGTACAGATCTGTGTCAAGGGGCCTGACCTGAGGAGGTCACCCCTGCAGCTAGAAGAGTCAGTGGATGGGTGTCAGTAAAGGAGATGCTAGAGAGTATTCTGAAGATAATGTAGTTCACCAAGTCTTTTGCTGCAGGAGCAAGGAGACTTAACCCTTTCAATACATGTGGCAGTATGGTTTAAGCAGTGAGACTGCTTCCACAAGCAACCTGGTGAGGCCAAGTGAGAGTTGTCCTTATCCAATGTATATAGTTCCAGTTGGAGTATCCCATTATTCACTTCTCCCATCCAAGTTCCACAATAAATACTAAAAACCAAAACCCCTGGACAGTTTATTGAGCAACGGGCCATTGGGAGTAAGGATGAATGTGTGAACTGTACCCTAAGTGACTGTCTGCTGGTAATCAGAGGAGGCTCAACAAGTCATCATACAGCGAGCCCTACGGGGACAGTGCTACATATAGATTTAATAAATAATAGCTTAAAAAAAATTGTGGCATAAATATTGTCTAGCATAAAAAATTGCAGGTACCACCATTTTATTCTCCATTGTCTCTGCTTTGAGAAAATACTGTATATAATGTCCTAGGGGTTTTCAGTGATCTTCAGGCCTAAAATGTACACTTTAACAGGAGCAAAAGAAAATGGCTATGGCATCGAAAAGGTCAATCCCTCATTGATCTTCACATGTCAACCAAAAGCTAATTTGCTTGAAATCTTCTGGAAACATCTGAGCCTTACTGCTACTTGGAGACATTTGTTTTGTTTTACATTGAAGGGCCAATTAGCTGTAAATATATCCCGCTCAGAAGGAGCCATTATAGTGTTTGAAGTGATGCTTTGGGCAGTAACCCCGCTCATATTCCTCATTATTCATTATTATTATTCCTCATTAGGTAGAGGAGCCTGTTACTCCCATTGCACTTCCTCGAAGATTTGTTGAGACATTCGCCCTCATGGACTTCCTCTCCACTCTTATCTCCATGCTGCACCTTTCTTAGCCAGACACTCGCCTCATTTGGAATCAAAGGAACAAAATATTGACTTTTTATATTACAAATAAATATAACTTAGAGTGTAAAGTTAACGTGCACTTTGCAGGCCGTTGATACTTATCCTCGGTCCTCAAGGGCTGATCTATTGTAAAGCAATGTGTTTTGTATATCACGGGCCTTTTTTAAAGGCATAGCCCACTTTTTGGAAATATTTAATAAATGCACACACATTAATAAAATAAAAAATGTGCATTTATTAAAGTGGAACTAAAGTTCCGCTTCCACTATTGTTTTTGTGTATTTTTGGCCCTGTGAGGCTGTCCTTGTGTTAGTGATCGACCGATATAGTTTTTTTATTGCCGATACCGATATTTTGGTCATCGCATATCGGTATCGGCCGATATTGGCCGATATTTTCGTACATTTTTTTTTTTTTTACAGGTTCTCTTGTGGAGGGATCTGGGGGTCTAAAAGACCCCAAACTCCTCCTCTGCACTTAAAAGCATTCAAAACACCAAGTTTGGCTGTTTTAAATGCTGTCATTTTTTTTAATTTGGCGCCGAATACCCGGAAGTGATGGCATGACATCACTTCCGGGTTTTTACATGTAGACCCGATCAGAGCTGAATGCGGCTTTGATCGGGTCTTCTCTTCGGTGGCCGTGCAGGCTGGTTGCCTGGGTTTCCCGGTGGGAGGGGAGACCCGGGCGAGCCGCGGAAGGCAGCTGGAGGGGGGCGTCCCCTCCCGCTCCTTCTAATGACAGCCGAGCGGCTTCTCAGCTGCATCGGTTGTCATTACAAGTCAGCCGACCGTCGGCTATGGACGCCGGTACCGGGGTGATGCCTCTAGCTGCAGGCATCACTCCATGACAGCACTTTCGGAAATATCGGCAATATCAGTAACCTCTGGGGCCGATTCCGATACATTGGGGAAAGTGCATATCGCCCCCCCGATATATCGGTCGATCCCTAGTTTGTATGTACTTTTTTAAAAAAAAATCAATAAACATAACTTTACGGGGAAAAAAAGTTCCGCTTCCACAGACATCAAGCAGGCAGGCTCTGTATTGCAGAAGAGACATGCAATTCATGCAATAAGCAGATGCACCGACCTGCCTGCTTGCTGTCTTCTCTGGCATGTAAACTGAGCTGTGCCTGTGCATCTCAGCTTAAACTGCCAGCCCGGTCTCTGTGTGCTGGAATGACTGACATCTGCACATGCGCAGGAGCAATGTCATCCTTCACTGTCCAATGAAGATGGCCGAAGACCGGCACACAGCAGAAGATGCTGGCGGCGGCAAGGAATGTTTGCATTCAAGCCTGCAGAGCATTGCAACAATGATTAGTGCATCCAAGGTGCAATGAAACCTTAACTACTTGACCTCCGGAAGATATACCCCCTTAATGACCAGGCCATTTTTTGTGATACGGCACTGCGCTACTTTAACTGACGATTGCAACGCTGTACCCAAATAAAATTGTTGTCCTTTTCTTTTCCCCCATAAATAGAGCTTTCTTTTGGTGGTATTTGATCATCTCTAACTTTTATTTTTTGCGCTTTAACCACTTGCCGACCGCTCACATTGGTGCTACTGTGGCAAAGTGGTTCGATTCCATTCAGCGACGTAGACCTACGTCGCTGGACTCCACCCCTAGTGGGCGGCGCGCGCGTGCCGCCGGAGGCTCGCTCCCGCTGTATTCAGTTACTGCGGGAGTCAGGCCAGGGGAGGAGCGGCGGTGATCACCGCCGCTCTTCCCCGATCGTCGGGGATCGAGTGTGGAGATCCGCCCGCTTGTGTAAACAAAGCGGGCGGATCTCCTAAGTGACAGGCAGGGTCAGATTGCAGGATTCAGCATAGCTGAACCTGCGATCTGTGCCTGTGTCACATAGTCCCCTCCCCCCACACACGTTAGTAAGCACCAGGCATACATTAACCCCTTGATCACCAATAAAAATGAACCCTTTCCCTGCCAGTGTCATTTTTACATTAACAGTGCATATGTATAGCACTGATTACTGCAGTAATGTCACTGGTACCCCCAAAAGTGTCAAAAATGTCAGTGAAGGGTCCAATCTGTCCGCCGCAATGTCGCAGTCCCGCAAAAAAAATCGTAGATCGCCGCCAGATCGCCGCCAGATCGCCGCCATTACTAGTTAAAAAAAAAAACAATAAAAATTACATAAATTTCCCGTAGTTAGTAGCTGCGATAACTTTTGCGCAAACCAATCAAAATACGCTTATTGCGATTTTTTTTTTTACCAAAAATATGTAGCAGAAAACAAATTGGCCTAAAATGATAAAAAATTTTGATTTTTACATTTTTTTTTGGGGGGGGGGGATTTCATATAAAAAAAATGTGAAAAATATTGTTATTTTTTCAAAATTGTCGCTCTTTTTTTGTATATATTTGTACAATGTAAAAATTGCAAAGGTGATCAAATACCTCCAAAAGAAAGCTCTATTTGTGGGGAAAAAAATGACATAAATTTAATTTAGGTACATCATCGCACAACCGCGCAATTGTCCGTTAAAGTAAAGCAGTGCCGAATCGCAAAATATGGCATGGTCAGGAAGGGGGTAAAATCTTCCAGTCTTAAAGCGGTTAAAAATACGCTCATTGACAATTTTTTTGTCAAAGACATGTAGCTAAATACATTTTGGCCTAAATATATGACAAAAATTGAATATATTGGACATTTTTTAACTGTCAAATTAGAAAAATATTGTTATTTTTTCAAAATTTTCGCATTTTTTTATTAATATCGCAAAAAATAAAAATCGCAGAGGTGTTCAAATACCACCAAAAGAAAGCTCTGTTTGTGGGAAAAAATGGACATAAATTTTGTTTGGGTACGGCGTTGCATGACCGCGCAATTGTCAGTTAAAGTCGCACAGTGCCGAATCGCAAAAAGTGGCCTGGACGTAAGACAGCAAAATCCTCCGGTAGTAAAGTGGTTAAACAAAAAAAAAATCGACAACTTTGAAAAAAAAAAAAAAAACCCAATATTTTTTTCCTACTGCTAAAAAACATATCCAATAAAAAAAATCGAGTTTCTTCATAAATTTAGGCAAATATGAATTCTGTCACATATTTTTGAAAAAAAAAAAAACCCAATAAGCGTATATTGATTGGTTTGCGCAAAAGTTATAGCGTCTACAAATTATAAAAATATTTATTTTATTTTATTTTATTTTTTTATTAGTAACGGCGGCGATCAGTGCTGGGACAGGGACATCCAGGGCCCAGGGCGAAGAATTCAAACTGCGCCCCCCCCCCCCCCTTCCCTTAGGGTTAGGATCAAGGAGGAGCCCACATCCCTGCAATAAACCATTGCGCCCAGGGCAGCTGTACCTCCTGCCTACCCCTTGTCCCAGCAGTGAATAAGCAAACTTAAATCGTGAAACACGTCTGCCGTTTGACGCTTCTGTCTATTGTGTTGTCACATTTTTGGAGAAATAAAGACTTTTTATCCGATGATACTGGAATGCTGTCAACCCATTTTCTACTAAGCTGATATTCCCATGGTCCATGGACTGGAAGTGCACCCAGTTCAGATTGGATTATTATTTCCCACCTGGAGCGGCATCGATCCTCTTGTGATTGTGTATTCACCCCTTGTCCCAGCTCCAGGGTGATATGACTGTAATTGACACTTTTGACACCAGGGAAACTAATACAGTGATCAGTGCTAAAAAATATGCACTGTCACTGTACTAACGACAATGGCTGGGTAAGGGTTAACATCAGGGGCGATCAAAGCGTTAACTGTGTGCCTAGCCAGTATTTTACTACAATGTGGGAGATGCTTTTCCTAGGGGAAGAGTTTATAGGGCGGACCTGAAGCAATTAATATATTCCCCTTAAAAAAAAATTTGGAGTTCTAGATATGCCATGCCAGTCCTACCATTGTCCTACCATTGTAGTACCGCTGTTGGCCAATGCTGAGTTGTCTGCGAGTGTCATTAAGGTGAATATCTCTTACATATTGCTCAGTAGACAGGGGCTCTTTATTCCTATGAGTCACTGCACTGCATGCAGCCCATTTTCAAGGGCTTTTCTCCTTTCTGTTTTTTCCTGTTTTTCATTCATGTTTGTAATGAATGGTCAGGGTTGGTTTTATGACAATAACAAAATCCTGAATTGTTGCTATTTTTGTGTGTTTTGTGGAGACAAGACACTGAAACGCGTAGAGCCCTATATAGCTGCAGATTAAACTATATTTAGTTCAGAGTTTCAGCCTGGATTTTAGACATAATCTCAAAAGCTCTGATTATCAGACTTCCTGTCCAGTTTTGCTTGTTTTTATTTGTCTTGGCAACCCATATATTTTTCAAAATTAGGCAAGATCATTTAAAGGTACACTCCAGATAAACTGGAATGTTTGTATTCAAAGAGACCCTGTCACCTTGTCGATTCGGGACAAATTGACACTCTCTTTAACCACTTCTGGATCGGAAGGATTAACCCCCTTAATGACCAGGCCATTTTTGCAATAGAGCACTGCGTTACTTTAACTGACAATTGTGTGGTCATGCGACGCTGTACCCAAATAAAATTGATGTTGTTTTTTCCCACAAATAGAGCTTTCTTTTGATGGGATTTGATCACCTCTGTGATTTTTAACTTTTGCACTATAAACAAAAAAAGAGCGAAAATTTTGCAAAAAAAAAAACATTATTTTTCACATTCTGCTACATGACATTCCCAAAAAAAAAAAAAATCAAATTTTTTTACATTTTATGCCAATATGTATTTTGCTACATATTTATGGTCAAAAAAAATGCCAATAAGTGTATTTTGATTGGTTTGCGCAAAGGTTATTGCGTCTACAAACTAGGGGAAAGATTTATGTCATTTTTATTTATTTACAGTATTTATGTTTTTACAAGCAACAGCGGCGATCTGCGATTTTTAGCGGGACTGCGACATTGCGGCGGACAGATCGGACCCCTAACTGACATTTTTGACACTTTTGGTGTGACCAGTGACATTACTACAGTAGTCAGTGCTAAAAATGTGCACTTTTGGGGCGTGGCTTAGATGTAGAGCGGTGCGGACGTCTGCCCTGGGAGCTCCTCACATCCTGAGCTATTATACCACACATCCTGCCGTTACAGATCCCCTTTTTCGACCCAGGAGACTCTGCTTTAGCCGGGGTGCGTTTCTGCTACTCACCTATGCCTTCCAAGCTCCGCTCCGTGGCTCCGCAGCCTTCGTCCAGGCTCAGGCGCCATCTTGACTGAGAGGCTCCACGCGCTCCTTGCGGAGATGGAGGCGGCGTGAGTCTCTGAGCCTTCTCCCGGTACACCGGATCGCTCAGTGGGTCCAGATACCGAGGTAATCCTAAATGCAATCGAACACAGCAAGACCTTTCTGCTGGTCTGGATTGACCACCTGGCGGAGGAATGTAACCACATCCGCAATGATCTTGGAGGACCGCATCTCAGCTGCTGAAGACACTAACGCCCAGCATTCAGGTCTCCTGGACTCGCTGCAAAGTAAAGTGGTCTCCCTGATGGCCAAAGCTGACGATGCATGCGCCGCAGCAATGTAAGAGTGCTGGGCCTGCCGGAGGGAGCGGAGGGAGATGCTCTGACAGATTTCGCTGAGGGTTTCTTCAAAGAGCTCTTGGGAATGATGGAGGTCTCCCCCACCTATGTGGTGGAGCGGGCCCACAGGGTCCCCACTGGCAGGAGGATTCCAGACACCCCCCTAGACCCTTCATTGTCCGCTTCCTAAACTACAGGGATCGCGACAGGATCCTCAGCAAGGCCCGAAAACATCCTGAGCTGCGGTTCGAGAACACCTCGGTGGTCCACCTTTATGCTGACTTCTTGGTGGAACTGCAGAAGAAATGCAAATCCTTCACAGAGGTGAGACGGAAGATGTGGGAGAGGGGGGTTCAATATGGCATGCTTTACCCTAGCAGGCTGCGGGTCACTCATGGTGGCACAGTGAGGTTCTTTAAAACCCCTGAGGATGCTGAAACCTGGCTGCTGACTCTGCGTTGAACTGGTGGTCTGTTGACTATGTGTATGCTTTGGAGTACACTCCTTTACATATCTCTGACCTTTGACGGCGCTACCAGTCATCTACGGTGCCTTTCTTTACTCCGTCCTGTGCATCTTCTCCTCATTTCATCACTCTATGGCTCCGGACTACTACTATCAAGTCTGCCTGTTACGAAGGAGCTCCCTTGGATGGATCTCACTTTATTTTTGTCCCTGTCCTATTTTTTTGATTTTTTGTTTTTTTCTGTCCCCCTTTCATCCACCGCCTTTGTCCTGTCGTGTCTGCTGGCGGTGACCACAACTCCATACTGCCTCTCCAGACTGACTGACTGTGTTACTGGGTCCCTTTTTTGGCTACAGCACCTTATGTTTACTGTCTGAAGTTTTATTGCAGGCAGTTTTTGTACTGAGTTACAGAGATGAAGCTGTACCAAGACACAGTTGTGTGTGTGTTTGACTCGGTTGCCTGGCCTTATATGGGGGAGGTGCTTAAAGCCTTTGGCTTTGGCCTGATTTTCCGTAAATGGATCACCATACCAGTGGTGGCTGGCGCGTTGGGGGCACAGGGGCGCCACCCCCCCCCCATCCATTCGTCCGGTCCCCTAATCTGCATGCGGGGCGCCGGACGAATGGAGCTCAATGGGTTTTTTTTATTTATTTTTTTACAGTAATCACCTGATTAGAGCCAGAGGCTCTAATAGGCTTCAGAAAAGGGTGGACCCGGGGCGCCGAGCAGTGCGCCCCGAGCCCACCCATTGAAGACAATAGAGAATGAAAATTCGCTATTGTCACACGGATCCTCCGCCTGGCCAATCAGGAAGCGAGTTTCGGATCCGCTTCCTTATTGGGCGAAAGGCAAAAACCATGCCATTGGCCGAGAGGAGGCGGTGGGAGGATTCGAGGAGATGCGGGGGACTGAGGAGAAGCCGCCGCTGCAGGTAAGTGCACTGATCTGTCTGCATTGAAGGGGGCACGACACGCTGGTCTGTCTGCATTGAAGGGGGCACGGCACGCTGGTCTGTCTGCTTTGAAAGGGGACACGCTGGTCTCTCTGCATTGAAAGGGGGCATGGCACGCTGGTCACTCTGCATTGAAAGGGGGCACGGCACGCTGGTCACTCTGCATTGAAAGGGGGCACGATAGTCACTCTGCATTGAAAGAGGGCACGATGGTTACTCTGCATTGAAGGGAGCACACTATACCTTAATTACTGAAGGCCCCTTTCACACTTTTGTGACCTCAAAGTCATGCAATTTTTTACAGCGTTTTTTGCCGCAAAGCAATGCCTGTTACATTTTTCTGTTTGCCCCCCCCCCCCCAAAAAAAAAAAAAATTTGAGCACCAGCTGCCACTGCACCATACTCTATAGCCAGCCGCAAGCCCAGATCAAGTTGGGTGGGAAGGTATCCTCTGCCTTCTGCATTGAGCGTGGTACTTAACAGGGGTGCCCGCTATCACCTGCGCTGTTCTCCCTGGCGGTGGAGGCCCTGGCTGCGGCCATCCTTGGCTCCGGGGGGATTCGGGGGATTCGGGTCGGGTCTCTAGAGGAAAAGCTGGCGCTATACGCAGACGACATTGTCCTCTACCTCCGGGACCCCGGCCCCTCCCTTCGGTCTGCCCTTGACCTACTATCGACTTTTACTAAGTTGTCCGGCCTGAAGGTCAACTGGGACAAGTCGCTTATACTCCCCATGGATAGGGAAGCCAAGCTACAGGCAGATCCATCCTTGCCCCTTTGCTGGATGGATACAATTAAGTATCTGGGTATGTCTATCTCTCCCAGGGTACAGGATTTTTGTGAATTGAACCTTCTTCCCCACATGCAAACATTCAAGGTTAGGTTGAAGGCATGGGCGAACCTCCCACTGACCCTGATTGGTAAGATCAATCTCAATTATTGCCCCCTCTGCTTTGTTTTACGTCACTCCCCAGTTTGGATTCCAAGGAAGGTGTTCAAACAGTTTAATTCTCATGTCATCGCTTTCCTGTGGGGATTCCGCCCTCCTCGTTTAGGGCTCTCCTTGCTGCAGAGGCCTTGGACCCGAGGGGGCTTGGCTTGCCCTGATTTTTTCTTATACTACGTTGCGGGTCTCCTGACTCATGCCCACAACTGGCTGATCTCTGACACCTCCAATCCAGCGGTTGCCCTTGAAGCAGCTCTGGTCGGGGCATGTGAGTAATGAGTTTTAGGCTCTGTTTCCACTAGTGCGACTTGTCCTGCGATTTTGGACAGATAAAGTCGCATGACAAGTCACAGCCCATTGATTTTAATGGCATCCGTTCCCATCTATGCCACTTTGAAAATCAGCGACTTTGAAAATGCACCTGCACTACTTTGATGCGACTTTGATCCAGAGAGTGTAAAGTTGGATCAAAGCTGCACTCAAAGTCGCACTCTAAAACGCACAACTTAGGAGTCACGCTAGTGGAAAGGTAGCCCCTAGGCTAGAGTGTGACTTTGAATGCAGCTTTGATTCAACTTTACACTCTCTGGATCAAAGTCTCATCAAAAGCTGCATCAAAGTAGTGCAGGTATTTTTTCAAGGTCGCTGATTTCCAAAGTTGCATAGATGAAAACGAGTGCCATTGAAATTAACAGACTGTGACTTGTCATGAGACTTTGTGTGTCCAAAGTCGCATGACAAGTCACAATAGTGCAAACGGATCTTTAGTCTACGTTTCCACGATTGCAATTTAGAGTGCAACTTTCATGCAACTTTGATCCAACTTGACAGCTATACTGTATATGTGCCCCCCCCCCCCCCCGTGTCCTTTGTGAATTATTTCTTCATTTTCGTTTAGCACCCTACAGGTAGGTGCTAGGTAAATGTATAGTGGGTCTTGTCTGCTTAACAGCAGGGCTGTGATTTATTTAGTTAGGGTGTCAGGGCTTCCAGATGTGCCTGCTGAGGGGAGAAGTATCCCCACTGGCTCCTGTGAGAGGTTTCTCATAGGGCAGTGTGGGAAGCCCAATTAGGGGACACATCCCAGCTTGTAACTACCCTAGAAGGCAGATTATGCTGCAAAGGATTCTGGGAGTGGGTATAAGTTTGGGGGGTGGCACATGACACAATGTCTTTGGCGGGAGCAGAGCCCCAGGAAGGAGAGTGCGGGAAGGAAGGAGAGTGCGGCTGTCTCCTCCTGTCTGAGGAAGGTGGATGTCTTGGGGTGTCGCCTAAGAATCCAGAGAGTGCTGAGTTGAGCTGAGGAGATACGGTGTGCCGAGAGCCTGCGGAGAGAGAGAGGGGTCCAGTCCCAGGAAAGCCTACACAGGTCATGCGTACTGCGGATTGCCCCTGGGGGTCTGCCTAGAGTCAGGGGGGACCACTCCAGAAGAGGTTCAGAGATTCAAGGTCAGCTAGCTGTAAAAGGGGTACCTAGGTTGAGGACCCTGAAGTGTAAAGTGGGTACATAGTCAGTGGACCCTGAAGTGTACAGGGGGTACATAGTCAGTGGACCCTGAAGAGTTCAAGGAGCAAAGGGGGCGCCGGCAGTCTGGGCACTGAATTGTATTGTGTGTGCCAGTTACAGTGTTAGCTATTTGGAGTTCTACAAAATACTACCTCAAGCTGTGCCAGGCAGGGGATTCAAAGACTTACAAAGACTTACACAGTGAAGCATTGTCAGGAGTTCTACAGTTCTCAGTCTTGGATCTACTGGACTATAGGTCGGGGATTCAACACTTCCTCTGTTATACAGAGTGTTCTCAGAGTCAGTGAGCTTTGGCTGGCGCTGTCTAGTGTCAAGGAAGCGCCAACGGGCATTTTTCCAGGATCAAAGTCCCAATTGTAATTAGTTCAAGCCGAGAGGAGTATCCCACTCATTCCCTTCTCCCATCCCCTTCATTTATAATAAAAACCACAAACAAAGATGCCGGAGTTGTCACTGTTTCAATTGTCACACCTGGGGACTCAGCTCACATGGGCTGGAGAGGATTCTGGTACTAATGGCTGGCCCACATCAGGCCACAGGCATGGAAACCTTGCTACATTCTCATGAATTAGGATGTACAATGCATTCTTACTGATGAGATAACACTGGGCGGGAACCTATGATCAGCTCCTCCCATTCTGTATACGCCCGCTGGCTACACAGGAACAGTGCCCCTCCCTGGAAGTGATGCCATTAGCGTTCAGTAACCACACCCACTTGCTGCTCTTGGACTCAGAAGGAAGAGGGATTGACGTCATGTGACAGCATTGAAAACTACAGAATAAAGGAAGAAAAACTGGGATTTTCTTGATACATAAGGCTAAGCTCCACTCACATTAATGGTTGCAGGGGAGAATTTTAGGTACTTCCGCTTTAAACCTAGTACACACCATTCATTTTTTTTTTTTTTTCTTCAACCCAGCAGGCTGAATAAAAAAAAAAAAAAATGGAAGAGCTCAGGAAGAGCCGCTGTACTAACTAACCAGTGTTAGTACAGCGATCTTCCCTGCTGAGCTATTGTGTTCTGACAGGGGAACAGCCCCCCCCCCCCCCCGCGCAGACCACCCCGGTAAGCCAATGGCTGAGAGCGCTTATCAGATGTCGATTAGCAGACCTTTTTTGGTCATGCTCCTTCCACATAAGCCAGCCGAATGGCGGCCTTCTTTTGGACTGGCTGCTGTACACACGTGCCGAATGCCGACCGGTTTCTATTGCACTCACCATGCCATCTGATAATCTGCCCATGTGCACTAGGCTTAAGTATAATGAGACGCAAAAAGGTCTATATAAATCATCGCTTCTCTTAATACCACCTTGGTTAGTTTTTACCTATCACCTATTTGGATGGTTTGATGGGTACCAGAATGAGAAAAAGCCAGCCTATAATATGCTGTGTGCACATACATGCTCTACAAGTTTGCAGTGTGTTCCAAGGTCTATTGAAGGTTTCTTAACCACTTGCCGCCCGCCCTATAGCAGATTGATGGCGGCAAAGTGGTTGTACTATCCTGACTGGCCGTCACTCTGACACACCGCATCTCCGATCTCAGTAAAGAGCCTCTTCCTCTTCCCTCCCGCTCCCCCAACACCTAATCCCCCACCCAGGAGCGCACACCCCTCCATGTCCCTTAATCCACTTTACTTTTTTTTACAATTTATTCCACCTCAATCAACTCTCTCATCTCCAAGGGTGCGCAGAAAGATATCCACCAGGACCACACTGCAAAATAATTCTTATATTTATCGCTTATCATTACAGTCAATTCCTCCATTCTCCGCAGGTATTGCATTTCCTCCACCCATTCTACTATTTTAGGGGAGTCAGAAGATTTCCAATATTTTGGTATGACAGCATTTGCAGCCATTAAGAAAAAACGTAAGAGACCCTCCTTGATCTCCCTAACAGAGCCTGAAATAATGGACATCAAGGCCATCTGTGGAGTTCGAGCAATTTCTGTATTAGTTATAGCTTTGTATGCATCAAGTACAGCTGACCAAAAGGGTGCAATCCTGGTACATGACCACCAAAGGTGGAGTTGTGTGCCCAGGTGTGTTTTACATCTCCAACATTTATTTGACTTTTGTGAGAATATTCAGTGCAGCCTTATTGGTACCATCTTGCTTATAATTTAAAATTATTTTCTTGTATTCTGCTGACCATAGATATTTTATGAGACATTTATATCAGTATTTTGACTTGATTTGTGATTTAACCAAAATAAATGACTTGACTTGACTTGCTTGACTTCTAGCCGGGACTCGACTTGACTTGCTTGCTTTTCGCCACAGTAACTTGGGACTTACTTGAGACTTAAAGATTAAGACTTGAGACTTGCTTGTGACTTGCACATGTGTGACCTACTCCCATGTCTGCAGATAGCATCCCCAGGAGACTGACAACCCCATTCTATGCTATATGGCCAAAATCATGTAGACACCTCTCTATATTATAAAGTTCATGTCTTTCCAGTAAAGGGTATGGAGAATGCTACAGCATACCAAGGGATTGTTCCAACCATTCGGGAACAGTTTTTGGAAAACCTTTTTCTTTTCCTGCATGATTGTGTCCCTGTGTACGAAACCAACACCATGAAGACATGGTTTGATGATTTTGGTGGGAAGGAACTTGAGTGGCCTACACAGAGTCCAACCCCTTTGAACACCTTTGGGAGGAACTGTACCACCAGTTATGATCCAGGTCTTCTCATATATCATCATTGGAGTCTGTTACAGCCTCAAGGGGAATCAACTCTGTATTAAAGAGGTTGTAAACCCTCTTGTATAACATTTACCTATAGGTAAGCCTATATTAAGGCTTACCTATAGGTGCTATAAATATCTCCCAAACTTGCACCGTTTAGGAGATATTTACAGCGCAAACTGCCGATGACGTCATCGGCGCAGGCGCTCTGAGGGAACGGCCACCCGTGCCGTTCCTTCAGAGCTCAGTGCCGTGAACGGAGGACGCGTCATGGCCGGAGGACGCGAACCCGGAAGCGGGACGGCAGGACATGTCGCCGTCCTGTCGCTGAGGTGGCGGAACGGCGGGGGCTTCGTTTTAAGGTAAGTACTACATAATGAGCAAGTATGCGATGCATACTAGCTCATTATGCCTTTCTCTTTACAGGGCTTTTTTTTTCTCTGATTTTTTTTTGGACTTTACTTCCTCTTTAATGACTATGGTTTTGAAATGAGATGTCCAGCATGCTATTAGAGGTGTGATAGTCAGGTGTTCACAAATAAATACTATATAAAAGGTTCTCAATTATCCGGGTCATGGTAAAGCTAGTAGTAGTTGCTTACATTCAGCCGGACTTGTTCTGTAATATTGATGACTTTCATAGCTCATCAAAGCCGCCTATTTTGTTCAAAGTAGTGTATATTCCTTTTAGATTCCTAAAATACATTAAGAGCAAGTAGACACAATAGGTTTTTGATGGGAAATTAAGTGATATAACAGAAACACTGAAAGAGTCACACATGATTTGTGCAGAAATCGTAACAATCCTCCATGCCTTGTGAATGAACATAACAGTGACTAATTTATGTTTTTACTAAATTGAATGGCCTTAGGGTGATGTATGCGTAATGGTCTCTATTTTTTCTTTTTCTAATGTATCATGAGCTGTCGATATAGTCATTTTTAGCAGGTGTTCCCTGAGGCTATAAAGTTATTTCAAGGGTTCCTCCATGTTGAAAAGAGAACCAGAAAGGCTGGTCTAATGAGAGATTTCTTAACCAGGGCTCTATGTAACCCTAGGGTTGCTCCAGAGGTTGCTAGGGGGTCCTTGAGCAATGAGCATTTTTTTTTCGCCTTAGATAAGTTCCCACTGACACCATTGATCTTTGTAGTTATCTGTAAGGGGGTAATTATTCCCAATGACCACTAATATAAGGAGCATTCTTCCCACTGATCATCACCTTAATGTATCATGAGCTGTAGATGTTGTAATTTTTAGCAGGTGTTCCATGAGACTATAAAGTTTTTTCAAGGGTTGCTCCGTGTTGAAAAGATTGAGAAAGGCTGGTCTAATGAGAGATTTATTCATGCATATATGTTCTGGGTCTGCTGAGTCGGTCTACAAGGCAAAGACTGTCTTAGCTGCCAAATGATTTGCAGTTATGTCCTGCTGATTTATGAATCATACACCTTTGTCAGATAGCATCCCCAGAAGACTGACATCCCATTCTACGCTATATGGCCAAAATCATGTAGACAGACACCTCTCCATATTACAGAGTTCAGGTCTTTCCAGTAAAGGGTACTGAGAATGCTACAGCATACGAAGAAATTGTTCCAACCATTCGGGAACAGTTTTTGGAAAACCCTTTTCTTTTCTGCATGATTGTGTCCCTGTGTACGAAACCAACACCATGAAGACATTGTTTGATGATTTTGGTGGGAAGGAACTTGAGTGGCCTACACAGAGTCCAACCCCTTTGAACACCTTTGGGAGGAACTGTACCACCAGTTATGATCCAGGTCTTCTCATACATCATCATTGGAGTCTGTTACAGCCTCAAAGGGAATCAACTCTGTATTAATGCCTATGATTTTGAAATGAGACGTCAAGCAAGCTAATAGAGGTGTGATAGTCAGGGGTTCACAAATAAATACTATATAAAAGGTTCTCAATTATCCGGGCCATGGTAAAGCTAATAGTAGTTGCTTACATTCATCCGGACTTGTTCTGTAATATTGATTACTTTCATAGCCCATCAAAGCCGCCTATTTTGTTCAAAGTAGTGTATATTCCTTTTAGATTCCTAAAATACATTAAGAGCAAGTAGACACAATGGGTTTTTTATGGGAAATGAACTTGGTGACCAACCAGTGACATAACAGAAACACTGAAACAGTCACACATGATTTGTGCAGAAATCTTAACAATCCTCCATGACTTGTGAATGAACATAACAGTGACTATTTCATGTTTTTACTAAATTGAATGGCCTAAGGGTGATGTATGCGTAATGTTCTCTATTTTTTCTTAAAGTCATCTAATCACAAACCTGAGAAAAGCACCCTGGACATATGATAGAAGATTCATAATTATAGGTTACTTTCTGTGCAAGTCACAAGTCCAATTTAAATCTGGAGATACAGGCAAGCAAAAAGGAAACATTGAGGCTGCCATTGCTGATTTTTCATTATTTTTATATAAATTAATATTAATTATTATAAAAATTATAATTTTTATAAATTTTTACATGGGAATTAACACATCGTTCACTTAATCTTTTAAGAGCAAGTCCCTCAATTTTCATTTTACAGGATATAGTTCAACCAGACTTAAAGCAGAAGTGAACCCATAGGTTTAACAGTTAAAAAAAAGTTACATTTCCAGCACATGCCAACTGCTCCCAACCAAACTGTAAAACCATCCAATGTCTGGTATCCTAACTTGATCACATGTGCAGCATCATGACAGTTGAAAAAAAAAACAGAGGCCAAGATGGCAGCTTCCTTCGCTCAAAACGATAGGAAGGTTTACTTCCAAATAAACAAGCAAAAAGCTGGGGGAGCAAACCCTGAACACGTATTTCTAAAGCTGGTGCAGCTATGAACCAAGCGACATGCATATTAAAAAAGAATAGCGCACACATGCAAAAGAAATGACTATCAAATATAAAGACAAACCATAAATAAAAATGGGGATTTGGTCCCACCATATGGCCATATCGTGCTCAAGCCCACCACTACGTCAAAGTACCCCATTATCAGTGGGTCCTACACTATCCATAAAAAGAAGGATGAATCCAGCCTCTCTAACCCTTGGAGATAATACTCCTTGCTGGGAGAGATGTGCAACTGCACTACAAGGGACTCCTCCTATATCTACTTGATAGTGGACACTGATAGAGTACAGGTGTGTGTTGGGGGGGGGGGGGTTGCAGGGGAGGGGTGCTCAACCACAGAAGTCTGGTCAGACCGAATACATAATAAACAAGCAAAAAGCTGGGGGAGCACACCCTGAACATGTATTTCTAAAGCTGGTGCAGCTATGAACCAAGCGACATGCATATTAAAAAAGAATAGCGCACACATGCAAAAGAAATGACTATCAAATATAAAGACAATCCATGAATAAAAATGGGGATTTGGTCCCACCATATGGCCATATCATGCTCAAGCCCACCACTACGTCAAAGTACCCCATTGTCAGTGGGTCCTACACTATCCATAAAAAGAAGGATGAATCCAACCTCTCTAACCCTTGGAGATAATACTCCTTGCTGGGAGAGATGTGCAACTGCACTACAAGGGACTTTAATATCATGCAAGGGCACTTTAATACTTATAATCCTTATATATTGAAGAGCCTTAAAACATTCAACCCAACAAGAAAGAAAAAAGAGAGAAAAAAAATAAGATATAATTCTCTCCTCTTCCCCCAGCTTCCCCAACCCCTAATCCCCCACCCAGGGTAGCATACCCCTCCATGTCCCCTAATCCACTTTAATTTTTTTTACAATATATCCCACCTCAATCAACTCTCTCATCACCAAGGGTGCGCAAAAAGATATCCACCAGGACCACACTGCAAAATAATTCTTATATTTATCGCTTATCATTACAGTCAATTCCTCCATTCTCCGCAGGTATTGCATTTCCTCCACCCATTCTACTATTTTAGGGGAGTTAGAAGATTTCCAATATTTGGGTATGACAGCCTTTGCAGTTACAAAAACGTAAGAGACCCTCCTTTATCTCCCTAACAGAGCCTGAAATAATGGACAGCAATGCCATCTGTGGAGCTCGAGCAATTTCTGTATTAGTTATAGCTTTGTATGCATCAAGTACAGCTGACCAAAAGGGTGCAATCCTGGTACACGACCACCAAAGGTGGAGTTGTGTGTCCAGGTGTGTTTTACATCTCCAACATTTATTTGACTTTTGGGAGAATATTCTGTGCAGCCTTATTGGTATCATCTTGCTAATAATTTTAAATTATTTTCTTGTATTCTGCGGACCATAGACATTTTATGAGTCCACATCAGCGCTTTTTGTAACGTCTTCTTCTCATATCATACTCTCCAATTCCTTTCCCCACTCAGCTATATAATATGCACTCATTCTTGTTCCAGGTCAGTGTCTCAAAAATGATTGAAGTCAGAGGGTCAACATAAAAGCCAAGCAACTTGCATTTCCTGAGGAAGTTCAGTGTTGGCAGCTCCGAAGGTTTCCTGAAAGTTGTTGTTGCAAAATAACTTTCTTCAGTCATGGGAGACATACTGGGCGATCATACATAACCATGCTGAGCAAGCAGGGAAGGGAAAAAAAACAGTGCTGAGCCCAGGTTCACATGTGTCCTCTGTGTTTGGTCATGTTGCATCATAGGTTTTAGATTGACAAAGTGCAAAGGACTCAGTGCATAGTCCATGCATAGTTCTGCTATGAATCCCCATCAGAATAGTCTACTTCCCTATCTTCCACATGTGCATTAACCTGCATTTTGACACATAGAGTAGCCCATTGAAATCCACAGGTTTCCTACGCACCAAAACTTCCCAAAAATCAGACATGTCACAAAAGTTTTGCCACGCTGCTTGCCAATGCACTATAGTGTGTTGCCATTTGTTGCAACGCTTGTGTGTTGCTTTAGGCCTCTTTTGCAACAACAGGATACTGTATGGCAGTGGTCTCCAAACTGCAGTGGGGGGGTCAGATGCCGCCTTTTGCTTCCTTTTATCCAGCCCTTGAGGCACTAATTCATTCACTGATATGAATAATGGGGCATAATTCTCCCCACTGACAACAATAAAGGAACAAAAATCCCCCCACTGACACTAATAAACAGGCACAATTCCTCCCAATGACACCAATGTTGAGACACAATTCCTCCCAATGACACCAACAATGGGGCACAATTTCTCCCAACACCAACAATGGGGCCAAATGACACCAATGATGGGACACAATTCCTTCCAATGACACAAAGGAAAGGGCGCAATTCCTCCCACTAACACCAATGATGGGTCATAATTCTTCCCACTGACCCCAAAAATGGATCATTGGTTTTTTTCATTGATGTTGGGACCTTTTCTACTTCCAATGGCCACATTCTGGCCCCCATAACGTTTGAAGGACAGTAAACTGTCCCTTTGTTTAGAAAGTTTGGAGACCCGTGCTCTATGGAGAAGCACCCCCCGAGGAAGCCATATGACCCTGTGGCGTAGGGGAGGGGTAAGCAGATGTCCACTCGTATCCCGAAGGAGTTATTTCATGTATACATGGCTGGGCTGTTGCGATGTCACGGTTTTAAAAAGTTTTAATAAATGCGGCAAGAGTGTGGTGCGCTCCAAGCACCCTACAAATGTGAGTAATATACAGAGTATGAATAAAGCTATTTGGTTTTATGATATAAGCCCTATTGGCGATCTTTTCCTTTGCCTGACTGTCATCATATGAGGAAATCTAAGCAGCTGGACTATAAATGAGGAAGAACGAGGGTATAAAAATACCTACTGCTGAGTCCTGTAAGGACGAATGGCGCTGTCTGACCTTACTTAAGTGTGGGGGTCACATAATATCAGGTGAGAGCACATCTGATTGGTGATATGGAATAACGGCACAATGAGGGGATATACAATAAATAACACTCACAAAGGGATGAGCACGAAGAAAAGTATTGTGGATGAAGATACGGCACAATACAATAGTCTTTTTTTTATTTGGAATAGAGTGAACACTGGAACAATTCCATTTGGGATTGCACTTCCTAGACTGTATTTTACTTTATATAGTAATTTAATAGTATTCACTTAAAGGAATTATGTCATTTTAGCACTTGATTATGATTTTGCTTTTATCACATATATGAATTCATTTATTAGTTTGAATAGAAAATCGCGGCACTTAACCACTTAAGCCCCGGAAGATTTTACCCCCTTCCTGACCAGGGGGTATTTTGCGATTCGGCACTGCGTGACTTTAAAGGACAATTGCGCGGTCATGCCGCGCTGTACCTAAACAAATTTGACGTCCTTTTTTTCCCACAAACAGAGCTTTCTTTTGGTGGTATTTGATCACCTGTGCGATTTTTTGATCATGCGCTATAAACAAAAAAAGAGCGTCAATTTTGCAAAAATAACAATATTTTTCACATTTTTTTATATGAAATTCCCCCAAAAAAAATGTAAAAATGAAAATTTTTTTAACATTTTCGGCCAATTTGTTTTATGCTACATATGTTTGGTAAAAAAAAAATCGCAAAAAGCGTATTTTGATTGGTTTTTTTGCGCAAAAGTTATCGCGTTGTTTTTTTTTTTTAATGAGTAATGGCGGCGATCTGCGATTTTTTTGCGGGACTGCGACATTGCGGCAGACAGATCGGACCCTTGACTGACATTTTTGACACTTTTGGGGGTACCAGTGACATTACTGCAGTAATCAGTGCTATACATATGCACTGTTACTGTAATAATGACACTGGCAGGGAAGGGGTTAACTGTATTGGAGAAGGAGGGGGTTAGTATGTCCTAGGGGTGTGTTTCTAACTGTGATGGGACATGGCTACTAGTGTAAGAACAGAGATCAGCGGTCCTACATAGTAGAACCGTCTGATCTCCATTTTTACACAGGGGAGAATGACAGGCGGCTTGTTTACATTAGCCGCCTGCCTTTCTCCCTTCCCGACGAACGATCTCGAGTGACCGTCCGACATCGGGTCCGCCGGAAACACGCACTGACTTGTTAGGGAATGAGCCAGGGCGGGTGCGCGCCTCAGCGGGCGCGCGCTCGTCCGCTATTGGTTAACAAGCCAGTGACAGGCTAGTGACGTACCGGTACGTCACTTTGCCTGGCCGGGGCTGACCGCCGCAGTATATGTACTTGCGGCGGTCGGCAAGTGGTTAATATTTATTTTGTTTTTGTCAAAACGCACAGGAATATGGGAATGTGAGAAGGGTCAGAAGCTATCATTAGAGGAATTAAGTGTGATTTAGTTGCTCAAAAGGCTACTTTATAATTAGGGAGAAGCACCCCACAATTCGGATGAGCAGAGGAGCAGTTTGGGTAGGGGGTTGTATACCATATCCTACCATACCTAAATATACTGTAACCTTAAATATGCAGTAGGTAATGTACTGTAACCCGTGGCCCCAAAATGTGAATTAAGCCTTTAAAGTATATTTCCACTTTTGCAGCCAAGTTGAAAGAACACCTCCTTTATGTTTGTTACGGTGCCTTGAATAAATATTCACACCCTTTGACATTTTCCACATTTTGTCATGTTACAACCAAAAATGTAATTGTATTTTATTGGGATTTTATGTGAAAGACCAACACAAAGTGGCACATAATTGTGAAGTGGAAGGAAAATGATAAATGGTTTTCACAATTTTTTACAAATAAATATCTGAAAAGTGTGGAGTGCATTTGTATTCAGCCCCCTGTACTCTGATACCCCTAACTAAAATCTAATGGAACCAATTGCCTTCAGAAGACACCTAATATGTAAATAGAGTACACGTGTGTAATTTAATCTCAGTATAAATACAACTGTTCTGTGAAGCCCTCAGAGGTTTGTTAGAGAACCTTAGTGAACAAACAGCATCATGAAAGCCAAGGAAAACACCAGACAGGTCAGGGATAAAGTTGTGGATAAGTTTAAAGCAGGGTTAGGTTATAAAAAAATATCCCAAGCTTTGAACATCTCACACAGCACTGTTCAATCCATCATCGGAAAATGGAAAGAGTATGGCACAACTGCAAACCTATCAAGACATGGCCGTCCACCTAAACTGACAGGCCGGGCAAGGAGAGCATTAATCAGAGAAGCAGCCAAGAGGCCCATGGTAACTCTGGAGGAGCTGCAGAGATCCACAGCTCAGATGGGAGAATCTGTCCACAGGACAACTATTAGTCGTGCCCCCCACAAATCTGGTCTTTATGAAAGAGTGGCAAGAAGAAAGCCATTGCTGAAAGAAAGTCATAAGAAGTCCCGTTAGCAGTTTGGGAGAAGCCATGTGGAGGACACAGCAAACGTGGAAGAAGATGCTCTGATCAGATGAGACCATAATTGAACTTTTTGGCCTAAAAGCAAAACGCTATGTGTGGCGAAAAACTAACACTACACATCACCCTGAACACACCATCCCTACTGTGAAACATAGTGGTGGCAGCATCATGTTGTGGAGATGCTTTTCTTCAGCAGGGACAGGGAAGATGGTCAGAGTTGATGGGAAGATGGATGGAGCCAAATACAAGGCAATCTTAGAAGAAGAGATTTGAGAGGGGGGGGGGGGGGGGTGGAGGTTCACCTTCCAGCAGGACAACAACCCTAAACATACAGCCAGAGCTACAATGGAATGGTTTAGATTAAAGCATATTCATGTGTTAGCATGGCCCAGTCAAAGTTCAGACTCAGAAGTGCAGGATGATATATATATATATGCACAGTAGCTCACAAAAGTGAGTACACCCCTCACATTTTTGTATATATTTTATTCTATTTTATCATGTGACAACACTGAAGAAATGACACTTGTAAAGTAGTGAGTGTACAGCTTGTATAACAGTGTACAATTTTTTTAGAACTATTTATTACAATGTTTAATTAATATTAATTTTTTACAATTTTTTACAGAACCGGGAAGCCTGCAGCACTCCGGGAGGTGAGGGGGGGAGGGGGTTGAGGTCAGAAGCAGGCAGAACAGGGAGGGGGATCGGTGTCAGAGAAGCAATATTACAGGAATGATGCCCTGTGTCTGTGTCTCTCCCCACAGCAGCTGAAAGCTGGCAAGAGGGGGAGAAACAGTCTTTTAGCTGCTGCAGAGAGGCATACAGGGCTTCCTTCTGTAATTGTCCCCCTGCCCAACCTCACCGATTCCCCATGCTGTTGGGCCCCCCTCTGTGCTCGGGCCCCCCTACAGGAGGACTGGTGGTCCCCCCCTATCAGCGGTACAAACAAACAAGGGAAGTTTACTTCCTCTTTAAAGCCTGGCATGTTAGATATCTATTTACTTGGCATAACAACATTATTCACATTATACAAAAAAATTTGGGGTAAATATTGTGGTTTTTTTTTTTTAATTCATTAACCACTTTACCACCGGAGGATTTTGCTGTCTTCCGTCCAGGCCACTTTTTGCAATTCAGCACTGTGCGACTTTAACTGACAATTGCGCGGTAGTGCGACGCCGTACCCAAACGAAATTTACGTCCTTTCTTTCCCACAAACAAAGCTTTCTTTTGGTGGTATTTGATCACCTGTGCGATTTTTACTTTTTGCGCTATAAACAAAAAAAGAGGGTTTATTTTGAAAAAATAACAATATTTTTCACATTTTTTTATATAAAATTCCCCCCAAAAAAAATGTAAAAATCAAATTTTTTTTTAATTTTTGGCCAATTTGTTTTCTGCTACCTATGTTTAGTAAAAAAAAAATCGCAATAAGCGTATTTTGATTGGTTTGCGCAAAAGTTATTGCGTTTACTAACTAAGGGAAAGATTTCTGTCATTTTTGGTGTTTTTTTTTTAACGCGTAATGGCGGTGATCTGCGATTTTTTTTGCGGGACTGCGACATTGCGGCGGACAGATCGGACCCTTGACTGACATTTTTGACACTTTTGGGGGGACCAGTGACATTTCTACAGTAATCAGTGCTATATATATGCACTGTTACTGTAAAAATGACACTGGCAGGGAAGGGGTTAATTTTATTGGAGAGGGAGGGGTTAATGTATGCCTCGTGCTTACTGACGTGTGGGGGGGGAGGTGAATGTGTGACAGAAGGACAGATCAGATGTCCAGCTATGCTGAACACTCCGATCTGTCAGTCCCTGTCACTGTGGAGATCCGCCCGCTGTGTTTACACACAGCGGGCGGATCTCCAGACTCGATCCCCGACGATCGGGGCAGAGCAGCGGCAATCGCCGCTGCTCCTCCGCTGGCCTGACTCCCGCTGTGAATGAACACAGTGGGAGCGAGCCTCCGGCGGCGCGCGAGCGCCGCCCACAAGGGGCGGAGTCCAGCGACGTAGGTCTACGTCGCTGGACGGGATCGCGGCACTTTGCCGCAGTAGCCTCCATGTGAGCGGAGGTAAAGTGGTTAAAGTGTTTTTTTTTTTCCTCAAAAAATTACGTTTGCAAAACCGCTGCACAAATACCATGTGACATAAAAAAAATTGCAACGATCGCCATTTTATTCCCTAGGGTCTCTGCTTAAAAAATGTATAATGTTTGGGGGTTATAGGTAATTTTATAGAAAAAAAATGCTGAAAAAATTGTAAACTAAAAGTGCCAGAAAATGCCTGGTCAGAAAGTGGTTAACCTACATAAAAATGGGGAAAGCTTGCCCTGCCGAGTTTTCTCAAATTGTTCAGTATAGTATAGAGAAATGACAGTGATATTCTGCACGTGTCTCTGGATCCTGTTCAACATCTAATAGACGTAAATGCTCTCTTATTAGTTGGGAGTCTTACAGCCTCCGTAACTATTAGCGGTACAGGACTGCAAAATTTTACAAAGCTGGTAAACTCAGGCGGGTGAACTGCCAACAAAGCTCTAACCTCCTTAACAGCCTTCCCGCAGGAGACCTGAATACAACCAGACTGGAAGCTTTCCAGACCCTCCGAGTGGAGCTTTCCAGAGGGTCTGCAATCAATTAGACCCGAGGCCCGGCTTTCAATAACCCCATTGTAGGGGGAATATAGTCTGAGCTTAGTCACATAACTCAGCTGACAAACACAACCCAAACTACCTTCAAGGCTTGTTATGTGAAAACCATTAATGTCTCCGGTAATGAAGAAACACTCTGTTTCAACCACATTTTGAAAAGCAGCGATATTTCCAAGATTCAAAACATCGCCAATCGCCTCCAATAAAGAACTTTCGTACAACTCTGTCCGCAGAAGGCCAGGCGTTAGACCGCCAATAAAAACACATTCTGTTTTCTCAGAGCTGAGCTCAACGTCGTCGGCCCCAAAAGTACAAATGATAGATTTTCAGTAAAGTCCTACCGGCCTTTCTCTTGTAATACCTCTCCGGACCTACAGAAATGCTTGTAATACTTCACTTTTGTGGGAAAAGAATAGCAAATAAAAAAATATATAGTGACCAGGGGTGGCCCAAGACATTGTGCTGCCTGGGTTCAAGAATGAAATGCTGCCCCCCCCCCTCCAATAATAATATATACATTGCGCCCACCAAAAAGGCCCCCCACATCCATTATTTTATATCATGATAATTAAAACTAATATTACATTTATCAGGAAGTCAGATTTTCATGCAACAGTTCCTTGTCTATATGCAAAATCATATGACATACCATTATGTTCAATTCCAAACCACAAACTCCAGTTTTATTTTGTTTGTCTGACGTCGACGAATGTCTGACGGCTCATACTCGCGTCAAAAAAAAAAGGTCCGCGGCCGGCCCGACATGCACACTGCGCATGCGCCGCCGCCGCTCGGGAAAGCCTGTACACGTTCGGCTATTCCCGGGAATAGCCGAACATGTACGGGCTTTCCCGAGCGGCGGCGCATGCACGGTGATGACGCGTTGGAGCCGGACGGCGCCATTTTTAAATCTAAGGCACCTCAAGAACAGGTAAGTGAGACTCCTCCACAGCCACACTACATGCCATTATGCGGGGCTGCCCGTAGCACTGCATCTCCTGTAGTATGCCCGCAGCCCCGCATTCTCTTGTACCATGCCCCCAGCCCTGCATTCTCTTGTACCATGCCCACAGCCCCACATTCTCCTGTACCATGCCCGCAGCCCCGCATTCTCCGGTACCATGCCCGCAGCCCCGCATTCTCCTGTACCATGCCCGCAGCCCTGCACTCTCCTGCACCATGCCCGCAGCCCCACATTATCCTGTACCATGCCCGCAGCCCCGCATTCTCCTGTACCATGCCTGCAGCCCTGCACTCTCCTGTACCATGCCCGCAGCCCTGCATTCTCCTGTACCATGTCCGCAGCCCTGCATTCTCCTGTACCATGCCCGCGGCCCTGCATTCTCCTGTACCATGCCCGCAGCCCTGCATTCTCCTGTACCATGCCCTCAGCACTGCAGGGCACTGTGGCACTATAGACAGTAGAAAGCCTGGTGAGCTCATCTGCCCAGTGTCTACTGCTCTGTCCTGCTCCTGCTGTCACTCCGTACACACTCACACCCCTCTGACTGCTTTCATAGTCCTGAATGTGGGGGCCTTTTGAAAGGCGTGATTTTTTTTTTTTTTTTTTAGGGGGGAGGGGGGTAGCATTTTATTCTTGGACCCAGGCAGCACAATGTCTTGGGCTAGCCCTGATAATAGCCCAATTTCAAAATAAATAACAAAAAAAGTAGCTTTTACTCACCTTTAGTCCAAAACTGTCCCCTACAGTATTTGCTTTCTGCCCCTAGACATGTGTCTGTGTCTTCTGGGTTGAATGATGTTCAGTGTCTATTAACCACTTCAGCCCCGGAAGGTTTTACCCCCTTAATGACCAGGCCATTACTGCGTTACTTTAACTGACAATTGTGCGGTCGTGCGACACTGTACCCAAAGAAAATTGATGGGTTTTTTTCCCCCACAAATATAGCTTTCTTTTGGTGGTATTTGATCACCTCTGCGGTTTTTATTTTTTGCGCTATAAACAAAAAAAGAGTGACAATTTTGAAAGAAAAACTATATTTTTTACTTTTTGCTATAAAACCTATCCAATAAAAAAATCAAATTTCTTGATCAATTTAGGCCAATATGTATTCTGCTACAAAAAAAAAATTGAAATAAGTATATATTAATCGGTTTAGGCAAAGTTATAGAGTCTACAAACAATGGGATATTTTTATGGAATTTTTATTATTTATTTATTTTTTACTAGTAATGGCGAGATCAGCAATTTTTAGCAGGACTGCGACATTGCGGCGGACAGATAGGACATCTAACTGAACTGACACTTTTGACACTTTTTTGGAACCAGTGACACAATACAGTGAGCAGTGCTAAAAAATATGCATTGTCACTGTAGTAATGACACTGGCAGGAAAGGGGTTAACATCAAGGGTAATCAAAGGGTTAAATGTGTTCCTAGAGGGTGCTTACTAACTGTGTGTGTGGAGGGGGGGGGGGTTGCTCTGTCTATGGGAAGACAGAGATTCATGTTTCTGTTTAGCAGGAACACAACATCTCCATCTTCCCCTCTGACAGAACAGAGATCTGCCTTTTTTACATAGGCAGACCGCCGTTCTACCTCTCTAGGGAATGATCGTGGGTGGCTGACGGATGTCGAGTCTGCCGGACCCTCTAATTGGCTCTCCCTCTCTCGAATCAGTGCGCCATCGCGGGTCTCCGGCGGTGCACGCCACCTAGAGGTTACTGCATGAAATGACGTACAGGTACATGATTTCGCGCAATAGAGCCGGCGTGCCGCAGTAAATGTATGTTACGCGGTTAGCAAGTGGTTAAAGTAGAACGATAGGCAATTTTTTTTTTTTTTCATTTTGGATAGAGCAAGGGAGGATTATAACCCCTGTCAGATTTTTTTTGCCTTTTGTGTCCCATTGGGGAGATTCCTGTTCACTTCCCATAGCCACAGAAAGTGAGAGGTAATTCCTGCAAATAAAGGGAATTTGTTGAGGATCCCCAGGTCACCAGAACTAGTGTCCCCATTGGAAGATTTCCCCTCTATTACTTTTCTGGGGACAACCCAAAATTTGTGATTTTTGGTTACTTACACTTTCAATGATAATGGTAAACAGGACAACTAGAGGGGGCGACTCTCTCTAACGGGGGCACAGACAGCAATAAAAACTGACAGGGGATATAATCCTTCCCCACTCTATCCAAAACAAAAAAAAAGTTTTGCCTTTAGTTATACTTTAAGTCACTTCCCACAGTTGCACCTAGAAGCACTGTAAAAGCCTGCTGAAATGATATGCTGTAATAGATTATATAACCAGGGCCATCTTACTGAATGGGCACACTGGGCAGTTGCCCAGGGGCCCCACTTGCCCAGCGACCCAGCCAAGCATTAGTCCCGATTCCCATGTGCATCCCGCCACCAAACTTAGCAGGTGGCAAGCGCCTGTCGGCCCTGCGCTGCTGTCAGGCCACTTGGGCCATGGAGGGGGAGCCCACAACTGCAGGAATGTCTGTCTGCCTGCATGGGAACAGGCACACACAGGACAGTTGAGTCTGACCCCCTGTCCGTGTGATCACCAGACCCAGCTGCCAAACTTGGAAGCTGTCATTAGCCTGGCACTGCTGTACCAATAAATATCGCCTTATCAATAATTTGCATTTTTATTCTCATCTGTGATTGTGTAGGCGGGCCCCAGTGCACTGCATTGCCCGGGGCCCTTTAATGCTCTTAAGATGGCAAAAGGTTTAAGTGTTTTTAGTACTGTGTGTCCTGCACAGAATGATCAGTTTGCTGGATGATTCTGCCCATGCTTGCCATGGAACAGTTTCTGTGGATTTGGTGCACTATCATGAATGAATCTCTAGAGAGGAGAACGGATCTCTGGATCGCAATGACCCGACATGGCAGTCCAGCTGTGAAGGTGGTACGAGGCCTCTGCATACAGGCCTGATTAAGTGGCGGTTCACAAATCTGCAATGCGGGAACCCAGCGAATCCACTGATTCAAATCGCAGGCAGTTCACACTGCCATATGCGAATCGCTGGGGGTGTCAATACAAGGTTAACAACACCCCCAGATCAGTTTGCATATTGCAGTGCAAACTGTCAGTTCGGTCAAGAATCGGATCAGATAGGTGTGAACCACCATGCGATCCGATTCTGCTGTGGACCCAAAAAAGGGCCCTCTGCGTGTTGTGTCCGAATGCGATGCAAATTCATCCATACAATCTGTATGGCTGAATTTGCATCGCACAGATATCGCATGTGATTTTCAGAGCAGTGCACTCCGAATCACATGCGATGTCTGACATCGCTATAGTGTGATCCGGGGCTAATATAAATGCAGAGTTGCTGGACACAAGCCTGACAGTAATAAGCCGATTGTTTCTTAGTAGAGTCTTCTCAAATACTTTGCCTATTAATGTCTCTCTGGAGAGAGATTTATGAGATATTTCATCATAAAAGCCGGCCTCACCCAGAATTAAATAGGCAGTTACGGTGTGCAATAAAAATAATATTTCAAAATGTTATTTAGGTGCAACTCCAGACAAGCAGATAAAACAGAAAATAAAATATACCGTATATACTCGAGTATAAGCTTACCCGAATATAAGCCAAGGCACCTAATTTTACCACAAATAACTGGGAAAACGTATTGACTCGAGTTTGGATGGGAAATGCAGCAGCTACTGGACCCAACTGGACCACCACGAGACCCAAAACAGGGGCTGCGGGCATGGTGCAGGGGCTGCGAACATGGTACAGGAGATGGTACAGGCATGGTACAGGAGATGGTACAGGCATGGTACAGGAGATAGTACAGGCATGGTACAGGAGATAGTACAGGCATGGCACAGGAGATGGTACAGGCAGGGCACAGATATGGCACAGATATGGTACAGGCATGGCACAGATGGTACAGGCATGGTACAGGCATGGAACAGATATGGCACTGATGATACAGGAGATGCAGTGCTGCGGGCATGGTACAGGAGATGGTACAGGCATGGTACAGGAGATAGTACAGGCTTGGCACAGGAGATGGTACAGGCATGACACAGGAGATGGTACAGGCATGGTACAGGAGATGCAGGGCTGTGGGCATGGTACAGGAGATGCAGGGCGGTGGGCGTGGTACAGGAGATGGTACAGGCATGGCACAGGAGATGGTACAGGCAGGGCAAAGATATGGCACAGATATGGTACAGGCATGGCACAGATGGTACAGGCATGGAACAGATATGGCACTGATGATACAGGAGATGCAGTGCTGCGGGCATGGTACAGGAGATGGTACAGGCATGGTACAGGAGATGGTACAGGCATGGCACAGGAGATGGTACAGGCATGACACAGGAGATGGTACAGGCATGGTACAGGAGATGCAGGGCTGTGGGCATGGTACAGGAGATGCAGGGCGGTGGGCGTGGTACAGGAGATGGTACAGGCATGGCACAGGAGATGGTACAGGCAGGGCAAAGATATGGCACAGATATGGTACAGGCATGGCACAGATGGTACAGGCATGGAACAGATATGGCACTGATGATACAGGAGATGCAGTGCTGTGGGCATGGTACAGGAGATGGTACAGGCATGGTACAGGAGATGGTACAGGCATGGCACAGGAGATGGTACAGGCATGGCACAGGAGATGGTACAGGCATGGTACAGGATATGCAGGGCTTTGGGCATGGTACAGGAGATGCAGGGCTGTGGGCATGGTACAGGAGATGGTACAGGCATGGCACAGGAGATGGTACAGGCATGGCACAGGAGATGGTACAGGCATGGTACAGGATATGCAGGGCTTTGGGCATGGTACAGGAGATGTAGGGCTGTGGGCATGGTACAGGAGATGGTACAGGCATGGCACAGGAGATGGTACAGGCATGGAACAGGAGATGGTACAGGCAGGGCACAGATATGGCACAGATGGTACAGGCATGGCACAGATGGTACAGGCATGGCACTGATGATACAGGAGATGCAGTGCTGCGGGCATGGTACGGGAGTCTCACTTACCTTTACCTGCAGTGCTGCGGAGGAGTCTCACTTACCTTTCCTCCTTACATTTAAAAATGGCGCCGCCTGGCGCCAACACGTCACTGCTCATGCGCCGTCTGCCCGGGAATAGCCGAACGTGTACGGGCTTTCCCGAGCGGCGGCGGCACATGCGCACTGACCGGGGAAAAGGTAAGTGAGACCGTAACTCGAGTCTAAGCCGAGGGGGGCTTTTTCTGCATGAAAAAACGGCTTATACTCGAGTATATATGGTATTCATGAATTGTTACCTTCCAAAATTTTAGTAATTCCATTCAGTCAGTCCTGAGGGTGTATTGCAATAAATGAGAAAGCAAAAAATTTAGGCAAAACTGTATACAAAAAAATGTCAGGCTGTATGAGAGTTTGCAGAGGTTATTTCCTCATTTTCAGTGTTACATAGTTAGGCCAGGTTTGCATGGTGGATCCACGAGGGATCGCTTTTCATAGCGCGACTAAGCAACAATCCTGCCGCCTCCCCAATTACTTTTTTTTTTGTCTTTTTTTATAATGGGGCCAATGCACTGCAACCATGAGCCACGCGTTTGGCTTGCAGTCGCAGCGCGGCCCTATTGATTTTAACCACTTTAGCCCCAGAAGCTTTTACCTCCATTAAGCGGTGTTCCAGCTAGGAAAAAAAAAAAATGTAAAGTCAGCAGCTACAAATACTGTAGCTGCTGACTTTTAATATATACTTACCTGTCCAGGGAGCCCGCGATGTCAGCACCCCAGCCGATTTTTGGATTGGCTGCCGGGTGCTGCCGCCGCCATTCACTCTAAGGGAAACCTACAAAGAAGCCTTTCAGCTTTACAGCCACTTCCTACTGCACATGCGTGAAGCACGCCCTGCGCATTCTCATTGGCTTGGTGGCGGGGGAAGGAGAAAGGGGACGGAACTTCTGAGGGACGGCGCCGTGGTGCTGGCTCTCGGAAGTGGGGAGGGGTACCTGTCAAGAACAGGTACCCATTCCCCCCTCCCCTTTGAAAGGTGGCAAATGTGGCACTAGAGGGGGGGAGGGGGAGCAGATGAGCGGAAGTTCCAGTTTTGGGTGGAACTCCGCTTTAATGACCAGGCCATTTTTTGCGATTCTGCACTTCGTTACTTTAACGGACAATTGCGCGGTCGTGCGACGCTGTACTCAAATAACATGTATGTCCTTTTTTTTCCCATAAACAAAGCGGTATTTGATCACCTCTGCGGTTTAGTTTGATACATATATATTTATAAACCAAAAAAGCAACAATTTTGAAAAAAAAAACTATTTTTAACTTTCTGCTTTTAAAGAGGAAGTAAACCCAGTGTGTTAGCAGGAACACAAGATCTCTATCTTCTCCCCTGTCCCGTTCTGCCTCTCCCGTCAAGGATCACGGCTGGCAGGTGGAAATCTGGTCCGCCAGACCCATTGATTAGCATCACCTGTGTCCAATCAGCACGCGATCGCGCGCCCCCCAGTGTCTATTACGCGAAGTGACGTACAGGTATGTAGTTTAGCGCAATAGAGCTGACTTGCCAAAGTACAAGAAGGCAGTCAGCAAGTGATAAAGGGCAAAACTTGATAGGAAAATTCAGAGTAAGGCAAAGGTAAACCCAATGAAGGATGGTCCAATGTTCTTCAGCGGGGGAAAAAAAATTCTTACTGATCCCCTAAAGGCAATCAGATTTTCCCTGGATCAACTATCCCTGGTGTTATTACCTATAAATGTTAGTATCCAGTTTTATTTTGTGCATTTAGGAATGCATCCAGCTATTTTTTAAAACAATCTACTGATCTGGCCAGAACTCATGTTTCACATGTTCACAGCTCTAACTGTGAAGAAGCCTTTCCGTATGTGGAGGTTGAGGCTCCATTCACACTTGTACAACTCCGGAGTGCAACTTCGATGCAACTTTGTATGGGTGCTACTTGAATGCGACTTTGGCTTTGACCAATGATAATGGACAACTGTCGCATGTATGCTATTCTGGTGCGACTTTCACGCAACTTTTGAGGGTTTACATTGCAGTCTATGGCACTTAAGCCGCATTAAATGAGACCAAAGTAGTGCAGGTGTGGCAAATGTAAATCTCTTTTCCTCCAAACATAAAGAATGTCCCCTTGTTCTGTCCCCTATATATATATATATATTTATATGCTATGAGCAAGGCATACATTCGTTGCTTTCACATAGTGCAGGCCAATAACCATACCTGAGTCTATATTTCTCCTCCAACTGTGTCTATCTGCCCCATATTAGCACTGTATGTTCATAAAAGCATGTAGGAAAGGATTACATTTTTCCCTAGCTAAGGGCCCCTCCATTACAGGAAGTGACATGTTGTCCCTGCCACTCGGATGTCCCTGCCACGCCAGCATGATTCCAGATATAAGGTGCTTGGAGCCTAGGAGGGTGGTTGAGTTGTTCGGAGGGTGGTTGAGTTGTTCAGTACCTTGGACAGGAAGAATGTAGCAGAGGGCTCAATGGAACTGTGTTGGTTCCCCAACTATCCTACCCATGTTCCTTGAGATGCCAGCCCTGACCACAAAGGCAATGAGGACTTTAGACTGTACCAGAAGATATGGGCTCTTTGGATGGAAGCTTGAAGTGCATTATTCACCTTACCAATGGAAGTTATACTTTTAATTACAAGTAAAGAAATTTGACTTTGCTTCTGGCTGAGTGATGTTACAGTAATTAATAAGATGTCTGACACTGATGTAGAAATGCGTAGGGTGAACCAGTACACTGTTGGGCTACAGGCAGCTGGATGGTTGCAACCTATTATACATTGCATGGGTGTTTGTGGACAAGGCCCTGGATACAAGTTACACGGTGTAAACCTGGTTGGGCTGGTAGTGGTGGTCATCAGGAAAAGTCAGACCCCTATGTGCTAGTTGACCTGGACCCCCATGTGACATGGGCCACATGTATTCAACTGGACTGCAGAGCTATGCCCCCAGTTATAGATGGGGAAGGGGCCATTTCTTTGTTTCTGGTGTAACTATTGGTGAGGGGACACACTGGACACCTTTGCTGCCATTGTGCTATGTGCTGGGTGTCCATGGTGCCCCTATGCCTTTAAGGAGGACTGGCCTACCTCCAGGCCCACCTGCCCTTTATCTATGCATTTAGAATGCATGTTCTTCCATTGTGGAGACTCTCATAAATTTAGAAGGGTTAGGATTGCAGGTAATACAGAGTGCCGTGAAGGGGCCTTGCAGCTTACGCATGCACTTGCAATTGTGTGCTAACCAAACCCCTGTTTTTAATGCATACTGTTGGACAGATTAATTCTGTTGGTAAGTAGACAGGTTGGTGAGTTGAGCTGGGAATTTTTTCTGGTTTTGTCTTTCATGAGAGCTAGAACCAGCCCTTTTACCCCAAGCTTCGTACACAAACAAAATGTTGAGGTTGAACCAAAGGAATTACTGTTTATTGAACAGAAATACAGGTTTTTATACACTTCAAAAGTAGGTCAGTCACCACATGAACAATAAAACCGAATATTTCCCCAAAACATCACACAAGGGATAACGAGCTAAAGTTGACACAAGGCTAATCCCATCATAAGAACCTCGAAGAGATAGCCAAATTAGCCAAGAGACAGAGACAATAGGTGACCAATAGGAGTTCACACCTAGGAGGCACACAATGGGAGACAATGGGAGAGACACACATAACATAAACAGTTATCCCATCCCATCTCAGACTGGCTGGCAACAGCCTACAACAGTCTATGGGACAAACTCATACAATGTTCCAGTAGTTGGTGGAAATGATAGATCTTGTGAGGGATATTGTTGATAAATATTTCTGTGCCAAGTGAAGGAGCCTCTCCAACCCAGTCTGGGGAAGGAACATCATAATGTCTCTTACCATTAACCACTTAAGCCCCGGAAGATTTTGACCCCATTCCGACCAGGGGGTATTTTGCGATTCGGCACTGCGTGACTTTAACGGACAATTGCGCGGTCGTGCGACGCTGTACCTAAACGAATTTGGCGTCCTTTTTTTCCCACAAACAGAGCTTTCTTTTGGTGGTATTTGATCACCTGTGCGATTTTTTGATCACGCGCTATAAACAAAAAAAGAGCGTCAATTTTGCAAAAATAGCAATATTTTTCACATTTTTTTATATGAAATTCCCCCCAAAAAAAATGTAAAAATCAACATTTTTTAACATTTTCGGCCAATTTGTTTTATGCTACCTATGTTTGGTAAAAAAATCGCAAAAAGCGTATTTTGATTGGTTTGCGCAAAAGTTATCGCGTTTACTAACAAAGGGAAAGATTTTTGTCATTTTTGTTGTTTTTTTTTTTAACGCGTAATGGCGGCGATCTGCGATTTTTTTTGCGGTACTGCGACATTGCGGCGGACAGATCGGACCCTTGACAGACATTTTTGACACTTTTGGGGTTACCAGTATACATATGCACTGTTACTGTAAAAATACACTGGTAGTGAAGGGGTTAACTTTATTTGGGAGGGAGGGGCTGTGTGTGTCCCTAGGGGCGTGCTTTCTACTGTGATTGGCTGTGGCTTGAGCTGTAAGGACACTGATCAACGGATCTACATAGTAGA